>NW_023270469.1:36511452-36524837 GCF_011800145.1 Mirounga leonina
GGAAAGGAAAGGAAAGGAAAGGAAAGGAAAGGAAAGGAAAGGAAAGGGAAGGGAAGGGAAGGGAAGGGAAGGGAAGGGAAGGAAGGAGGGAGGGAGGGAGGGAGGAAGGAAGGAAGGAAGAAAGAAAGAAAGAAAGAAAGAAAAGCAAAAAAGAAAGAAAGAAAGAAAAAACAAAACAAAGTACAAAAACCCCAACTATACCTACACATATCATATTCAAACATTAGAAAATCAAAGATAAAGGAAAACATCTTGGAAGAAGCCAGAGTGGGGGGGAAAATCTTATCTATAAAGGGGCAAAGATAAGAATTACACCTAATTTCTCCTTAGAAACCATGCAAGCTTCCTTGCTATTCTTTATGAAGGGGGGGTGGAAATCAGAGGGAGAGATGAACCATGAGAGACTATGGACTCCAAGAAACAAACTGAGGGTTTTAGAGGGGAGGGGGGTGGGGGAATGGGTTAGCCTGGTGATGGATATTAAGGAGGGTATGTACGGCATGGAACACTGGGTGTTATACAAAAACAATGAATCATGGATCACTACATCAAAAACTAATGATGTATTGTATGGTGACTAACATAACATAATAAAATAAAATAAATAAATAAAAATTAAAAAGAAAAAAAAAAAAAAAAGAAACCATGCAAGCAAAAAGAGAGTGAAGTGTAATAGTTAAAATGCTGAAAGAAAAACCACAAACCAGAATTCTGTACCCTGTGAAATTATCCTTCAAACGTGAAGTAGAAATAAAGACTTTTTCATACATACAAAAATAGAGGGAATTTATTACCAGTAGAACTGCCTGGCAAAAAACATTAAGTAAAGTTGTTTGGAGGGAAGGAAAATGATATGGGTCAGAAACTTTGATCTGCATAAAAAAAGGAAGAACGTCAGAGAATGAATAAATGAAGGTAAAATAAACACTTTTATTTTTCTTCTTTTAACTTGCATTGTTCTTTTATCTATTGAAATATATTTGACATATAACACTGTACAAATTTAAGGTGCACACAGTGTATATTTGATACATTTATATATTGTACTATGATTGCCATTGTAGTGATACTTAGCATTTCTATCACATTACATAGTTATTCTTTCTATTTGGTGATTGGAATAATTAAATTCTAGTCTTTTAGCAAGTTTGATGATTATAATACAACATTGTTGCCTATATTCACTATACTGTAGTTAGATCTGTAGGGCTTATTTACTGCTAGTTGCAAGTTTGTATTCTTAAGCCACATCTGTCCTATCTTTTCACCCCTCCCCATTCCCTGGTAACCACCATTTTACAGTCTCTTTTCATGAGTTTGGCTTTAGATTCCACATATAAATGGTATTATATAGTACTTGTCTTTGTATGATTTATTTAGCATAATGTGCTCAAGTTCCATCCATGTCATTACAAATGTCAGGATAGCCTTTCTCATGGCTGAACAATATTTTATTTTATATCTATCACCTATCTATCTATCTATCTATCATCTATCTATCTATCATCTATCTATCTATCTATCTATCTATCTATCTATCTATCTATCTATCATCTATGATCTATCTATCTATCATCTATCTATCTATCTATCTATCTATCTATCTATCTATCATCTATCTATCTATTTATCTATCTACCTATCATCTATCTATATCTATCATCTATGTATCATCTACCTATCATCTATCATCTATCTATCTATCTATCTATCTATCTATCTATCTATCTATCTATCATCTATGATCTATCTATCTATCTATCTATCAATCATCTATCATCTACCTATCATCTATCTATTATCTATCTATCATCTATCTATCTATTTATCTATCTACCTATCATCTATCTATATCTATCATCTATCTATCACCTATCTATCTATCTATCATCTATCTATCTATCTATCTATCTATCTATCTATCTATCTATCATCTGTCTATATTTATCACATCTTTATCCATTCATTTGTTAATGGACATTTAGATTGTTTCCATATCTTGGCTATTGTGAATAAAACTGCAATAAACATGGGAGTGCAGATATTTCTTTTGTGTCCTGTGCTTATTTCGTTTGGGTATATGTCCAGGAGTGGAATTGCTAAATCATATGGTAGATCTATTTATAAGTTTTTGAATAACTTCCATATTGTTTTCCATAGTTTTCTTATTCTTATTTGATCTAACAGATAATAGTTTGTTCAAAATAATAATAGGAATGTTTTTGATTTTGTAAGCATATATATATGTACATATATAAATGTATATATGTATGTATAAGCAAAATAAGTGACAGCAATGGTACAAGGTACAGAGGGAGGAATTAGGAATATTTTATTATGTTACTTGTCCTACACATGAGGCAGTATAATGTTATTTGAAGATGGATTTGGAGCAGTTGTAGACATATATTACAAACTCCAGGGCAACCACTAAAAATAATACAAATAGAAGTATATCCAATGGAATATTATGCAGCCATCAAAAGGAATGAGATCTTGCCATTTGCAACGACGTGGATGGAACTGGAGGGTGTTATGCTGAGGGAAATAAGTCAATCAGAGAAAGATATGTATCATATGACCTCACTGATAGGAGGGATTCTTAATCTCAGGAAACAAACTGAGAGTTGCTGGAGTGGTGGGGGGTGGGAGGGATGGGGTGGCTGGGTGATAGACACTGGGGAGGGTATGTGCTATGGTGAGTGCTGTGAATTGTGTAAGACTGATGAATCACAGATCTGTACCTCTGAAACAAATAATGCAATATATGTTAAGAAAAAAAAAAAAGATAGCAGGAGGGGAAGAATGAAGGGGGGGAAATCGGAGGGGGAGATGAACCATGAGAGACAATGGGTTCTGAAAAACAAACTGATGGTTCTAGAGGGGAGGGGGGTGGGAGAATGGGTTAGCCTGGTGATGGGTATTAAAGAGGGCACGTTCTGCATGGAGCACTGGGTGTTATGCACAAACAATGAATCATGGAACACTACATCTAAAACTAATGATGTAATGTATGGTGATTAACATAACAATAAAAAATAAAAATAAATAAAAAGAAGTAAAAAAAAAAAGAAGTATATCAAACTTAATGATGAGAAACCCAAACAAAGCTTTCCCACTAAGATCAGGAAGAAGGCAAGAATGTATTCTGTCACCACTGCTTTTCAACAGTGTATTAAAAGTCCTAGTTCATGCAATAGGACAAGAAAAGAAAATAAAAGATGTACAGATCAAGAAGGAAGAAATAAAACTGTCTTTGTTTGCAGATGACATAATTGTCTATGTAGAAAATCTAAAAGAATTGACAAAAAAATCCCTTGAACTAACAGGTGATTCTAGCAAGGTCTCAGAATACAAGGTTAGTATAAAAAAGTCAGTTGCTTTCCTATACCAGCAATGAACAAACAAAACCTGAAATTAAAAACACATTATTATTTATATTAGCACTTCCAAAAAGGACATACTTAGGTATAAATCTAACAAAATATGTACAAGATCTATATGAGGAAAACTACAAAACTCTGATGAAAGGATATCAAAGAAGTAAATAAATGAGGAGATATTCCATGTTCGTGGATTTAAAAACTCAATATTATCAAGATGTCAATTCTTCCCAACTTGATCTATAGATTCAGTGCAATCCCAGTCAAAATTCCGGCAAGTTATTTTATGGCTATTGACAAACTGAATCTAAAGTTTATATGGAGAGGCAAAAGGCCCAGAATAGCCAATAGAATGTTGAAGAAGAACAAGTTGGAAGACTGATATCAATACTTATTATAAAGTTACACAACCAAGACATTGTGGTTTTGGTGAAAGAATAGACAGATCAATAGATAGAATGGAGAGGCCAGAAAAAGACTTATAGTCTGTTGATCTTTGACAAAGGAGCAAAGGCAATACAATGTAATAAAGTTAGTATTTTCTTTCTTTTTTTTTTTTTTTTAAAGATTTTATTTATTTATTTGACAGAGAGAGACACAGCGAGAGAGGGAACACAAGCGGGGGGAGTGGGAGAGGGAGGAGCAGGCTTCCTGCTGAGCAGAGAGCCCGATGCGGGGCTCCATCCCAGGACCCTGGGATCATGACCCGAGCCGAAGGCAGACACTTAACGACTGAGCCACCCAGGCGCCCCTAAAGTTAGTATTTTCAACAAATGGTGCTGGAACAACTGGACATTCATGTGCAAAAAAACAAAAAACAAAAAACAAAGAACTTTCAGAGTTCTTACACCCTTTTTAAGAATTACTCAAAATGAATCACAGATCTAAATGTAAAATGCAAAATCTATACAACTCCTAGAAGATAACATGGGAGAAAATCTAGGTGATCTTGAATATGGCAATGATTTTTTAGATACAACACCAAAGACATGATCCATGAAAGAAATGATTGATAAGATAGCTGACATTAAAATTAAAAACTTCTGGGGCGCCTGGGTGGCTCAATCAGTTAAATGTCAAATTCTTGATTTTGGCTCAGGTCATGATCTCAGGGTCATGAGATCGAGCCCCCAGTGGGCCCCACACTCAGCGGAGAGTCTGCTTGAGATTCTCCCTCTCCCTCTACCCCTGCCCTCCTGGCTGATCTTCTGGGGGAGGGGCCTGTTGCCGTGGTTCCCAAATGTCTTTCCCGGAGGCGCAATTGCCCCGCCCTTGCCGGTCCGGGCTAAGTTATCTGCTCAGGTTTGCTCTCAGGAGCTTTTGTTCCCAGCAAGCTTTCTGTACAGCTTTGGAGGTGGAGAGTGAAAATGGCGGCCTCCCAATCTCCGCCCCAGAGGAGCCGAGAACTTGGGGCCCTGCTCCTCAGTGAGCCCCCAGAGAAAAGCAGTCAGTCACTCCCATCTTCCCTGTCTCCAGCCACACTCCATGCTCACCCAGCCTGTGACCACGCGTTTCTATCTCTGGCACCCGACTCCGTGTGGAGTCTCCAAACCCAGCAGATCCCTGCGGTGTGCTCCCGTGCTGCTCCTCCCAGGGGAGGAAGGTGAGTATCCCTGGATCTGCTGCTTGTTGGGTCCCTGCTGGAGGAGCAGTGGCCCGACTGTGCTGCGGATCATGGTTTATGACAACCCCGAGCTCAGAGCCCGCTCCTTGGCTCCGTCTCTGCAGCCGGCTTCCCCACTCCAATACCTGGGAGCTCTGCCACACTCAGGCACCCCTGGTCTTTCTGTGACCCCGAGGGTCCTGAGACCACACTGTCCCACGAGGGTTCCACCCCCCACTTAGCCACTGGAGCAATGTCCCTCAGCGGAGCAGACTTCTAAAAGTTCCGATTTTGTGGGGCGCCTGGGTGGCTCAGTCGTTGGGCGTCTGCCTTTGGCTCGGGTCATGGTCCCAGGATCCTGGGATCGAGCCCCGCATCGGGCTCCCTGCTTGGCGGGAGGCCTGCTTCTCCCTCTCCCACTCCCCCTGCTTGTGTTCCTGCTCTCACTATCTCTCTGTCAAATAAATAAATAAAATCTTTAAAAAAAAAAGTTCCGATTTTGTGCTCCGCCGCTCTATCACTTGCCAGAAGCGGCCGACGGTGGCCCCCTCCCCCGCCATCTATCCTCCTGAATATCGCCTCGGATTCACTTCTCCGCACGTCCTACCTTCCAGAAAGTGGTCGCTTTTCTGTTCAGAGAGTCATTGGTATTCTTTTCTTCGATCTCCCGTTGAGTTTGTAGGTGTTCAGAATGGTTTGATCCCTGCCCAGTTGAATTCCTGAGACCAGACGAAATCCAGGTCTCCTACTCCTCCGCCATCTTGCTCCATCCCTTATATATGTATTTTAAAATATTTATTTATGTACTTGAGAAAGAGAGAGGGAGCATGAGGTGGGAGGGACAGAGGGAGAGGGAGAGACAGTGTGAAGCAGACTCTGAGCTGAGCATGGAGCCCAACTTGGGGCTGGATCCCAGGACCCTGAGATCATGACCTGAGCTGAAACCAAGAGTTGGATGCTCAACCAACTGCACCAGCCAGGTGCTCCTGTCACTCCTTATATTGATGAAATAATTTGTAGTCTCCAAACATATTCACATTCATTATGGAATTTGAGGTGAGTGGGGGGGATATTGTCATCCCCAGTTCATACATTCTGGCCATGGAACCTTTGTCACTATATGTATTGTGAATACATGACTCTGCTCTGACTCTGGCCTTTATGCATTCCTAATGGTCTCTTTTGATATACAGAAGTTCTTATTTTTAATATGGACCACTTTATCAAATTTGTCTTTTATGGTTAGTGTTGTTTGTGCCCTGTGTAAGTATTTTTGTTTACCTCAAGGTCATAAAGAGGCGATTTTCTTTTGAATTGGAAATCCAGGAAAGGCTTTCTGAGTAGGGGCCACTTGAGAGGAACCTTCAGGGATGCTGAGGAGAGGGCCAGGTGCTCAAGTGCTTATCCCAAGCTGTGCTGACTACTCGGTTTGCTCTGCCTTCTCCTCTAGTTGGATCCCTGTCTTTGGAACTGCAGATCCCTTAGTCCCTCAGGTTAGCCTGGAGCAGAGAGGGCAGAGGAAAGCAATGTGGCAGCAACATTGTTTGTCCTCTGCATTAATGGATTATGCATCAGGCAGGAACAACATCAAATGCAGGTGAAGAATTGCCTTAAGGTTGAGAGAGGTGAAGGCAGTGAGCTGAAGTAATGCTTTCAGGACAACTTTTGGCCTCCTGGGCCAGTTGGGAGGGAGGGCACACTTTCAAGGCACTGAAGACAAAGGACAGACAGCCTCCCCCTGCCCGATTTCCTAGCAAGTTTGATTTGATTTAAGAGGCTTTTGTGTGAAGTAGAAATCAATAACAGAACTGGCAAGTGTCTCCTGGCAGGGTCTGTGAGCACATTCCATCAGGAATGAATCAGGAGAGAGGACCTTGGGCCACATCCTCAAAACTGCACTTTTAATTTTTCTGGCACTAGGCTAATTTGGGTTTATTCGTCGTCGTTGACAAGGAGACAGAATGAGTGTGAAGTGACAGTGCTGTCTTCAAAAACAGCAGTAGTCCTCAGGACTGCCTGTGTTTTGGGGTCAGTCCTAGGTCAAGGGGAAGTTGAGTCATGAGTTTGATTTCTGTCTACCTCAGTTGACAGGATTTTGGGGTAATGGATAGCTAAGCCTGTAGGCTCTAGAGCCAAGACTGCCAGGTTTGAATTCTGGTTCTGTCACTTACATACTCTGGGACTGTGGGTAAGTGACTACACTCTGTGCCTCAGTTTCATTATCTGCAATATGAGAATAAGACAGTGGTGTACTGAGTGGGTTAACTGAGTTAATACAGGTAAGATACCTGGAATGGCATTGGCACAGAGTCAGCAAATGTTATTCACTATTATTTTTTGTGTAGTCACAAGATTCCTAGGTTCCCAAAAGCTTCCTTGAACTTCTATAACAACCATGGGAAAATTATCAGAATACTTCAGGTACCCAAAAGCACGTTTGCCTGAAACATTCCAATAAAGGAGGCAAAAGTATGAGGCTGTAAACTGCTTTTTATTTTATTTTTAAAAAAGATTTTATTTATTTATTTAGAAAGAGAGAGAGTGTGAGCAGGGGAAGGGCCAGAGGGAGAGAGAAAGAATCTCAAGCAGACTCTCTGCTGAGCATGGAGCCCAGTTTCATGACCCTGAGATCATGACCTGAGCCAAAATCAAGAGTTGGACACTTAACCAACTGAGCCACCCAGGAACCCTTATAAGCTATCTTTTAAATGGCCTGGGTAATTGCTTCAATTCCCTGCACTCTGCTGGCTGGAACATGGCCTCTGAGCTGGAGACCTCTGGATTTTTTGAGGGAAAAGAGTCAGCTTTCAGAAAACCCAACTTCCTTAGAATTGGCTGCTTAGAAATCATATTGAGAAGAATCCGCATTCAGTTTAGATTGCACAGCAAATGTTTATGCTTCCACAGAAAATCTGCCCCTGGTGGTCTGAATTCCAACACCCTCTTCCCTTTTTAATATAACTTAATATAACTGTGGAAAATATATCAACTCTATAATAAACTTAAAGGTGATTTAATTTAATTAACCTGCATTAAAGTTAGTGAATAACTTATTTATAAATGCATAAACATTTATTTCTTGTTATCACATCCCAGCGTCTATAAGACTCCTATTTTCACTCAATTGCATAAATGATCAAGCATGAATAAATAAGCAAAGAATTCCCTAGGAACTTGCCTGAATCAACAACCACACAGAATGTTCTAGAATGCAAAGACTGAGAATTTATTACTGGCATGCTTAATAATTTGAAATTTATTCCCTTATGTCCTGAAAATTTCAATTTCTTAGAGCCCCTTGGGATTAGTCATAGCCAATTGCTTGACTATGCTCCTCTCATAGGAGGAGCAAAGCAGAGATTCCCAACTTTAGTCTCAAACTCTCACTTATTAATTGTGTAACTTCCTTACTAAATCATCCAAGCCTCAATTTTCTCATTTTCTAAAATGAGATTAATAATGGCTCATCTGGTACGGTCTGTGGTTATCTGTGTAAAGCACCTGCCCAGTGTCTTGCATGTAGTAGCTACTTAATAAATATTAGTTTATTTCTTTCTATGGTAGGAAGAATAATGCCTCTCCATCCCCTGCAATGGCCATAACCTAATCCCAGAACCTGTGAATATGGTACATTATATGGTAAAAAGGACTTTGCACATGTGATTAGGTTTAGGACCTTGAGATAGGAAGATTATCCTGGATTTTCTAGGTGGGCCTAATGTAATCACATGAGCCCTGTTAAGAGGGAGCCCAAAGGGGAAAAATCAGAGGGAAAGTGATGTAATATGAAAACAGAGCAAGATTTTTTTTAATTTTATTTTTATTATTTGAGAGAGAGAGAGAGAGCATGAAAGTGGGTGAGGGGTAGAGGGAGAAGCAGACTTCCCACTGAGCAGGGAACCTGATGTGGGGCTTGATTTCAGGATTCTGGGATCATGACCTGAGCCAAAAGCAGATGCTTAACCAACTGAGCCACCTAGGTGCCCACTTTTTTAATTTTAATTTTTTATTTTGTTTTTATTATTTGAGAGAAAGAGAGAGGAGAACAGAGCAAGATTTGAAGATACTATATTGCTGGACTTCATGATGAAGGAAGTGACCATGAGCTAAAAAATGCAGTTAGCCTCTAGAAGGTGCAAAAGATAGAAAAAGGATTTTTCCCTAGAGCCTCTGGAAGGAACCATCCCTGACATCTTGAGTTTAGCTTCATAAGATCCAATTTTAGACATTTGACATCTAGAACTGTAAGAGAATAAATCTGCATTGTTTTAAACCATTATGTTTGAAACTAGGTACAGGGAACCTGAGCTGAGCTGGGGTCTGTGCTTCTGGTGGGTGCTGTGGGAGTCAGAGTGCTGATGGCAGGGGAGGGGACGACTCTGGTGAAGGCCTAAAGGCGCTGCACAGGCTGGAAGGCTTGGGTCCTGGGGCCAAGGGTGCAGATCTTAGTGAAGTGAAGAGTGGAAGGCAGCTGAATGAAGGCAACTGTGTGTTTCAGGTGTACAATAGAGTGATTCAACAGTTCTATACATTACTCATTGTTCATTAAGATATTGATGGGGGCAAGATGGCAAAGGAGTAGGGGACCCCGTTTCAACTGGTCACCTCAATTAGCTGGATATCTGTCAAACCTTTTCAAACACCCATGAAATCAGCCTGAGATGTAAGAAAATATCACTGGATCTCTACAAGCAGAAAAGTGACTGCTTTTTGCAGGGAAGGATGAGTCAAGTCATGAATCTGTGGAGAGATATTGGAAGATAAACAGAATGGGGAGGGAGCCTCTATAAGTTGGTTCCTGGAAAGTGATATAACATTGGAAACACAAAATTGGAACCCTTAGAAATCTGCTCTAGGGAGAAACATCCCTTTCTGAAAGGGGCTCTGGAAATGAAAAGGTGGAATTCTAGGTGGGGCATTGTGGTCTCTGGATCTGAGGAGTCACAGAGCGAAAGGGGGTGCCTGAACTGGTAGAGTGCCTGAGCAGGGGAGCCAGGAAGCATGTTATGGTCAGCGAGCCCAGGAGAGGACTCTCAGCTTGGGTCGCCATAAACAGCAAGCTGGCTGGTCAGTAATCACTCTTTTCCTGAGCAGCCTGAAAAGGACTGGAACCTGTGCCCATAACCAGACAAATGCTCACAGGGCGGTAGTGGCTCAGAAAGGACTTTAGGGCAGCACCCAGACATGATCCAGGAGCTTTGCGTGTGCATGGGAGCCTGCAGCTGCTTGCGGTTTTAAAGTCACAAAGGGCAGTCATTCCCGGGCTCCTGGGACTACTCTGAGAGAGCTGCAATGGGCACACGCTGCGGGAGTCTATGGTTTTTGGCACATACAGAAGTGGAGACTGTTTGTCCCAGGGGGTTTATTAAAGAGGGCAGACTGATCTTTCTGCTCTGGGCTGAGGATTGGGCACATCCATTTTTGCTGTGATCCTCTGAAGAGGCACAGAAAGACTCCAGGGAGCAAAACTCACACAGAGGACCAGTTTGCACTGAGCCCATCCCCCTGACAGGGGGTGGGACAACTCTGCCCAGGCAGGGATACCTGAGAAACAGTGCAGTGGCCCCTCCCCCAGAAGAGACTGGAAGAACAGGTGGTTGACAAGCCCACAGATCCCATAAGACTGTAAAATTCCAATGCCAGGGGAAAGTAGTATATTGAGCTCCAGGGTGCATCTTGTTTGCGTTGTGTTTTGGACTCTGTTCATTTGCCCACCCATCATTTTATGGCCAGAATACTAGAAGGAGGCACTCACACACACACACACACACACACACACAAACAAAAACAAAACAAGAGGCAGTGTTCTCTGCCACAGAGCTAATCAATATGGATATAAATAAGATGTCAGAGATAGAATTCAGGATAGCAATCATAAAGTTAATAGCTAGACTTGAAAAAAACATAAGTGACAATATAGAATCTCTCAGGGCAGAAATGAGATCTAATCAGGCCGAACTTAAAAATGCTATGAGATGCAGTCGAAACTGGATACTCTAACAGTTAAGGTCAATGAGGCAGGACAGGGATAAGTGATCTAAAGGACAGGCTGATGGAAAGGAAGGAAACAGAAGAAAAAAGAGAAAAACAACTCATTGCACATGAAGAGAGACTTAGAGAATTTAATGATACATAGAAAAGAACGAATATCAGGATCATCAGGATCCAAAAGGGGGTGGAGAGAGAAAGAGAGAGAAGGCTTGAAGTTATATTTGAGGAAATCATGGCCAAGAACTTCCCTAATCTGGGGAAAGAAACAAGCATTCACATCCAAGAGGCAGAGAGGACCCCTCCTAAAATGAGTAAAAATAGATCAACACTCCAACATATAATGGTGAAGCTTGCAAATCTTAGAGACAAGGCAGCTATCCTGAGAGCAGCTAGGGGGAAGAAATTTCTTACATATGGAGGGAGGAACATCATAATAATATCAGACCCATCCACAGAAACCTGGTAAGCCAGAAAGGGCTGGCAAGACATATTCAGTGTACTAAATGAGAAGAACATGCAGCCAAGAATATTTTATCCAGCAAGGCTGTCATTCAGAATGGATGGAGAGATAAAAAGCTTCCAGGACAGGCAGAAACTAAAAGAATATGTGACCACCATGCCAGGCCTGCAAGAAATATCAAGGGGGATTCTGTAAGTGAAGAGAGACCCAAGAGTAAGATAAACCAGAAAGCAACAGAGAAAATCTACAGAAATGGGGACTTTACAGGCAATATAATGGCACTCAATTCATATCTTTCAGTAGTTTCTCTGAATGTGAATGGATTGAATGCTCTAGTCAAAAGACACAGGGTATCAGATTGGATAAAAAAGCAAGGCCCATTGATATACTGTCTACAAGAGACTCATTTTGAAACTAAGGACACCTCCAGATTAAAAGTGAAGGGATAGAGAAAAATTTATCATGCTAATGGACCTCAAAAGAAAGCTGGGGTAGCAATCCTCATATCAAACAAATTAGATTTTAAAAGAAAGACTGTAGTAAGAGACGTAGAAGGACACTATATCATACTTAAAGTGTATATCCAACAAGAAGATCTAACAATTATAAATATCTATGCCCCCAGTGTGGAAGCAACCAATTATATAAACCAATTAATAACCAAAGTAAAGAAACATATCAGCAATAATACGTTAATAGTAGGAGACTTCAATACCCCACTCACAAGCAATGGACAGATCATCTAAGCAGAAGTACAAAAAAGAAACAAGAGCTTTGAATGACACATGGACCAGATGGACTTCACAGATATATACAGCATTTCACACTAAAGCAACAGAATACTCATTCTTCTTGAGTGCACATTGAACTTTCTCCAGAATAGATCACATACTGGGTCACAAACCAGGTCTCAACCAATACCAAAAGATTGGGATTATTCCCTGCATATTTTCAAACCACAATGCTTTGAAACTGGAACTTAACCACAATAGGAAATTTGGAAGGAACTCAAACACTTGGAGGTTAAAGAGCATCCTACTAAAGAATGAATGGGTCAACCAGGAAATTAAAGAAGAACTTAAAAGATTCATTGAAACTGATGAGAATGAAAACACATTGGTTCAAAACCTATGGGATACTGCAAAGGCGGTCCTAAGAGGGAAATATATAACCATCCAACCCTTTCTCAAAAAATTAGAAAAATCCCAAATGGACAAGCTAAGATGGCTTCCCAGGGGAATTCTACCAAACATTTAAAGAAGAACTAATACCTATTCTTCTCAAGCTGTTTCAAAAAACAGAAATGGAAGGAAAACTTCCAAACTCGTTCTATGAGGCTAGCATTACCTCGATCCCCAAACCAGACAAAGACGCCACCAAAAAGGAAAATTACAGACCAATATCCCAATGAACATTGAACATGGATGCAAAATTTCTCACCAAGTCACTAGCCAATAGGATCCAACAGTACATTAAAAGGATTATTCACCACGATCAAGTGGGATTTATTCCTGGGCTGCAAGGATGGTTCAACATTTGCAAATCAATCAATGTGATAGATCACATTAATAAAAGAAAGGACAAAAACATATGGTCCTCTCAGTAGATGCAGAAAAAGCATTTGGCAAAATACAGCATCCTTTCTTTTATTATTATTATGTTATGTTAATCGCCATACATTACATCATTAGTTTTGATGTAGTGTCCCATGATTCATTGTTTGCATATACCACCCAGTGCTCCATACAGAACATGCCCTCTTTAATACCCATCACCAGGCTAACACATCCCCCCACTCCCCTTCCCTCTAGAGCCCTCAGTTTGTTTTTCAGAGTCCATAGTCTCTCATGGTTTGTCTCCCCCTCCAATTTTCCCCCTTTCATTTTTCCCCTCCTGCTATCTTCTTCTTCTTCTTCTTCTTCTTCTTCTTCTTCTTCTTCTTCTTCTT
>NW_023270469.1:36524847-36533088 GCF_011800145.1 Mirounga leonina
TTCTTCTTCTTCTTCTTCTTCTTCTTCTTCTTCTTCTTCTTCTTCTTTTTTTAACATATAATGTATTATTTGTTTCAGAGGTACAGGTCTGTGATTCAACAGTCTTACACAATTCACAGCACTCACCATAGCACATACCCTCCCCAATGTCTATCACCCAGCCACCCCATCCCTCCCACCCCCCACCACTCCAGCAACCCTCAGTTTATTTCCCGAGATTAAGAACTCCTCATATCAGTGAGGCCCATATGATACATGTCTTTCTCTGATTGACTTATTTTGCTCAGCATAATACATACCCTCCAGCTCCATCCACGTCATTGCAAATGGCAAGATCTCATTCCTTTTGATGGCTGCATAATATTCCATTGTATATATATACCACATCTTCTTTTTTTTAAGATTTTTTAAATTTATTTATTTGAGAGAGAGAATGAGAGAGAGAGCACATGAGAGGGGGGAGGGTCAGAGGGAGAAGCAGACTCCCTGCCGAGCAGGGAGCCCGATGCGGGACTCGATCCAGGGACTCCAGGATCATGACCTGAGCCGAAGGCAGTTGCTTAACCAACTGAGCCACCCAGGCGCCCTATACCACATCTTCTTTATCCATTCATCTGTCGATAGACATCTTGGGTACAGCATCCTTTCTTGATTAAAACTCTCCACAGTGTAGGGATACAGGGAACATACCTCAATATCAGAAAGGCCATCTACAAAAAGCCCACAGCGAATATCATTCTCAATGGGGAAAAACTGAGAGCTTTCCCCCTGAGGTCAGGAACATGACAGGGATGCCCACTCTCACCACACTGCTGTTTAACATAGTACTCAAAGTCCTAGGCTCAGCAGTCAGACAACAAAAAGAAATAAAAGGCATCTGAATCAACAAAGATGAAGTCAAACTCTTGCTCTTCACAGATGACACAATACTTTATGTGGAACACTCAAAGGCTCCACCCCAAATTGCTAGAACTCATACAGGAATTCAGCAAAGTGGCAGAATATAAAATCAATGCACAGAAATCAGTTGCATTCCTATACACTAACAATGAGACAGAAGAAAGAGAAATTAAGGAATCAATCCCATCCACAATTGCACCAAAAGCCATAAAATACCTGGTAATAAACCTAACCAAAGAGGTAAAGGATCTGTACTCAGAAAACTACAGAACACTCATGAAAGAAATTGAGGAAGACACAAAGAAATGGAAAAACGTTCCATGCTCATGGATTGGAAGAACAAATATTTTTAAAATGTCTATGATGCCCAGAGCAATCTACACATTCAATGCCATCCCTATCAAAATACCACTGACGTTTTTCACAGAGCTGGAACAAACAATCCTAAAATTTGTATGGAACCAGAAAACACCCCAAATAGCCAGAGGAATGTTGAAAAAGAAAACCAAACCTACAGTGGCATCACATTTCCAAACTTCAAGCTCTTTTACAAGCTGCATTCATCAAGACAGTATGGTACTGGCACAAAAGCAGACACATAGATCAATGGAACAGAATAAAAAAAAAAAAAACAGAAATGGACCGTCAACTCTATGGTCAACTCATCTTTGACAAAGCAGGAAAGATTATCCAATGGAAAAAGGACCATGTCTTCAACAAATGGTGCTGGGAAAACTGGACAGCCACATGTAGAAGAATGAAATTGGCCTGTTTTCTTACACCATATAGAAAGATAAACTCAAAATGCAGAAAGACCTAAATGTGAGACAGGAATCCATCAAAATCTTAGAGGAGAATATGGGCAGCAACCTGTTCGACCTTGGACAAAGCAACTTTTTCAAGACACGTCTCTAAATGCAAGGGAAACAAAAGCAAAAATGAACTATTGGGACTTCATCAGGATAAAAAGCTTCTGCACAACAAAGGAAACAATCAACAAAACTAAAAGGCAATCTATGGAATGGGAGAAGATGTATTTTTTTTCCAATGGAGCTTAAAAATATTTTATTTTCTGTATGTTGTATCAGCAGTGTGCACGTACATGCGCATGTGTGCATGTGCGTGCACACACACAATTACCCTGTAAAATTTGCCTTAGCACTCTTAGTTATATCACTTGTACCTCTGTGCCCATTCTCCACATGAAACCTAAAAAATCCTAATTCTTCCTGCCTTGACAAATCTTTTCCCAGGAAAGCATCTGAAACTTACCCAGACAGCAACATATAGGTGGAATTTCAAAGTTTGAACTCCTAAAATCTAATCCTTATATTTTATAAAAAAGTAGTGAGACTCGGTAAGAAAAAGTTTACACAGCTATTTACTGGTCCAGCCAGAAGAGAAATACATGTCCCTCACTCACTGAGCAGAGTGTCCTTTCAACTACCAAAATTTTAAGGTGTCCTGTTGTCACAGGAATTAAAAATTAAAACTGGGAGCACCTGGCTGGATCAGTCGGGGGAGCATGTGACTCTTGATCTGTTGTGAGTTTGAGCCTCACCTTGGGCATGGAGATTACCTAATTAAAAAAAAAAAGATAAAACTGAAGGAATCAGCTTTCAACAATATAATTTAGGTCTTCAGCAAGTCCATAAGGGCTACATTTTAGAAGGGAGGAGTTTGGGCATGGAATGAACCAAATCTCTCCTCTTGATCCTGACATCATAATATGCTAGGTACTTATTCTTTCTGTAAGATATTTCTACAAATCAAAATAGACCCCCAAACAGGTTTTTCCACCAATTTTCTGTGTTGTTTTGGTTTGTATGCAATGATAGACTGGTTTGGAGCAGTAAGGGAGCTCCCCGTAGTGAAACTAAAGCATCTGCAGTTAAGACACAGTGGAAAAAAGGATGGAATTGGCAACTCTCTTGATCCATTCTACAAAAAGTCAAATTATGATACACAGGGAATTGAGATTAAGTGGTTTGTTTGTTCTTGCTCCAGATAAAGAGGTAAATCCAGATGCAAGAAAAACATCAGCAGGAGCAGGCTTGTTTCCAGGACACCCTGTTCAGGTTGATTTAGAAGCTAAGGCTAAAGGAATCTTGGGGAGCCTGTAAAGGGCTATTTAGTTTGTAGTGTTCACTAGAGTCTGTAAATTCGCCAAAGTTGTCCAATTCACACTTCATCAAGAATTCTCTTCTGTTTCACTGACTATAGCATAGTTTTCTTTTCCCTTTTCTTTTCTCTCCCTCCCTTCCTTTTTCTTCCTTTTTTTTCTTTTTTTAGCTTTAAGAGGATTTTTATTTTTATTTTTATTTTTTTATTCTTATGTTAATCCCCATACATTACATCATTAGTTCTAGATGAAGTGTTCCATGATTCATTGTTTGTGCATGGAATGGGAGAAGATATTTGCAACTGACATTACAGTTAAAGGCTGGTATCCAAGATCTATAAAGAACTTCTCAAACTTGGGGCCCCTGGATGGCTCAGTCAGTGAAGCGTCTGCCTTCGGTGCAGCATCTGCCTTCAGCTCAAGTCATGATCCCAGGGTCCTGGGATCGAGTCCCGCATCGGGCTCCCTGCTCAGTGGGGAGCCTTCTTCTCCCTCTCTCTCTGCCTGCCACTCTGCCTACTTATGATGTCTCACTCTCTCTGTCTCTCTCAAAAGTAAATAAATAAATAAAATATTTTTAAAAAAAGAACTTCTCAAACTCAACATCCAAGAACCAAATAATCCAGTCAAGAAATGGGCAGAAGACATGAACAGACACTTCTCCAAAGAAGACATACAGATGGCTAACAGGCACATGAAAAAATGCGCCACATCACTAGCCATCAGGGAAATACAAATAAAAACCACAATGAGGTACCACCTTACACTGGTCAAAATGGCTAAAATTAATAAGACAGGGAACAACAAATGTTGGTAAGGATGTGGAGAAAGGGGAATCCTCTTACACTATTGGTGGGAATGCAAGCAGGCGCAGGCACTCTGGAAAACAGTGTGGAGGTTCCTCATGACGTTAAAAATAGAGCTACCTCATGATCCAGCAATTTCACTACTGGGTATTTACCCTAAAGATACAGATGTAGTGAAAAGAGTGCACCTGCACCCCAATGTTCACAGCAGTAATGTCCACAGTACCCAAACTGTGTAAGGAGCTGAGATGTCCTTCAATGGATGAATGGATAAAGAAGATGTGGTTCATATATACAATGGAATATTACTCAGCCATCAGAAAGGATGAATATCTACCATTTATATTGACATGGATGGAATTGGAGGGTATTATGCAAAGTGATATAAGTCAAGCAGAGAAAAACATGTATCATGTGGTTTCACTCATATGTGGAACATAGGGAATAGTGCAGAGGACAATAGGGGAAGGGAGGGAAAACTCAGTGGGAAGAAATCAGAGAGGGAGACAAACCATATGAGACTCTTGGCTCCAGGAAACAAACTGAGGGTTGGAGAAAGGGAGTTGAGTGGGGGGATGGGGTAACTGGGTGATGGGAATTAAAGAGGGCATGTGATATGATGAGCACTGGGTGTTATATTCAACTAATGAATTATTGAACATTATATCAAAAACTAATGATGTACTATACCTTGGCTAATAGAATTAAAAAAATAAAATGTTTAGATATTCTCTTGAAAAAAAATAAACCATTATGTTTGTAGTAATTTGTTACAGCAGCAAGAGGAAATTAATACACTCTGTTTCCTCTTCTGTAACAGTAGGATTATTTTCCCTGTCTTGCCTGTGTCATACCAGAGACACCTATGTGAAAGTGATTGGTGCCTGTAAACTGCTGTTCACATATGAAGACCTGTTATTGGTGGAGGAATGGTTTGCTAGGGTTCTCTGTAGCCACAGGGAAGAGTAAGATGCTAAGTACCAGCACTGGAGAGGAGCAGAAGGCTCCCACCATGCACAAGATGTTGTGAAGGACACAAATATGAAGAAGATAGGTGTGGTGGATAGTTGCTGGATGCTTGGCTGTCTGGCTTCCACTCCCCTGGATTGTCACCAGCATCTGGCTTCTTCTTTGGTGGGATTGCTGGTCAAGGTTCTTTGGCTGCATAGAAATAAACTCATAACCTGAGAATCTTGAATTTGAATGGAGTTATTCAAGGATGCAAGAAGCAGTTGGGGTCATTATAGCTCTGGCACCCTGGTAAGGCTGTGGGCTCTTTGGGTTCTTTGGGGTTCCTTTTTTTTTTTTTTGAACTAACACATGTGTAAATCTCTAGGCTCTCTTTTTTTGTTTCTGATTAAAGCACTTGGGTTCTATCCTCCATTTTGGTGGTCCTCTGAGTATCCTAAGCCATTGAAACAAATACTGTCACATAAGGACTAAGCAAATTTGGGGTCCAGATGGGCATCACTCCTGCCAGAAGTCAACAGGTAACCGACATGCTAGGAATCCTATAGTTATCCACAGGCAGGATGACTGTGTAGCTTGTCAGCCCCAGGATGCAGGCTGTTTTACACGAGTCCACTGTTCTGTTTTGCTCTAGACACATCTTTCTTCTCTTTCCTCAGTTCCCTTATCCATCAAAATAGGTGATGGGCTATATCAATGGTTTGCAAACTGTTTTTGCCTAAGCAAATAATTCCCCAGAAATTCCCAGGGGTAAAAGGAGTGAGGAAATGGGCAAGCAGGAGGGGCCCAGGGATCTGGGGTCCCTTTAATCCCCTTATCCTTTTAATATTAGGGTTTTTTTTGTAAGACACTTTTAAACATCAAAGTTCTACAATCCACAGGATTCCCTGAAACATCATCCAGTACAGACATTATAAGGCCAAGCTCCAGCTCACCTGAAACTCTCTCAGAAGGTGTTAATTTGTTTGTTTGTTTTGTTCACCAAAAATATTTTTGGAACATTGGCCTCAAAGGGCTTTAAAATACCTTCTTTGCATAAGTATTTTCTCTCCCATAATCATTTGTTTCAAAATGTTTTTGGAATCATCTGGAAGAGGGGGATAGATAGCCCATCAGTGATGTCTATCACTTTCTGAATTTGGCTCATGGACTACCCGCTGCCCAGAAGAGGTTTTTGACTGACATCCCTCATCCAGGGGCACTGGTCCACCACCTGGTACCAGACATAATCAGCCCCCACAGGTCCTAGCCTTTTTGATTTACAAATGACCTGCCAATACATTGTCACAATTAGTACTTACACAGGCCAGTGAAGTAGTGTAATTTTAGTGTAATTTTACAGGTGATGATGTGGATACTCAAAGCCTTTCCCAGAAGCTTACATCTGGATATTAGGGGATCTGGGACTCATATTTGGGCCTTCTGGGTCCCAGCCTAGTGCTCTGCTCTCTACACCAGGCTGCTTATGAACACCAGTTGTTTAGATACAATAAGTCAAGTTCAGAAGAGAGGTCTTAGAAAGAAATGAATTGGAGTCATTGTAGGTGGGTATTAGGGAAGAAGAGGGCTCGGACAAGTCTCTGACCATACCAAGGCTTAAGAATGGGCTAAACAAAGAGGAACCAGGGATAAGATTGAGAAACTGTGGCCTTAGAGGTAGAAGGAAGAACATGGGGTGGCCTAGAAGTCAAGAAAAGAACACATATTGAAGAGGGGGCTGGGGCCACTGGAGCAACAGCTGTTGGAACAGAAAATGATTACTGAATGCAGAGGGAAAAGATGCTATCTGAAAAAATCAATAGTTTTATTAAGATTTACTTTTTTTATATATGGATGACCAGTGTATATACCTCCTGGTAAAGATGAAGTTTTGTGGTTCATAGTGAGGCACTGGGAGGGGGAGTGGGAGGAAGGAGATGCACTTCTGCTGGGTCCTGTCTTTGGCTGCAAAGTTCAGAATTACATGGGTGGTCACCTTGGGTTTGCTATATAGACATGATCTAAGATTTCTTTGAGATCTTGTGGCTAAAACTTGATGAAGAACAGCCTCGAGCCCAGGTAAGAACTTACTGCAATAACCTGAAAACAGGCCTCCTAATTGACTTTTCTGGGTAGGCTGACATGTGAGCCCTTTCTGGACCAGACTGATAATTACCCAGTTTTTCAATTTACTTTGTGTTACCAGAACCACATGAAGGAAGATATTTCTTCTCTCTCTCTTTTTTAAAAGATTTTATTTATTATTTGACAGAGAGAGAATGAGAGAGAGAGAGCACATGAGAAGGGTTAGGGTCAGAGGGAGAAGCAGACTCCCCGCCGAGCAGGGAGCCCGATGCGGGACTCGATCCAGGGACTCCAGGATCATGACCTGAGCCGAAGGCAGTCGCTTAACCAACTGAGCCACCCAGGCACCCGAAGGAAGATATTTCATTGAAGGTGTAATATCTTCCATATCAGGGGGTTGTGCTAGAATCAAAAACTCTTTTGGGAGCGCCTGGATGCCTCAGTCAGTTAAGCGTCCAACTCTTGATTTTGGCTCAGGTCATGATCTCAGGGTCAGGAGATCGTGAGATCGAGCCCTGCATTGGGCTCTGTGCTGGGTGTGGAACTTGCTTAAGATTCTTTCTCTCCCTCTCCTTTGACCCCTCCCCCCCAAGTCTCTTCTAGCTGAGAGATTCTATTGTTTTTACCTTGTTTTTGCTTCACCAAGTATTGACCATTTGTATTTTTGTTATGTTACACACCAACAGCTTTTAGATGAGATGAAAATACCATCTGTGTGAAACTAAGGAACTCATTAGAAGGCCTTTTGGTACTTTAAATGGGAAGACAGAAAGAGGCAGGGCAGAGGAGGGTTAGTAAAGGAGGGGAGGGAGGGAGAGAGGAGAGAGCTGGAGGCACGTACCAGGAAAAGGTGGAATGGATGCTGGAAAGGCAATTAACACATGTCCACCACAAACATGCTCATTATAAAACATAGAAAGGGAAATTTCCCTACAACTTCCCCCGCCTCCTTACTAGCCTTAAGATAATCACTCTTAACAGTTTTTACTATATTCCTCCAAATGTTCTATATGCCTATATAAATATATTAATGATAGGGAATATTTTTTCTATTTTATTATTATGTTATGTTAATCACCATGCATTACATCATTAGTTTTTGATGTAGAGATCCATGATTCATTGTTTGTGTATACCACCCAGTACTCCATGCAGAACATGCCCTCTTTAATACCCATCACCAGGCTAACCCATCCCCCCACCGCCCTCCCCTGTAGAACCCTCAGTTTGCTTTTCAGAGTCCATAGTCTCTCATGGTTTGTCTCCCCCTCCAATTTCCCCCCTTCATTCTTCCCCTCCTGCTATCTTCTTCTTCTTCTTCTTCTTCTTCTTCTTCTTCTTCTTCTTCTTCTTCTTCTTCTTCTTCTTCTTCTTCTTCTT
>NW_023270469.1:36533098-36590093 GCF_011800145.1 Mirounga leonina
TTCTTCTTCTTCTTCTTCTTCTTCTTCTTCTTCTTCTTCTTCTTCTTTTTTAACATATAATGTACTATTTGCTTCAGAGGTACAGATCTGTGACTCAACAGTCTTGCACACTTCACAGCGCTCACCATAGCACATACCCTCCCCAATGTCTATCACCCAGCCACCACATCCCTCCCACCCCCCACCATTCCAGCAAACCTGTTTGTTTCTTGAGATTAAGAATTCCTCATATCAGTGAGGTCATATGATACATGTCTTTCTGATTGACTTATTTCGCTCAGCATAATACCCTCCAGTTCCATCCACGTCATTGCAAATGGCAAGATCTCATTCCTTTTGATGGCTGCATAATATTCCATTGTATATATATACTACATCTTCTTTATCCATTCATTTGTTGATGGACATCTTGGCTCTTTCCACATTTGGCTATTGTGGACATTGCTGCTATAAACCTTGGGGGTGCATGTGCCCTTCCGATCCCTACATTTGTATCTTTGTGGTAAATACCCAGAGGTGCAATTGCTGGATCAGATGGTAGCTCTATTTTCAACTTTTTGAGGAACCTCCATACTATTTTCCAGAGTGGCTGCACCACCTTGCATTCCCACCAACAGCGTAGGAGGGTTCCACTTTCTCTGAATCCCCAACAATATCTGTCATTTCCTGACCTGTTAATTTTAGCCATTCTGACAGGTGTGAGGTGATATCTCATTGAGGTGTTTTTTTTTTTTTTAATTTTATTATGTTATATTAGTCACCATACAATACATCATTAGTTTTTGATGTAGAGATCCATGATCCATTGTTTTCGTATAACACCCAGTGCTCCATGCAGTACGTGCCCTCCTTAATACCCATCACCAGGCTAACCAATCCCCCCTCCCCCCTCCCCTCTAAAACCCTGTTTGTTTCTCAGGTCCATAGTCTCTCATGGTTCATCTCTCCCTCCAATCCCCCCCCCCCAATTTTTCCCTTCCTTCTCCTAATGTCCTCTATGTTATTCCTTATGTTCCACAAATAAGTGAAACCATATGATAATGGACTTTCACTGCTTGACTTATTTCACTTAGCATAATCTCCTCCAGTCCCATCCATGTTGATGTAAAAGTTGGGTATTCATCTTTTCTGATGGCTGAGTAATATTCCATTGTATATATGGACCACATCTTCTTTATCCATTCATCTGTTGAAGGGCATCTTGGCTCTTTCCACAGTTTGGCTATTGCGGACATTGCTGCTACGAACATTGGGGTGCATATGGCCCTTCTTTTCACTACATCTGTGTCTTTGGGGTAAACACCCAGGGGTGCAATTGCTGAATCATAGGGTAGCTCTATCTTCAACTTTTTGAGGAACCTCCATTCTGTTTTCCAGAGTGGCTGCACCAGCTTGCATTTCCACCAACAGTGTAGGAGGGTTCCCCTTTCTCCGCATCCCCGCCAACACCTGTCGTTCCCTGACTTGTTAATTTTAGCCATTCTGACTGGTGTGAGGTGGTATCTCATTGAGGTTTTGATTTGGATTTCCCTGATGCCAAGCGATGTTGAGCACTTTTTCATGTGTCTGTTGGCCATTTGGATGTCTTCTTTGGAAAAAATGTCTGTTCATTTCTTCTGCCCATTTCTTGATTGGATTCTTTGTTCTTTGGGTGTTGAGTTTGATGAGTTCTTTATAGATTTTGGATACGAGCCCTTTATCTGATATGTCATTTGCAAATATCTTCTCCCATTCTGTCGGTTCTCTTTTGGTTTTGTTGACTGTTTCCTTTGCTTTGCAAAAGCTTTGTATCTTGATGAAGTCCCAATAGTTCATTTTTGCTCTTGCTTCCCTTGCCTTTGGCGATGTTTCTAGGAAGAAGTTGCTTCGGCTGAGGTCAAAGAGGTTGCTGCCTGTGTTCTCCTTTAGGATTTTGATGGACTCCTGTCTCACATTGAGGTCTTTCAACCATTTGGAGTCTATTTTTGTGTGTGGTGTAAGGAAATGGTCCAGTTTCATTCTTCTGCATGTGGCTATCCAATTTTCCCAACACCATTTGTTGAAGAGACTGTCTTTGTTCCATTGGACATTCTTTCCTGCTTTGTCGAAGATTAGTTGACCATAGAGTTGAGGGTCCATTTCTGGGCTCTCTATTCTGTTCCATTGATCTATGTGTCTGTTTTTGTGCCCGTACCATGCTGTCTTGATGATGACAGCTTTGTAATAGAGCTGGAAGTCCGGAATTGTGATGCCGCCAGCTTTGCTTTTGTTTTTCAACATTCCTCTGGCTATGCGGGGTCTTTTCTGGTTCCATACAAATTTTAGGATTATTTGTTCCATTTCTTTGAAAAAAGTGGATGGTATTTTGATGGAGATTGCATTGAATGTGTAGATTGCTCTAGGTAGCATTGACATCTTCACAATATTTGTTCTTCCAATCTATGAGCATGGAACGTTTTTCCATTTCTTTGTGTCTTCCTCAATTTCTTTCATGAGTATTTTATAGTTTTCTCAGTAAAGATCCTTTGTCTCTTTGGTTAGATTTATTCCTAGGTATCTTATGGTTTTGGGTGCAATTGTAAATGGGATCGACTCCTTAATTTCTCTTTCTTCTGTCTTGTTGTTGGTGTATAGGAATGCCCTGCCCATTTCTTGATCAGATTCTTTGTTCTTTGTGTGTTGAGTTAAGAAGTTCTTTATAGATTTTGGATACTAGCCCTTTATCTGATATGTCATTTGCAAATATCTTCTCCCATTCTGTCAGTTGTCTTTTGGTTTTGTTGACTGTTTCTTTTGCTGTGCAAAAGCTCTTTATCTTGATGAAGTCCCAATAGTTCATTTTTGCCCTTGCTTCCCTTGCCTTTGGCGATGTTTCTAGGAAGAAGTTGCTGTGGCTGAGGTTCAAGAGGTCGCTGCCTGTGTTGTCCTTTAGGATTTTGATGGACTCCTGTCTCACATTGAGGTCTTTCAACCATTTGGAGTCTATTTTTGTGTGTGGTGTAAGGAAATGGTCCAGTTTCATTCTTCTGCATGAGGCTATCCAATTTTCCCAACATCATTTCTTGAAGAGACTGTCTTTTTCCCACTGGATATTCTTTCCTGCTTTGTCAAAGATTAGTTGACCATAGAGTTGAGGGTCCATTTCTGGGCTCTCTATTCTGTTCCATTGATCTATGTGTCTGTTTTTGTGCCAGTACCATACTGTCTTGATGATGACAGCTTTGTAATAGAGCTGGAAGTCCAGAATTGTGATGCCACCAGCTTGGCTTTTCTTTTTCAACTTCCTCTGGCTATTTGGGATCTTTTCTTGTTCCATACAAATTTTAGGATTATTTGTTCCATTTCTTTGAAAAAAGTGGATGGTATTTTGATAAGGATTGCATTGAATGTGTAGATTGCTCTAGGTAGCACTGACATCTTCACAATATTTGTTCTTCCAATCCATGAGCATGGAACATTTTTCCATTTCTTTGTGTTTTCCTCAATTTCTTTCCTGAGTATTTTATAGTTTTCTGAGTACAGATCCTTTGCCTCTTTGGTTAGATTTATTCCTATGTACCTTATGGTTTTGGGTGCAATTGTAAATGGGATCGACTCCTTAATTTCTCTTTCTTCTGTCTTGTTGTTGGTGTATAAGAATGCCACTGATTTCTGTGCATTGATTTTGTATCCTGCCACTTTACTGAATTCCTGTATGAGTTCTAGCAGTTTTGGAGTAGAATCTTTAGGTTTTCCACATAAAGTATCATATCATCTGCAAAGAGTGAGAGTTTGACTTCTTTGCCAATTCGGATGCCTTTGATTTCTTTTTGTTGTCTGATTGCTGTGGCTAGGACTTCCAATACTATATTGAATAGCAGTGGTGATAGTGGACATCCCTGCCACGTTCCTGACCTTAGGGGGAAAGCTCTCAGTTTTTCCCCATTGAGAATGATATTCGTTTTCGGTTTCTCATAGATGGCTTTTATGACATTGAGGTATGTACCCTCTATCCCTATACTCTGAAGAGTTTTGATCAAGAAAGGATGCTGTACTTTGTCCAAAGCTTTTTCTGCATCTATTGAGAGGATCATATGATTCTTGTTCTTTCTTTTGTTAATGTATTGTATCACATTGATTGATTTTTGGGATGTTGAACCAACCTTGCAGCCCAGGGATAAATCCCACTTGGTCGTGGTGAGTAATCCTTTTAATGTACTGTTGGATCCTATTGGCTAGTATTTTGGGGAGAATTTTTGCATCCATGTTCATCAGGGATATTGGTCTGTAATTCTCCTTTTTGATGGGGTCTTTGTCCGGTTTTGGGATCAAGGGAATGGCAGCCTCATAAAATGAGTTTGGAAGTTTTCCTTCCATTTTTTTTTTTTTTGGAATGGTTTCAGGAGAATAGGTATTAATTCTTCTTTAAATGTTTGGTAGAATGCCCCTGGGAAACATCTGGCCTTGGGCTTTTGTTTTTTGGGAGATTTTTGATTAATGCCTTAATTTCCTTAGTGGTTATAGGTCTGTTCAGGTTTTCTATTTCTTCGTGGTTCAGTTTGGTAGTTGATACATCTCTAGGAATGCCTCCATTTCTTCCAGATTATCTCATTTGCTGGCATAGAGTTGCTCATAATATGTTCTTATAATTGTTTGTATTTCTTTGGCGTTGGTTGTGATCTCTCCTCTTCCATTCATGAATTTATTTATTTGGGTCATTTCTCTTTTCTTTTTGATAAGTCTGACCAGGGGTTTATCAATCTTGTTAATTCTTTCAAAGAACCAGCTCCTAGTTTCATTGATCTGTTCTACTGTTCTTTTGGTTTCCATTTCATTGATTTCTGCTCTGATCTTTATTATTTCTCTTCTCCTGCTGGGTTTAGGTTTTATTTACTGTTCTTTCTCCAGTTCCTTTAGGTGTAGGGTTAGGTTGTGTACTTGAGACCTTTCTTGTTTCTTGAGAAAGGCTCGTATTGCTATATACTTTCCTCTTAGAACTGCCTTTGCTGCATCCCAAAGATTTTGAACAGTTGTGTTTTCATTTTCATTGGTTTCCATGAATTTTTTAAATTCTTCTTTAATTTCCTGGTTGACTTATTCATTCTTTAGTAGGATGCTCTTTAGCCTCCGTGTATTTGAGTTCTTTCCAACTTTCCTCTTGTGATTGAGTTCCAGTTTCAAAGCATTGTGGTCTGAAAATAGGCAGGGAATGATCCCAATCTTTTGGTACTGGTTGAGACCTGATTTGTGGTCTAGGTTGTGATCTAACCTGGAGAATGTTCCATGGGCACTAGAGAAGAATGTGTATTCTGTTGCTTTGGGATGGAATGTTCTGAATAGGTCTGTGAAGTCCGTTTGGTCCAGTGTGTCATTTAAAGTCTTTATTTCCTCGTTGATCTTCTGCTTAGATGATCTGTCCATTCAGTGAGGGGGCTCTTAAAATCCCCTACTATTAGTGTATTGTTGTCAATGTATTTCTTTGCTTTTGCTATTAATTAGCTTATATAATTGGCTGCTCCTATGTTAGGGGCATAAATATTTACAATTGTTAGATCTTGTTGGATAGACCCTTTAAGTAGGATATAGTGTCCTTCCTCATCTCTTATTACAGTCTTTGGTTTAAAATCTAATTTGTTTGATATAAGGATTGCCACCCCAGCTTTCTTTTGGTGTTCATTAGCATGGTAAATGGTTTCCCATCCCTTCACTTTCAGTCTGGGGGTGTCTGCATCCAAAATGAGTCTCTTGCAGACAGCATATTGATGGGTCTTGTTTTTTAATCCAATCTGATAGCCTGTGTCTTTTGATTGAGGCTTTTAGCCCATTTATATTCAGGGTAACTATTGAAAGATAGGAATTTAGTGCCATTGTATTGCCTATAAGGTGACTGTTACTGTATATTGTCTCTGTTCCTTTCTGGTCTATGTTACTTTTAGGCTCTCTCTTTGCTTAGAGTGCCCCTTTCAATATTTCTTGTAGGGCTGGTTTCGTGTTTGCAAATTCCTTTAGTTTTTGTTTGTCCTGGAAGCTTTTTATCTCTCCTTCTAATTTCAATGACAGCCGAGCTGGATATAGGATTCTTGGCTGCATATTTTTCTCCTTTACTGCTCTGAATATATCCTGCCAGTCCTTTCTGGCCTGTCAGGTCTCTGTGGATAGGTCTGTTGCCAATCTCATGTTTATACCATTGTAGGATCTCTTCTGCCAAGCTGCTTTGAGGATTTTCACTTTGTCTCTGTGACTCGTAAGTTTTACTATTAGATGTTGGGGTGTTGACTTATTTTTATTGATTTTGAGAGGGGTTCTCTGTGCCTCCTGGATTTTGATGCCTGTTTCCCTCCCCAAATTCGGGAAGTCCTCTGCTATAATTTGTTCCAATATACCTTCTGCCCCCTCTCTCTTTCTTCTTCTTCTGGGATCCCAATTATTCTAATGTTGTTTCGTCTTATGGTATTGCTTATCTCTCGAATTCTGCTGTCGGGATCTGGGTTTGTTTATCTCTCTTTTTCTCAGCTTCTTTATTTTCCATCATTTTGTCTTCTATATCACTAATTCTCTCTTCTGCCTCATTTATCCTAGGAGTTAGACTCCCCATATTTGATTGTACCTCATTAATAGCCTTTTTGATTTAGATTTGGTTAGATTTTAGTTGTTTTATTTCTCCAGAAAGGGTTTCTCTAATAACTTCCATGCTTTTTCAAGCCCATTTAGTATCTTTAAAATCATCATTCTGAATTCTAGTTCTGACATCGTACTGATGTCCATATTGAGTAGGTCCCCAGCAGTCAGTACTGCCTCTTGTTCTTTTTGTTGAGGTGATTTTTTTCCATCTTGTCATTTTGTCCAGAGGACAACAGATGAATGAGAGAACAAAATGCTAACAGGGTAACAATGTTCCCCGAAAATATACTCTAAACAAATCAGGAAAGACAGGGGGAAAGTAAGGGAAAGAAAGAAAAAAGAAAAAGAAAAAAAGATAAAGACAAACAAAAACAGAACAAAACCAAAAAAAAACCAGAATATGATCAAATATGATCAGGATGGTATATAGATCAGTGCCACACACTAGATTTTGGGTGTATTTTGGTCTGTTAGAATAAAGTGCCTCCCAAAATTTTAAAGAAAGGAAAACATATATGTACAAAAATAAGGGTTGTATGCTGAAGGGATGGAATATGAATGTAAAGATGAAAATTATAAAAGATTTTTTAAAAGGAATTGATTAGATAAGTTGTTTGAAAAAAGAAAGAAGAGGATTTAAAAAAAGAAAAAAAAGAATGTGATCAGGCAGGAGACTAGAACAAAGCCATACAGTAGAGATTTAGTGTATTTTTTGATCTGTTAGAAGAAACTGTATCTCAAAATTTTAAAGAGAGAACAACTTATGTCAAAAATAATGGTAACTACTATGAAGGGATAGAATATGACTCTAAAAATGAAAAGTAAAAATGTTTTTTAAAAAAGGGATTGATAAGATGTTGGTTGAAAAAGGGAAAAAGAAAAATTCAAAAAAAAAGTAAAAAAAAATAATTAACTTTGAAAGACTAAAGAATCATGGTAAAAAAGCCATGAATTGTATGTGCCCTATTCCCCTAGCGCTGGAATTCTGCCGTTCTCATTGATCGGTAAACTTGGTTTTGACTGGCTGTTCTTGCTGATCTTCTGGAGGAGGGGCCTGTTGCCGTGGTTCCCAAATGTCTTTGCTGGAGGCAGAATTACCCCGCCCTTCACAGTCCTGTGCTAAGTAATCTGCTTGGGTTTGCTCTCGGGCGCTTTTGTTCCCTGCAAGCTTTCCATTGGGCTTTGGAGGACGAGAGTGAAAATGGCGGCCTCCCAATCTCCACCCTGGAGGAGCCGAGAACTCAGGGCCCCACTCCTCAGTGAGTCCCAGATAAAAGCAGTCAGTCACTCCTGTCTCCCCGGTCTCTGGCCGCACTCCGTGCTCACCCAGCCTGTGACCTGTGACCGAGTGCTTCTATCTCTGGTGCAGGACCCCGTGTGGAGTCTCCAAACCCAGCAGATCCATGTGGCACGCTCTCACACTGCTCCTCCTGGGGGATGAAGGGGAGTCTACCCGGATCTGCTGCTTGTTGGGTCCCTGCTGGAGGAGCAGTGGCCCGACTGTACCACGGATCACAGTTTATGGCAACTCCGAGCTGAGAGCCTGTGTCTCGGCTCTGTCTCTGCAGCTGGCTTCCCCTCTTCGATACCTGGGAGCTCTGCCACCCTCAAGCACCCCCAGTCTTTCTGTGACCCTGAGGGTCCTGAGACCACACTGTCCCGTGAGGGTTCCACCCCCCGCTTAGCCACCGGAGCGACGTCCCTCAGAGGTGCCAACTTCTAAAAGTTGCCATTTTGTGCTCGCTGCTTTATCACTTGCCAGAAGGGGGGACGGAGGCCCCCTCCCCCACCGTCTATCCTCCCGGATATCTAATATCGCCTTGGATTCACTTCTCTGCACGTCCTACCTTCCAGAAAGTGGTCGCTTTTCTGTTCAGAGAGTTGTTGCTATTCTTTTCTTTGATCTCCTGTTGAGTTTGTAGGTGTTCAGAATGGTTTGATCCCTATCCAGCTGAATTCCTCAGAGGAGACAAAATGCAGGTCTCCTACTCCTCCGCCATCTTGCTCCGCCCCCTAGAGCCTCCATTTTTTATTGCACCTCATTAATAGCCTTTTTGATTTCGACTTGGTTAGATTTTAGTTCTTTTATTTCTCCAGAAAGGGATTCTCTAGTATCTTCCATGCTTTTTTGAAGCCCAGCTAGTATCTTTATAATCGTCATTCTGAACTCTAGTTCTGACATCATACTAATGTCCATATTGATTAGGTCCCTGGCAGTGGGTACTGCCTCTTGTAGTTTTTTTTGAGGTGATTTTTTCCATCTTGTCATTTTGTCCAGAGGAGAATAGATGAATGAGAGAACAAAACGCTAACAGGGTAACAATGACCCCAGAAAAATATACACTAAATAAATCAGAAGAGATCTGAAACCAGGAGAAAAGAAACAGAAAGAAATAAAAAGGAGAAAAAAAGGAAAAATAAAAATATATTTAAAAAAATATGATCAAATATGATCAGGCAGGTGAATAGATCAGTGCCACACAGTAGATTTTGGGCATAATTTGGTCTGTTAGAAGAAAGTGCCTCCCAAAATTTTAAAGAAAGAAAAACGTATGTACAAAAATAAGGGTAAATACGGTGGAAGGATGGAATTTGACTGTAAAGATGAAAATTATAAAACATTTTTTAGAAGGAATTGATAAGAAATTGGTTGAAAAAAGGAAAAGGAAGAAGAGGAATAAAAAAAAAAGGGAGAGAATGTGATCATACAGGAGACTAGAACAAAGCCATACACTAGAGATTTAGGGTATATTTTGGTTTGTTAGAAGAAACTGCATCTCAAAATTTTAAAGAGGGAACAACATATATATATGCCAAAAATAAGGTTAACTACTATGAAGGGATAGAATATGACTCTAAAAATGAAAAATAAAAAGGATTTTTAAAAAGGGGATTGATAAGATGTTGGTTGAAAAAGGGAAAAAGAAATATTCAAAAAATAGAAAAATTTAAAAATTAAAATTAAAAAGATTAACTTTGAAAAACAAAGAATCGGGGGAGAAAAAGCTATGAATTCTGTGTGCTGTATTCCACTAGTGCTGGAGTTCTGTCATTCTCATTGATCTGTAAACTTGGTCTTAGCTGGCTATTCTTGCCGATCTTCTGGGGGAGGGGCTTGTTGCCATGGTTCCCAAATGTCTTTGCCAGAGGCGGAATTGCCCTGCCCCTGCTGGGTCCAGGCTAAGTGTTCTGCTTGGGTTTGCTCTTGGGAGCTTTTGTTCCCTGCAAGCTTTCCATACAGACTTGGAGGACGAGAGTGAAAATGGGGGCCTCCTAGTCTCTGCCCTGGAAGAGCCAAGAACTTGGGGCCCTACTCCTCAGTGCGCCCCCAGAGAAAAGCAATCACTCCCGTCTCCCCGGTCTCCAGCTGCACTCTGTGCTCACCCGGCCTGTGACCGAACATTTCTATCTCTGACACCCAACCACGTTTGGAGTCTCCAAACCCAGCAGATCCCTGCAGTGCGCTCCCGACCCAGGGGAGGAAGGGGAGTCTCCCCGGATCTGCCACTTTTGGGTCCCTGCTGGAAGAGCAGTGCCCCGACTGTGCCACTGACCATGGTTTATGGCAACCCCGAGCTGAGGGCCTACTCCTCGGCTCCGTCTCTGCAGCCAGCTTCCCCTCTCTGATACCTGGGAGCTTTGCCACACTCAGGCACCCCTGGTCTTCCTGTGACCCCGAGGGTTCTGAGACCACACTGTCCCAGCAAGGGTTCCACCCCCTCTTAGCTACTGGAGTGATGTCCCTCAGCAGAGCTTACTTCTTTTTTTTTTTTAAATACTTTTATTTTATTTTATTTTATTTTATTTTTAAAGATTTTATTTATTTATTTGAGAGAGAGAATGAGAGACAGAGAGCATGAGAGGGAGGAGGGTCAGAGGGAGAAGCAGACTCCCTGCTGAGCAGGGAGCCTGACGCGGGACTCGATCCCGGGACTCCAGGATCATGACCTGAGCCGAAGGCAGTCGCTTAACCAACTGAGCCACCCAGGCACCCTCTTCCTTTTTTTTTTTAAATTTTTTTATTATTATGTTAATCATCATACATTACATCATTAGTTTTTGATGTAGTGTTCCATGATTCATTGTTTGTGCACAACACCCAGTAGCAGAGCTGACTTCTTAAAAGTTCCGATTTTGTGCTCCACTGCTCTATCACTTGCCGGTAGCCCGCTGATGGAGGTTCCCTCCCCCACCATCTATTTTCCCGAATATCGCCTCAGATTCACTTCTCTGCATGTCCTACCTTCCAGGAAGTGGTCGCTATTCTGTTCAGAGGGTTGCTATTATTCTTTTCTTCCTTTAGTAGGGTTCTTATAACTCAGTGTTGTTTAGTGATGATCCCCAAAGGAAAGCATTTTTTAAAGATTTATTTATTTCTCAGAGTCCATTAGAGGGGAGGTGGGAGGGGGGATTGGTTAGTCTGATGATGGGTATTAAGGAGGGCATGTACTGCATGGAGCACTGGGTGTTATATGAAAACAATGGATCATGGATGACCACATCAAAAACTAATGATGTATTGCATGGTGACTAACATGACATAATAACATTTTAAAAATTTAAAAAAAAGATTTATTTATTTATTTTAGAGAGAGAGAGTGAGGGGGGAGGGGCAGAGGGAGAGAATCTTCAAGCAAACTCCCCACTGAGCACCTGACATGAGGCGCGATCCCATGAGCCATGAAATCATGACCTGAGCTGAAACCAGGAGTTGGAAACTTAACTGACTGAGCTACCCAGCTGCCTCATTCCTCAAATCCCTCATCTTTTTTTTCCCCACCCTTGCCACCCTCCATCCTTCACTTTATCCCATCCCCCATTTCTTCCTACTATCACCTCACCTGTTGTATCCCTTACTTCCCCCACACTGCATCTCTCAGCCTTGGGGAAAGCTCACCTGAGGCTCAAGGATAGAGTGTCAAGGTTGTCTATGATGATTATGTATCTACTTGTTAATTTAAAAAGATCAATGTTGTTAAATTTTGATGTACTTATATTAAAATAGAACATCATTTATACTTGTATTAAAGCAGCAACATTCCTTTGACTATTTGATATAAGGTGATGTTCTTTAAACCTACACTTCTATTCCTTTTTCATGCTGTTTCTTCTGCCAGGAATGCTCTCTTGTCATGCCCCCTCACTTCCTAATTCTGTCCATGCTCGAGACTCAGTTTTGTTGTCATTTCTGGAAGCTTTCCCTAATTTCACTGTCTGAATCAGTACCCACATAGTTCCTGGGTACCTTTTTTATTGAAGTGTAGTTGACATACAATATTATATTAGTTTCAGGTGTACAACATAGTGATTCAACATTTATATATATTACAAAGTGATCACCACTAAATCTAGCTACCATCTGTCACCATACCAAGTTGTTACAATATTAACTATATTCCCCATGCTGTACATTGTATCCTTGTGTATTATCTATTTTATAACTGAAGGTTGTTTCTTTTAATCCCCTTCGTCTATTTTGCCCATCCCCCACTTCCCTTCCCCTGGTGACCATCAGATTGTTCTCTGTGTCTATAAATCTGTTTCTGTTTTGTTTTTTTTGCTCTGTTTTTTAGATTACACATATAAGTTAAATCATGCAGTGTTTGTCTTTCCCTATCTGTGTTATTTCACTTAGCATAATACCTCTGGGTTCATCCATGTTGCGAATGGCAATTTTGTCCTTTTTGGGTGCATTATTTTATCACCCTAGTGCATGTCATTTCATGCTGTATTATCTATTTATGTGTCTGTTTCCCACATGCTACTGCAAGGTTAGAGACTGTCGTATTTATCCTTGTGTCCTCAGTCTCAGCACAGGGCTGACCACATAATGGAGAGTCAATGAATGTTCATTAGACTGATATTGATATAGCAATCTCAAATACAAAACAATGAATTCAAATTCACGAAATAAGAATGCTATTTATCTTATCACAATAAGAAAATTATGGATACTGAATTTACTGAGGCAGCCTCTGCTAAAGGCATGGGTGTTCCTATCACCATCAAAGGTACAAGTTTCCTTTATTCTCACACATGCAGCTCATGGGAGCTCCACAATTCTGTTACAGCTCACGGCTCTGTGATTGCGGGATCTTCTCTTACCTCCTGATTTTCTCTCTAAGCCTACAGAGGATGACAAGAGAAACAACAGCCAGAGGGAAGCTGCTTATAGAAAGAGATGGACAGCTGGAAAAAATACTGCCCTTTCTCCTCCTCCCAGTCATAGCACCCCATGCAGCACACACCTGGAAGTTGGATGGGCTGACTACTGCTGTGTGGTGTGAAGGCTTCATCTAACCTTTGATTTCATGTCCAAGATCAGATTACACACATTCACAATGACCACAGCCGAAGCAGATCCTCTGGGAAAGCAGATAGCATTGGGGTAGTCCCCCTCCAGCCTGGGGGATATGTACTGCACCTAAAACCTTCGTAAGGGTGGAAGTGTCTTACTCTAAGTTCCCCAAAAGTAGCCCCAAGGCACGGATTTGAGTGTAAACAGTTTATTTGGGAGGTGAACCCAGGACACACTGATAGGGATAGAAGTGAGTCAGGGAAGGGAAGACAGCCAACAAGGGTGAGTAATTGAGTTTTCACTGTGGGCAACTGTAGTTTAACTTGGGAACTCTGGGAGACAGAGTAGAACTGTCAGAGTTATCCTGCTGGATGGATGAAGGATCTGGGAGATGTATCCATCAGCTACATCAGTCAGTAAACACCCAACTCAATGGTTGAGTGTTGTTCTTGGGAAACTTAATTTCCTAGCATTTCTGGCCTGCCACATAATATGGCCAGAATGGGTTCCAGTGGCAGGAGAAAACTCTCAGGCAAAGGAAGGCAGTCCTGCTCTCAGAAATGGGGCTGGTAGGCATGGAAATTCTAGGTGCCATGGGACCATGAAGGGCCCACACAGATGTCTGCTGCAGACAGGGTGCAACAGTGAGCTCTTATAGCTCACTGGCACAACTTCCTGTGCCAGCCCTGGCTTCTGGTTGGAGGGTTGGCAGGATTGCTTTCTGGAAAAGTCAATTCCAGGCTCTTATGCAATTTCTACAAACAAATGTCTCTTTTTAATCTTAATTGTCAGACTGTCAGAGTTTGTGAGAGCAAGGTATTAAAATGTTCTTGAAAAGTATATGATAATCTAGCTTGTATTGGGGCAGTACTGACATTGGGGCTTATAAATGTCAAGGAGCTCCTTGGTTAATCTACACCACTCTGATCTTATAAAGAATAATTTTATAAGCAGGTTATTATGAAAGCTCTACAGTGAAATGCAGCTGGATTGTGCAGAACCAAAATGTGCCTCTTAGTGCAGCCATGCAACTTCAAAGTGAAGGCATTAGAAAAGTTTGTAGGAACCAGAGATATCAGAAGGCTGACCAATCTTCTTTCAGTTTTTAAAACATTTGCCCTACACATAGTTTATTTACTGGCATTTATCAGGAAGAATTTTTGTGCTGTGCTTTTCTTGCATATTACCCCTCCTTAATGATGAGTTCTTTTGGGAATATAATACATATGTTCAGTTGTAAAATCTACTCTGGGATAATGTTATACTGTTGCTTAATATTTAAGCATTTGCTAACCTTTGGGGATCAGAATGAACATTCAATGCTAATTAAAAAAACAAACTTCACATTTGTATTGCACTTTATCAATCAAGTGAGACAATATCTGTCAAAAGCACTGTACACTGTGAAGTGCTTACTCTCACTCCTCGGGCTTTAAATCTTAGCTCACAGTTCAGCCCAAGATATGAGTCACTCACAGCAAAGGTGGGAAATGTGTCCATGAAAGCTCTGGATGAAGCAATGCGAGCTTGGAAGGAGGATCCCAGTTGGGGGCTGGGAAGTAACCTCAATTCTGGCAGGGGAACCAGAGGAGAAATGGTCCACATTTGTGGTTTCTTCGATCCTTCAGGGGCTTGCTAAGCACAGAGCCAATGTAATGGATTTTTAATCATGAGCATATGCCCGCAGGTCCTCCAGAAAGTGGCTGAATTTGAAATTAAAAACAAAAACCCAATAAATATATCTAACCAGTTTTTTTTTTTAACACATTGTTGTGTTGGGGTGCTGGACAAGTTGTTTTATTTCTTCTCTTTGCAAACTTGCTCATCAAATTGCCTTGATTCTCATTATCTTTCATGTTGTCAATAATCACCTTTTTCTAGCTCTCCCTGACATTCCAAAGCCCACCACACAGAACTATTTTTTGGCCTTTGTATTTAAGGGTTACTGAAGCAAATGCACAGCTCAATGCAGCTCAGACCATGCTTGATTTCAAGTTGAGTCTTCCAATAAGACCAATTACATGCCTAACCCTGGGCTCAGCTCGTTGGGGTCTCATGGGACCCCATGGGATGGGAAGATGCAGTCTCTGCCTTCAGGATGCTCACTTTTAGAGAAGCCAAACCAGCACCTTCCCTCTATCAGGAAGGCAACAGCTTTCCCATAAACCCACAGCCAACTATCCTCCAGGTCACACCTGGCCTCTAAAGGACAAGGAGGCTAGGGAATGGAATATTGAGCTTTCTACTTTTTAAAGCTGAGGAAGACAAAGGAAAAGCGGTTTAGGAATGGGTCTTGGGTGAACTAACAGTATGTTCCAAGATAAGAATAATGCCTGTTTTTTAAAATGAGGACAATGAGGCACAGAGAAATGAAGTACCTTGCCTATTGTCACATAATTGGTAAGAAAAGGAACAGGATTCTGTGTGACTGTGTCTGACTCAAGAGCCTTCCCTCTGAATCAGTTCTTCTCATTCTAGACATCTGCTACTCATGTTCCTCTCCTCCAGAGGGGAAACTTTGACTTAAATACTGTGCATTGTTAGGTGAGTTGGTGTTTGGAAAAGACCATCTTCAAAGTCTTGGAATTTCTGCTATAGAATCTTTGCCTATTTGTTCATCCCTCCCTCCCCCTTCCTTCCTTCACAGATTTATTGAACACCTGCTATGTGCCAGACATTTACATCTGCCACTCTGCCTAAACACTCAAGTGCTTGCTGAATAAATAAATATTTGTTGCATGACATAATTCTTCTGCCTCTATGTAGAGAACAATGGATTTGTTTGTCTGAAGTACAAGCCATTATTCTCATTTCTAAGCCTCTGTTCTGAGAGCATCAATACGGCAGTTTTCAGAATGAAAAAAAAAAAGGGGGAGAAGAAAGAGCCGGCCCTTTCAGTGATATTAAACCTCTTAAATGACAAACCCGTAATTTGTAGAGGGAAAATGATTCCCTGAATGCATCTTATATCCTTGAGTTCCAAATTACAAAGTTCTTGCTGAAATTGGTTTCTGCCCAGGAGGAGATAACATCAGTCAAGAAGCTTGCTTTCTGATCAACACTGCGCTTCTACCAACAGAGCATGGCTGGCCCCAGCCCTGTCCACCCATTTCTTGTTGGGGCCTTCAGTGAACATACCAAAGAGAGGAGACAACGGTGGGCTATGGAGGTTATTCAAATACTATTTTATTTTCAGCAGAAGTTTCAAGTCAGCTTTTGAGGGAACTTGCAGATACTTGTGGTGGTAATGGCCACGGGCCCAGCTCACTGGTAAAACATTTAGTGAGACCCAGGCACACCGGTCACCAGGACAAAAGTATTATCTTATAAAATGAGATGATGGCTATTGACTCAGGTTAAAACAATGGAAACTGCTGACAGGTTCTGACTCATATTGAGATTCTTTTTAATCTTCCTAATTATTACTCACAGAAATCATGATGTTGGAGAGTTTCCACAAAGGAGATGAATGGACTGAGACCATCACTGAGTCTCTGGTTAGCATTTGGAGAGAACCATTTTCTCTGAGGAAAGGTCCCTCTTCTTCCCAGGCCCTCTGCCCTATTCTACACATAGCTCCTGCTGCCAGCATAGCTCCCCACGTGTTTCAGTGCCCCTCCATGCCCTGAATGCCTTTGTGTCCCTGCGAAGGAGCAAGGATGCTTCACCTCAGCTCTATGGAGAAGGAAACTGATTTCCAAGAGATTCAATGCTCAGTTGAGACTCCATTCTAATCTCCTGGGGACACAGAGGGCCCAGGAGTCCTGGCTTGCTCTTCTGGCTCCAGGACTTTGGGGACTGTCAGGAAGCCCCTCTCCACCTTTTATTCCAGAGTGAGGTGAGCACATACAACCTCCTTAAATATGCAAGAGCCTGTAACCTGCTCAATAACCTGGCCTCTTTGCTGTTTATGTAATAAAGTTTACCCCCTGAGAAGCCAAAGCGGAAAGCTAAGACAAGAGGCAGATAGTGCTATGCTTTCCTTTGAGGCTGCTCCCTACTTTAAAGCTATGAAATATTCAAGGCTATCTTGAGAAATAACCTTTAAAGATTTTTCTAAAAGACCATATTCTCTCTCTTCTTCATGTTTTTTTAGATGAAGGGAAAACACTTAGGAATGTAGGCATGAGCTTTAAGTTTGCAGCTTATGAATGTTCTCAGAGAATAAAGACTTTCAATTTTAATGTTCTTTCTGGTCTATGAAGATTCTGAATTCTTCTTTGCCATCCTTGATTTAGCAAAATCACCAATTCTTTCTTTACACATACACCCCCCACCCACACACACAAGTGTGCAAGCACACACATACCCCTCTACCTGTCTGCTCTTGATTTAAAAATCAGAGCACCATACCATTAGAGTACACTAGCATCAAATGGCATCATGGCTGGGAAGCCACCTTGTAATGATCAAGATATTGTTTTTTCTTCCAATGGGATCGTTTGCATCCCAATGGAAGGATTACTCTCCAGACATTTCTTTCTTTCTTTTGTGCCAAGCAGAGTGCTTTATAATGAAGTTGGTTATTTCACTTGAGCTACCTTTACACCTTTCAATGTGTCAAATACATCCCTGCTTAGAATCACCTTCTATTTCTTGATGGACCAGCTCTTGGTGGAATTGCTCCCTATGGCCACTTTTTTCCCTGTCCTTTGGACACATCAAGCCTATTCTTGTTTCAGGGCATTTGTACATGCTGTTCCCTGTGCTCATATCCCTTCTATCAGATTTTTACAGTCTGAATCCTTTGTATCCTTTGGTTTGCTTTAATATTTTACTCTTTTAGAGATGCCATCTATGACTGCCTCTGTTAGTTTAAGGCAGTAATGGAAAACTTAACTCAGACTGGCTTAAATAAGATGGAAATCTATTGGCTGACATACCAGGTAGCCCAGAGGCAATGAGGATTTCAAGGTTGTTTGGCCCAGCAGTTTGACCATGGAATCAAGGACCCAGGCCTTCTCTAACTCTCTGCATCCAAGTGTTGGCTTCATTCCAAGATTGATTTCTCCCATCAGTGTCAACTGGGCTACATGCTCTCCCAATCTCATTTAATGAGAGATCTGGCTTATTGTTCTCTCTTAAGAGCAAGAAAAAACTTCCCTCAAATTCTTTGGCAATATTCTAATATATCACATGTCCACTCCTGAGCCAGTTACTGTTCAGGGACTATGATGACCTTTAAAACAACCAGGATGTGCTCGCTTTGGCAGCACATATACTAAAACAATCAGGACCCCCTTGGGCTGAATTTAGTTCCCCACACTGAACTGATGCTGTGGAATGGATTGGTGATATCCCCTCACCAGTGGATCTCAGGCACTGCCCTCCAGAATCACTTGGGGACCTTAAAATGACCAACTCCCAAGCTGATCTCTAACCAATTAGGTTTCGTGGGTGTGGGACTGGGCCAGTGGTTCCCAGACTTGGATGCACACTAGAAGTACCTGGGGACTCCCACCCTGATAGACATTTTGATTTAATCAATATGGGATGTGACGTGGGCATTCCCAGGTGATTCTAATCTGCAGCCAAGTTTGGGAATTATTGCCCTAGGCATCGATGCATACATATATGCATACATATTTCAAATTATGCATATTTTATTTTAAATTCTTTACTAGTTTTAGTGAGATATAATTTACATGCTATAAAATTCACTCATTAATTAGTGTACAAGTCAGTGATTTTTGTTATGTTTACAGAGTTGTATAAACATCACTATAATCTAATTTTAGAACATTTTCATCATCTTAAAAAGAAGTCTCTTAATTAATAACTCCCCCATTTCCCCCACCCCCATTCTAGCCCTAGACAAATATTGATCTACTTTCTGTCTTTATAGATTTGCTTACTCTTGAGATTTCATATAAATATAATTATACAATATGCAGTCCTTTGTGACTGACTTCTTTCACTTAGCATGTTTTCTAGGTTCATAAATGTCATAGCAAATATCAGTACTTCACTCCTTTATATGACTGAATAATATTCCAGCATATGGATATACCACATTATATTTATCTGTTTATTAGTTGATGGGCATTTGGTTTGTTTCCTTTTTGTGGCTATTATGAATAATGTTGCTATGAACATTCATGTACAAGTCTTTATGTGGACATATGATTCCATTTCTCTTGGGTAGATATCTAGGAATGAAATTTCTGGGTCATTTGGTAACTGTGTTTAATTTAATTCCTCAGTCATTTAGGAACTGCCAAACTCTTTCCCAAAGCAACTGCACCATTTTATATTCCTATCAACAATAAATGAGGATTCCAATTTCTGCACATCATTGCCAACACTTACTATTGTCTATCTTTTTTATTATTGTGATTCTAGTGGACATGAAGTGATATCTCATCGTAGTATGTATTTCTGCACTGACTAATGATATTGAGCATCTTTTCATGTGCTTATTGGCCATTTGTATATCTTCTTTGGAGATATGCCAATTCAGATACTTTTCTTTTTAAATTCTCTTCTCATTATTGAGTTTTAAGAGTTCTTTAGATATTATGGATACAAGTCCCTTATTAGATATATGACTTGCAAATATTTTCTCCCATTCTGAGTTGTCTTTTCACTTTCTTGATGGAATTTTTGTCCAGTTTATCAAGTTTTTCTTTTATCACTTGTGTTTTTGGTGTTGTATCTAAGAAATCAACAGACATTAGCATAGTTTTAAAAACTTTTCCAGATGATTCTAATATAAAGTCAGGGTTGAGAAGTCTTGCCATACAACACTGTGTCTATAGCTTACTCTCATTATTTTCTCTCTCACATTGCCACAAAGACAACCAAATCAAGATACTTAATAGTCTATCAGAAATCTTGTTTATTTGTTTTCTTGTTTATTTTCTGTATTTTCCCAACAGAATGTCAGTTCCAAAAAGACAAACACCTTGTGTGGTTTCCTGTTGTATTCCCAGCATGGGGTCTAGCCCCTGGAGGGCATCAGCTGAATGAAAAAAGTGAAGGGGCCTATTGAGCTGATCTTCCCACTGCCATCCTCCTACACCATCCCACCCAAAAGGCTCCTTGCCCTTTATTTCCAATTTCAGTTGTTGTTCTGCCACCCTCTTCATCCAAGCCAGAGGTGGGAGTCTTCCTCATCCTCCACATCTAATTGGTAACCAATTTCTATGCTTCCTCCTGGAGACAATTGTTATTCACACACACACCACACTGCATTGCCATTATTCCTTTACTTTTCCATCTTTCTCACCTTTTTGTGAGTTTATTGTAAGCAGAGATAGAGCCCTCTTGCCTTTCTATCCTTAGCACTTCACCCAACATTGAGCATAAGCAGGAGTTAGCCAAGGCTGCTGGATTGCATTAAATGCTAAGGATTTGACATCTGGATCTGTGAGTTAGAACCAGGAATTGAGAACCCTTCCCTTTTTATGGCAGCCTTAGGACTGTTCTTTTGCTTTTATGAGAGTTGAGTGACAGACTCTCTGATGAGATGTTGGTGGCTGTGAAGAGGTGGAAGACTGTGTTAGGGCTGGAATTTTGATGTAGATGGAGACCCTCTAGCAACTGGGAACTTAGCATCTCTATAAAGAAAATATCAAATACTCATCCAGAACATCTGGTGAACTTTCCTGAAGTGACAGTGAGATGTAAAAATTAGCACATGAATGAAGAACTTTCCAATGATAAATGATCAAAATTAACCTCACCATAAGGCTCAGTCAGCCTTTCTGCCACAAAGGAAGAACAGCATGGATGGTAGGTGGAAAAGGACTGCAAGGGGGAAAGCTGTTTGCCTCCGAAACCACAGGATTCAACATGTCAGGTCCCAGTGGACCCTGGCAAAGATGAGAACAACTGGCTCAGAATCAAAGGTCTGTTTCTCCCATATGTAATGGTTTCCTTTGAGGAGGATTAATCCAGCCTGAACCTCTTTTGGGCCTGAAGAGGCAGAAGGTGGGAAGCTCACTCTGGTGGTTTTTAAAACAGAGAAGGATTTGACTTTATTTTGGTCAGGATAAAGAAAATTATTTTACCAGGCAAGCAAACTATTCTGCATATGCTTAATTTCCATGATGTGATACATAATTGTCACATTTGTCTCCCTGCAACTATCTCCCTGATGGTCGGGGTGATTGCTTTGTTAAGCTGAGGTAGGGACATGGGATAGAGCAGTTGTAGCAGCTGCTTAGAACACCCTGCCCAGGCTCTAGTAAGCCTGTGTTTCTGCAAGCACTTGTGGCTTTGCACCTGAGGGATTCCATCCTTGGGATGGGCCAAAGGTGCTGGGAGTGAATGGCCCTGAGAACAATCCTCAGCTCATGGTGGATGGGGTTTGGGGGATAAATACCCCAGTTTTCTCACCTCTGGGGACTGGGGGAGGTGACTCAGAGGGACAGTCCACATAGACTCCCAGAATTTTCCAGTGGATTGAATTCCAATGGCTCATAGTGGTGACCAGTTTGATAATATGCTCTCTGTCACCTGCCTTCTCTTCCTCTTTCACCCTTGAGATCACCTCCCAGGCAATCCTTGCCCTCAATTTCCTGTCCCAGAGTTTGCTTCTAGCTTAAGACAACAGTACATCATCTTCATTATCCACACAGGATATGTTCCAAGACTCCCAGTGGATGCTCAAAACCACAGATAGTACTGAACCCTAAATATACTGTTTTTTCCTAAACACAGATAGCTATGATAAGGTTTAATTTATAAATTAGGCAAAACAACAATAACACCAGCCAGAATTTCTTTTTCCTTCTTCACAATTTCATGGATAGAAGATTCATTCTTACCATAGATCTTAGCAACCTCAGCATACAATTTTTCTTTCTTTTCTTCTTAAGTGGGAACTTTCACTTGAAATGCTTTATGGCTTCTCTGTCATATCTTTGAATTGTTGGCATCATGACTCTTGTGCTTTGGGGCCATTATTAAGTCAAGGGTTTCTTGAACACAAGTACTGTGACATCATGACAGTCGATCTGATAACTGGGCCAGCTGCTAAGTGTCTACCAGCTGGTAGCATATACAGTAAGGGCATCCTGGACAAAGAATGAGTCATGTCCCAAGTGGACCCAGCAGGTTTTGTGATATTTCATGCTATTCAGAATGGCATACAATTTAAAACTTATAAATTATTTCTGGAATTTTCCATTTAATGATTTCAAGCCACAGTTGACTGTGGGTAACTGAAACCGTGGGTTAGCAGGGACTACTGTATAGTGGGAAATGTGCTGTGGTGATGGGTGGATGTCATCCTTACTCTTGGTAAACCTTCACCCTTTCCTGTGTGTCTGATAGGATTGTCTGCTGTCCCTGGGGAGGCATGAGGACAGAGCCGCCCAGGCAGAAACCTTAAGTCTCTGAGAGGTAAGAGTGCCTGAGGAAGTGTGGGTCAGGCAGTAGAGCAGTGTAAAAATTTAATGAGCTTGCTTTTGACACCATCATTTGTCTTAGCAGATTTCTTGAGTGAGCAAGGCCAAAATTCTTATGCAGATTAGCTTCAAGCGTGACTCCAGTCAGCAGAAGCTGTGGCTATGATTGTCCAAACTCAGAGACATTTCTTGTAAAGGTGCTGCCAGAGTGTTTGGCTGAGCCTCTGTTTTATAATCCTGTGGCAGCTATCTCTGGGAGGGAGCAGGTTTTTCTTGTTGAAAGACAGATAACGAGAGAGAGGGGGAAAAAAAGCTTTATATTTTTAAATTTTATTTTATTATGTTATGTTAGTCACCATTCAATACATCATTAGTTTTTGATATAGTGTTCCACGTTTCACTGTTTTCATATAACACCCATGCTCCATGCAGTATATGCCCTCCTTAATACCCATCACCGGGCTTTCTGATCTTACTCATTTCCCTTTGGGACTGTTGGGTCTTAGATTTTGCTGCCTGTCTCAAATGAGAGAACAGATTGCTTCTCCCTGGACCGTCGGAAAGAAGATGTAGAAAGTTTGGCTTTTAGAATTTGATGCTGTCGAATATTCTGATTTTTTTAAATTTTATTTATTTGACAGAGAGAGACAGCAAGAGAGGGAACACAAGCAGGGGGAGTGGGAGAGGGAGAAGCAGGCTTCCCACTGAGCAAGGAGCCCGATGCGGGGCTTGATCCCAGGACTCTGGGATCATGACCTGAGCCGAAGGCAGACACTTAACGACTGAGCCACCCAGGCGCCCCTGAATATTCTGATTTTTAAAGAGAAGCTGGAAATTTGGATTTTTATGTGAAATCTCTCCATGATTAAATGTTAGCTCCTTTTCCTCCCCTCCCCTCCTTGTTCCCTCCCTCCGCTCTTCCCTCCCTCCCAACCTCCTCCCTCTCTTCCTTCCTTCCTTCCTTCCTTCCTTCCTTCCTTCCTTCCTTCCTGCCTGCCTTCCTTCCTTCTCCCTTCCTTCCTTCTTTCCCAAACTGTACAGACCAAACCAGAAATAAAACAGAACAAAACAAAATAACTCTTTGGGCTGATTCAACACTTGGATAACCAGTTTGTGACTTCTGACATCTCCAGTTAAGTGGGAGCACTGTGGAACAGTATAAGTGGAAAATGACAAACTGACTTGTGCAGTGAAGTGATGAACTCCATTCATTCACAGGTGTTTGCTCCATGCCCATCACTATGCCAGGCCCTGGGATCCAGCAGTGAATGAGAAACAGTCCCTGCCTACAGAGGTCCCTCATCTAGTGGAAAGCATAGCTTTGTCTAGGTGCATGTGGTTAAGGTAACAGTACTTTATTTTAATTTGGTTTAAACAGAAAGGGGAATTTATTGGAAGGAACCCATGAACCGGTGGCTCTCATAGAACCCATGGGCAACCAGGCCTCATGAAAACCTGGAGTTAACTCTGGAAAATCAGGACACTCTCTTGAACCCTCATAGTTTCTTAGTTTTTTTCTTTCTCTCTCCTGGATAGATTGGCTTTTTCTCTTAGTCAGGCACATGAACAAACATGGTCTCTCTGTAACTCCCAATATACCTTTTTTCAGTTCAAGCCACAGATCAGGTTGACTGGAGCTCAGCCTGCTCCAAATTCCCAGGAGAATTTGGGTGGTCCTGACTCTTGGTCCAGTCACATTCAAACATGACTTCTAGGGACCCATCCCTCTGGGTGGATGGGGGAGTGAGTTTTCATAGAAAGGGGACACTGTAGTCAGAAAGAGGCCTTTCTCTTTCTGCAGGAGGAAGGATACTTCATTCACTTAGTACCTGACACTGATCTAACCTCTGCTAGAGAGGGTAGTCAATAACACAAACACATCATTACCTCCTTCAGGGAGCTTACATTCTCTGGAGAGTAGAGAGACAAAGAATAGAAACAACAAAGCAATTTGACATAGGAGTGTGACAAATTGTTTAGAGGGAGATTGAGGAGGGGCTGTGGAGGGGAGATGTGCAGCTGTCAAGGGAGATGGGTCAGGGAAGGGCTCTCTGAGGAGCTGACATTTAATCTGAGATCTGACAGGTAAGAAGGAGCTGGAGTAACATGGTCAGATTTATGTTTTAGACAGATGACTCTGGCAGAAGGAAAAAAAGGATCTTTCTCTCCCTGGTCTCAGGAAACAAAGCTCACTAAATCAACTTGCTGACAAGGAAAGGAATTTTACAAGGTTGCATACCAAGGTGACCTTGTCATCTTCAATCAGCCCTGGCTTATTTGCATCTTTGAGCAATAAAAATCAGCCTTTACTTATATAGCATTTTAGAGTTTATAATGCATTCTCACTTCCAGTTACATATTTATCCTCCAAGCACTACTCTGAGGCGGGAGGGTAGGAACTCTGTCTCCATTTCACAAGGTACTGGGACTAACAGAGACTATGTCATTTACCCCAACAAGTAGGTGCAGAACGAAGACCTTTTCCCCACCAGGCAACTCTACCAAGTGCATTGGGTTAGATTGCTAAGTAGGAAAGTGCCACATTTGTCCAGAATCATGGTTTTCCCCTGTGACTCTTGTTCAGTAGGAATGTGCATCATATCTCAGCTTAGCAACGGGACCCTAAAACCTTAATAATCTCTTCCCCAAAAACCTATACGTTTGTCCAAATTTTTTTAAAAATCTGTTTTTTAATAAAGACTTTTCTCTCTCCAGGGCAACAGATTCTGGAAGCTCATTCTATCACCGGCATGTGTTACGTGCCTGAAAACATAAGAATGGCCTCCACACCTCATTACCTGCACATCCTGATTTGTGTACAAATTGTCATTGACAAAGCTTTTCCTTAACCAGAGCTATACCTCAGACTCACCCAGGGAGCTTCTTGAAAATTCAGCTCCCTGGGCCTCTCCCCAGACCCAGTGATTTTTTGGGTTCTTTATGGGGGAAAGGAGGTATATGCAGGGCTTCTGTGCAGAGCTAGGCTGGCATCTAAGCTGCTCTGTTCATGAAGATTGCAAATTGGTATATTTATTTGAGCAATTTTCCACTAGATGGCAGTAAAGTTCCATTTAACTTCTGAAAGGAGCCTTGTTCTAACAAAACCTGCATTATGACCACAATTTTATGATAGGAAAGGCAAAGTGTGTCTTGAGGAAGGGGCACCTTTTTTTCTAATTTGCGCTGTTCCTAATGGGTTAGTGGTTACCTCAGGTTTATGTCTTAGGACAAAGTGCTGGGGAAAACCCCAAAACCTGCATTTCTAAGAATGTGTTTGTTTTGAAGAACACAAGTTCCACAGGATGTTAATAGGTTTGTGAACAAAGTTTGTGTTGTCAAATATATTTAGCTCTGAAGAGCCTTGAAGCAAAGATACTGACAAGTTTTGTAACTCAGTTTGGCCAATGTGCCTCATGAAGCTATCACAACTAGAGTGTCTGCAGCATTTCCAGTTACCTGAAGGCTGCCCAGACTTCTCTTTGGGAAGCACTCCGTAAGCATTTGATTCTATTGAACTGCTGGGAAGAAGTCACTGTGGAACTGTGTTGACTGCTGCGAGACTAATTTAAGACAGTGTCCCTTGCACTCCAAATCTCTTTAGCTCCCAAGTTCCGAGAGTGTGAATTTGGATAGTGAGTTCAGATAGGAAAGGTTAGCACCTGATCTGAGTCTGTTTGGTTGCTGAGTTTTCAGAGAGGGAGTTCGTATAGGGAGGGATATACCTGGTACTTTTGGCTCCTGAGTTCTGATGGTCAGAGGTGGCAGAGTGAGGGGAGCCTTCATTCTGAAGGGAAAGGGAGTAGTGCTCCTCTAAGAATCTCATTTTGTGGATGTTCAAAACAAGTCTGGACAGATGGAGAAAACTGCTAATAGGATAGTTTCCATCTTTCCCAAGGTCAGCAGGCTTACTTAGAAACAGAGGGGGAAGTAGAAGGATGAACTATGTAGAAAGCCCTGAGAGGAATGACCTGACATATTAGGAACCACCTTGCAGGTGCCTCATCTGGGAAGTGGTCTGAGAAACCCTAGAGGGAGGGAAAAAGGGAGAGGGAGGGAGGGGAGAGGAGGAGGAAGAGAGAGAGAGGGGGAGAGAGAAAGGGGGAAGAGGGAAAGAGAGAGGCTGGGAGAGGGAGAGGAAGAGGAAGGGAGGGATAAGGGGAGAGGGAGATCTGAGAGAGAGAGAGAGAGAGAGACTTCCTACATCTTTTAATTTTCCAACTTGGAAAAGAAAGAGATCACGACTTGAAGGAGTATATGGGAGCCCACTGGGGATGAAGGAAGCTACCTCTGGTTAGGTAATCAGACTTCACAGCCAGAAGCAGAATAATTCTTACTCCGAAAAGCAGAAACAAAGCAGCAAGGGCTGAGGTCTTTAGTCCAGGCTTGGAAGACAGGGTACTGGAGAAGAGTCATCATAAACAAGGTGGCCCCATGGAGGCCTTGGTCCAAAGATACCATCTAACAAGGAGGCCTGTGAGCCCTTTGCCCTGTGAGCCCTTTGCCCCTTCAGACACAGCTTCGGAGACACAAGTGGGAGGTAGCACTATGGCTGCTCCACATCCATGTTGCACCACTCAGAGGTATTCTGGGGATGCTCGTCCCCTCCTGGTACTCCTCCCTGGGGCATGACTGTGCCTCTTTCTTGTGTATGAGAGTGACTCATGCCACTTCCATGAGACTGACATCACAGACCATGGCTTCATCCTGTTTTAGCCTCTGTAATTTTGGGCATGAAATATAGCCAGTCAGTCAAAAGCGCTTAGTAGCTAAGTTACTTGGGTAAGAGAACTACCTCTCTAAGGTTCACATTCCAGAAAGTATGAATCCAAAATTTACCCTCCTACCAGCAGTAGACAAGTGTGCTTGTTCTGTGTGATCTTCAACACTGAACATAGTTTTAAAAATCTTTGCTAATTTGGTAATATTTTACTTTTTATTTATTTATAAATAAATAGTGGTTGATCTTTTCCCCCATATGTTTGTCACTTTCATCTCTTTGGTGAATTATTTTTGTCTTTTGCTTCCCTCCAATCCCCTGCATCACCCCCCCCCCCCACCACTGGGAGTGTTAGTATATTTTTTGTTTTGTTTTGTAATGACTCTTAAGAAAGTAACCTTTTACTTTAAAAAGTTCTGCTTAGCATTGCTTATCAACTTTTACATATACATATATATTCATATGAGAGAGAGAGAGAGAGGCAGTTTAAAAGTCCATGTCTTGGGGCGCCTGGGTGGCTCAGTCGTTAAGCGTCTGCCTTCGGCTCAGGTCTCAGATCCCAGGGTCCTGAGATCGAGCCCCACATCGGGCTCCCTGCTCGGCAGGAATCCTGCTTCTCCCTCTCCCACTCCCTCCCCCTCTGCTTGTGTTACCTCTTTCACTGCGTCTCTCTCTGTCAAATAAATAAATAAATAAAAATCTTTTAAAATAAATAAATAATAATAAATAAATAAAAGTCCATGTCTCCATTTGTGTTGTATGTAAGTAATGAACCACTGAATTCTACTCCTGAAACCAATATTGCACTGTGTTAACTAGAATTTATTTTATTTTATGTTTTTAAAATTCAAGTTAGTTTACATACAGTGAGTGTATTAGTTTTAGAGTTTAGTGATTCATTAGTTGCATATAACACCAGTGCTCATTACCTCAAGTGGCTTCTTAATACCCATCACCCAATTCCCCCATTCCCCATCCACTTCCCCTCCAGCAACCCTCAGTTGAGAGTCTCTTATGGTTTGCCTTTCTCTCTATTTTTATATTATTTTATTTTTCCCTCCCTCCACATGTTCATCTGTTTTGTTTCTTAAATTCCACATATGAGTGAAATCATCTAGTATTTGTCTTTTTCTGACTTATTCCACTTAGCATAATACATTCTAGTTCTATCCACATTATTGCAAATGGCAAGATCTCATTCTTTTTGATGGCTGAGTAGTATTCCATTGTATACATATACCACATCTCCTTTATCCATTTATCCACTGGTGGAAATCTGAGCTCTTTCCATAATATGGCTATTGTGGACATTGCTGTTATAAACATTGGGCATGTGCCCCTTTTAATTACTATGATTGTATCCTTTGGATAATTACCCAGTAGTGCAATTGCTGGATTGTATGGTAGCTCTATTTTTAACTTTTTGAGGAATCTCCATACTGTTTTCCAGAGTGGCTGCACCAGCTTGCATTCCCACCAACTGTGTAAGAGGGTTCCCCTTGCTCATCATCTTTGCCAACATTTGTTGTTTCCTGACTTGTTAATGTTAGCCATTTTGACTGGTGTGAGGTAGTATCTCATTGTGGTTTTTATTTGTATTTCCCAGATGCTGAATGATGTTGAGTATTTTTTCATGTATCTGTTAGCTATTTGTATGTCTTTTTTTGAGAAATGTCTGTTCATGTCTTCTGTCCCTTTCTTGACTACATTTTTTGGGGGGGGGGTTGTTGAATTTGGTAAGTTCTTTATAGATTTTGGATACTAGCCCTTTATCTGTTTTGCATTTGCAAATATCTTCTTCTCCCATTCAGTCGGTTGTCTTTTAGTTTTGTTGACTGTTTCCTTTGCTGTGCAGAAGCTTTTTTTTTTTTTTTTTAAAGATTTTTGTTTATTTATTTGAGACAGAGAGAATGAGAGACAGAGAGCATGAGAGGGAGGAGGGTCAGAGGGAGAAGCAGACTCCCTGCCAAGCAGGGAGCCCCATGCGGGACTCGATCCCGAGACTCCAGGATCATGACCTGAGCCGAAGGCAGTCGCTTAACCAACTGAGCCACCCAGGCGCCCTGTGCAGAAGCTTTTTATCTTGAATTCCCAGTAGTTCATTTTTGCCTTTGTTTCCTTTGCCTTTAGAGACGTGTCTTGCAAGAAGTTGCTGTGGCCAAGGTCGAAGAGGTTGCTGCCTGTGTTCTCCTCTAGGATTTTGATGGATTCCTATTCTCACATTTGGGTCTTTCATCCATTTTGAGTCTATTTTTGTGTATGGTGTAAGAAAATTGTCCAGTTTCATTCTTCTGCATGTGGCTGCTCAGTTTTCCCAACAATATTTTTTGGAGAGACTGCCTTTTTTACATTGGATATTCTTTCCTGCTTTGTCTAAGGTTAGTTGACCATATCTGGGCTTTTATTCTGGGTTCATTTCTGGGCTTTCTATTCTGTTCCATTAATCTATGTGTCTGTTTTTGTGCAGTACCATACTGTCTTAATTACTACAGCTTTGTAATATAGCTTCAAATACTGAATCATGATGCCTCCAGCTTTTCTTTTCTTTTTCAGGACTGCTTTGGCTATTCAGGGTCTTTTCTGGTTTCATACAAATTTTAGGATTGTTTGTTCTAGCTTTGTGAAAAATGCTGGACCTATTATGATAGGGATCGAATTAAATGTGCAGATTGCTTTGGGTAGTATAAATATTTTAACATTTATTTTTCCAGTCCATGAGCATGGAATATCTTTCCATTTCTTTTTTTTTTTTTTTTTGATAATGGTGTTGGATTACTAGGGTCTTTTTTTTTTTATTCTTATGTTAATCCCCATACATTACATCATTAGTTTTAGATGAAGTGTTCCATGATTCATTGTTTGTGCACAACACCCAGTGCTCCATGCAGAATGTGCCGTCCTCAATACCCACCACCAGGCTAACCCATCCTCCCACCACCCTCCCCTCTAGAACCCTCAGTTTGTTTTTCAGAGTCTATCGTCTCTCACGGTTCGTCTACCCCTCCGATTTCCCCCGCTTCATTCTTCCCCTCCCGCTACCTTCTTCTTCTTCTTCTTCTTTTTTTTTTCTTAACATATATTGCATTATTTGTTTCAGAGGCACAGATCTGAGATTCAACAGTCTTGCACAGTTCACAGCGCTTACCAGAGCACACACCCTCCCCAGTGTCCATCACCCAGTCACCCTCCCCTCCCACCCCACCCCCCACTCCAACAACACTCAGTTTCCTGTGATTAAGAATTCCTCATATCAGTGAGATCATATGATACATGTCTTTCTCTGTTTGACTTATTTCACTCAACATAATACCCTCCAGTTCCATCCTCGTCGTTGCAAATGGCAAGATCTCATTCCTTTTGATGGCTGCATAATATTCCATTGTATATATATACCACCTCTTCTTTATCCATTCATCTGTCAGTGGACATCTTGGCTCTTTCCACAGTTTGGCTATTGTGGACATTGCTGCTATAAACATCAGGGTGCACGTAGCCCTTCGGATCCCTACTTTTGTATCTTTGGGGTAAATACGCAGTAGTGCAATTGCTGGATCATATGGTAGCTCTATTTTCAACTTTTTGAGGAACCTCCATACAGTTTTCCAGAGTGGCTGCACCAGCTTGCATTCCCACCAAAAGTGTAGGAGGGTTCCCCTTTCTCCGCATCCCCGCCAACATCTGTCGTTTCCTGACTTGTTAATTTTAGCCATTCTGACTGGTGTGAGGTGGTATCTCATTGAGGTTTTGATTTGGATTTCCCTGATGCTGAGCGATATTGAACACTTTTTCATGTGTCTGTTGGCCATTTGGATGTCTTCTTTGGAAAAATGTCTGTTCATGTCTTCTGCCCATTTCTTGATTGGATTCTTTGTTCTTTGGGTGTTGAGTTTGAGGAGTTCTTTATAGATTTTGGATACTAGCCCTTTATCTGATATGTCATTTGCAAATATCTTCTCCCATTCTGTCGGTTGTCTTTTGGTTTTGTTGACTGTTTCCTTTGCTGTGCAAAAGCTTTTTATCTTGATGAAGTCCCAATAGTTCATTTTTGCCCTTGCTTCCCTTGCCTTTGGCGATGTTTCTAGGAAGAAGTTGCTTCGGCTGAGGTCAAAGAGGTTGCTGCCTGTGTTCTCCTTTAGGATGTTGATGGACTCCTGTCTCACATTGAGGTCTTTCAACCATTTGGAGTCTATTTTTGTGTGTGGTGTAAGGAAATGGTCCAGTTTCATTCTTCTGCATGTGGCTGTCCAATTTTCCCAACACCATTTGTTGAAGAGACTGTCTTTGTTCCATTGGACATTCTTTCCTGCTTTGTCAAAGATTAGTTGACCATAGAGTTGAGGGTCCATTTCTGGGCTCTCTATTCTGTTCCATTGATCTATGTGTCTGTTTTTGTGCCCGTACCATGCTGTCTTGACGATGACAGCTTTGTAATAGACCTTGAAGTCCGGAATTGTGATGCTGCCGGCTTTGCTTTTCTTTTTCAATATTCCTCTGGCTATGCGGGGTCTTTTCTGGTTCCATACAAATTGTAGGATTCTTTGTTCCATTTCTTTGAAAAAAGTGGATGGTATTTTGATGGGGATTGCATTGAATGTGTAGATTGCTCTAGGTAGCATTGACATCTTCACAATATTTCTTCTTCCAATCTACGAGCATGGAACGTTTTTCCATTTCTTTGTGTCTTCCTCAATTTCTTTCATGAGTATTTGATAGTTTTCTGAGTACAGATCCTTTGCCTCTTTGGTTAGATTTATTCCTAGGTATCTTATGGTTTTGGGTGCAATTGTAAATGGGATAGACTCCTTACTTTCTCTTTCTTCTGTCTTGTTGTTGGTGTATAGGAATGCCACTGACTTCTGTGCATTGATTTTATATCCTGCCACTTTACTGAATTCCTGTATGAGTTCTAGCAGTTTTGGGGTGGAGTCTTTTGGGTTTTCCATATAAAGTATCATATCATCTGCAAAGAGCGAGAGTTTGACTTCTTCTTTGCCAATTTGGATGCCTTTGATTTCTTTTTGTTGTCTGATTGCTGTGGCTAGGACTTCCAATACTATGTTGAATAGCAGTGGCGATAGTGGACATCCCTGCCGCGTTCCTGACCTTAGGGTGAAAGCTCTCAGTTTTTCCCCATTGAGAATAATATTTGCTGTAGGTTTTTCATAGATGGCTTTTATGATATTGAGGTATGTACCCTCTATCCCTATACTCTGAAGAGTTTTGATCAAGAAAGGATGCTGTACTTTGTCAAAAGCTTTTTCTGCATCTGTTGAGAGGATTATATGGGTCTTGTTCTTTCTTTTGTTAATGTATTGTATCACATTGATTGATTTGCGGATGTTGAACCAACCTTGCAGCCCAGGGATAAATCCCACTTGGTCATGGTGAATAATCCTTTTAATGTACTGTTGGATCCTATTGGCTAGTATTTTGGTGAGAATTTTTGCATCCATGTTCATCAGGGATATTGGTCTGTAATTCTCCTTTTTGATGGGGTCTTTGTCTGGTTTGGGGATCAAGGTAATGCTGGCCTCATAAAATGAGTTTGGAAGTTTTCCTTCCGTTTCGATTTTTTGGAACAGTTTCAGAAGAATAGGTATTAATTTTTCTTGAAATGTTTGGTAGAATTCCCCTGGGAAGCCATCTGGCCCTGGGCTTTTGTTTTTTGGGAGATTTTTGATGACTGCTTCAATTTCCTTAGTGGTTATAGGTCTATTCAGGTTTTCTATTTCATCCTGGTTCAGTTTTGGTAGTTGATACATCTCTAGGAATGCCTCCATCTCTTCCAGGTTATCTAATTTGCTGGCATAGAGTTGCTCATAATATGTTCTTATAATTGTTTGTATTTCTTTGGTGTTGGTTGTGATCTCTCCTCTTTCATTCATGATTTTGTTGATTTGGGTCATTTCTCTTCTCTTTTTGATCAGTCTGGCCAGGGGTTTATCAATCTTGTTAATTCTTTCAAAGAATCAGCTCCTAGTTTCGTTGATCTGTTCTACTGTTCTTTTAGTTTCTATTTCATTGATTTCTGCTCTGATCTTTATTATTTCTCTTCTCCTGCTGGGTTTAGGCTTTATTTGCTGTTCTTTCTCCAGCTCCTTTAGGTGTAGGGTTAGGTTGTGTACTTGAGACCTTTCTTGTTTCTTGAGAAAGGCTTGTATTGCTATATACTTTCCTCTTAGGACTGCCTTTGCTGCATCCCAAAGATTTTGAATAGTTGTGTTTTCATTTTCATTGGTTTCCATGTATTTTTTTAATTCTTCTTTAATTTCCTGGTTGACCCATTCATTCTTCAGTAGGATGCTCTTTAGCCTCCATGTATTTGAGTTCTTTCCGACTTTCCTCTTGTGATTGAGTTCCAGTTTCAAAGCATTGTGATCTGAAAATAGGCAGGGAATGATCCCAATCTTTTGGTACCGGTTGAGACCTGATTTATGACCTAGGATGTGATCTATTCTGGAGAATGTTCCATGGGCACTAGAGAAGAATGTGTATTCCGTTGCTTGGGGTGGAATGTTCTGAATATGTCTGTGAAGTCCATTTGGTCCAGTGTGTCATTTAAAGACTTTATTTCCTTGTTGATCTTTTGCTTAGATGATCTGTCCATTTCAGTGAGGGGGGTGTTAAAGTCCCCCACTATTATTGTATTGTTGTCGATGTGTTTCTTTGCTTTTGTTATTAATTGCCTTATATAACTGGCTGCTCCCATGTTAGGGGCATAGATATTTACAATTGTTAAATCTTCTTGTTCGATAGATCCTTTAAGTATGATATAGTGTCTTTCCTCATCTATTACAGTCTTTGGTTTAAAATCTAATTTGTCTGATATAAGGATTGCCACCCCAGCTTTCTTTTGGTGTCCATTAGCATGGTAAATGGTTGTCCACCCCCTCACTTTCAATCTGGGGGTGTCTTTGGTTCTAAAATGAGTCTCTTGCAGACAGCATATCGATGGGTCTTGTTTTTTAATCCAGTCTGTTAGCCTGTGTCTTTTGATTGGGGCATTTAGCCCATTTACATTCAGGGTAACTATTGAAAGATAGGAATTTAGTGCCATTGTATTTCCTGGAAGGTGACTGTTACCGTATATTGTCTGTGTTCCTTTCTGGTCTATGTTGCTTTTAGGGTCTCTCTTTGCTTAGAGGACCCCTTTCAAGATTTCCTGTAGGGCTGGTTTTGTGTTTGCAAATTCCTTTAGTTTTTTTTTGTCCTGGAAGCTTTTTATCTCTCCTTCAATTTTCAATGACAGCCTAGCTGGATAGAGTATTCTTGGCTGCATATTTTTCTCATTTAGTGCTTTGAATATATCCTGCCAGTCCTTTCTGGCCTGCCAGGTCTCTGTGGATAGGTCTGTTGCCAGTCTAATGTTTCTACCATTGTAGGTTACATATCTCTTCTCCCGAGCTGCTTTCAGGATTTTCTCTTTGTCTCTGAGACTCGTACATTTTACTATTAGATGTTGGGGTGTTGACCTATTTTTATTGATTTTGACCGGGGTTCTCTGTGCTTCCTGGATTTTCATGCCTGTTTCCTTCCCCAAATTAGGGTTTCTCTTTGTCTCTGAGACTCGTATGTTTTACTATTAGATATTGGGGTGTTGACCTATTTTTATTGATTTTGACAGGGGTTCTCTGTGCTTCCTGGATTTTGTTGCCTGTTTCCTTCCCCAAATTAGTTCTCTGCTCTAATTTGTTCCATTATACCTTCTGCCCCTCTCTCTCTTCTTCTTCTGGGATCCCAATTATTCTAATGTGGTTTTGTCTTATGGTATCGCTTATCTCTCGACTTCTGCCCTCGTGATCCAGTAGTTGTTTATCTCTCTTTTCTCAGCTTCTTTATTTTCCATCATTTCATCTTCTATATTACTGATTCTCTCTTCTGCCTCATTTATTTTAGCACTTAGCGCCCCCATTTTTGATTGCACCTCATTAATAGCCTTTTTGATTTCTACTTGGTTGGATTTTAGCTCTTTTACTTCTCCAGAAAGTGTTTCTCTAATAACTTCCATATTTTTTTCAAGCCCAGCTAGTATCTTTAAAGTGATGATTCTGAACTCTAGATCTGACATCGTACTAATATCCGTATTGAGTAGGTCCCTGGCAGTCGGTACTACCTCTTGTTCTTTTTGTTGAGGTGATTTTTTCCGTCTCGTCATTTTGTGCAGAGGAGAATAGATGAATGAGAGAACAAAATGCTAGCAGAGTAACTACGTCCCCAGAAAATATACTTTAAACAAATCAGAAAAGACCTGAAGCAGTGGGATAAGAAAGGGAAAGAGAGAAAAAAGAAAAAGAAGAAAAAGATAAAGATAAAAATAAAAACAAACAAAACAAAACAACAACAACAAAAGAAAAACCAGAATGTGATCAAATATGATCTAAATGGTATATAGATCAGTGCCACACACTAGATTTGGGGTATATTTTGGTCTTTTAGAAGAAAGTGCCTCCCAAAATTTTAAAGAAAGAAAAACTTATATATGTACAAAAATAAGGGTTGATATGATGAAGGGATGGAATATGATTGTAAAAATGGAAATTATAAAAAATTTTATAAAAGGAATTGATAAGAAGTTGTTTGAAAAAAGAAAGAAGAGGATTTAAAAAAAGAAAAAAGAAAAAGAGAAAAAAAAGGGAGAGGATGTGATCAGGCAGGGGAATAGAAAACACCATATACTAGAGATTTAGGGTATATTTTAATCTGTTAGAAGAAACTATCTCGGGCGCCTGGGTGGCTCAGTTGGTTAAGCGACTGCCTTCGGCTCAGGTCGTGATCCTGGAGTCCCGGGATCGAGTCCCGCATTGGGCTCCCTGCTCGGCAGGGAGTCTGCTTCTCCCTCTGACCCTCCTCCCTCTCATGCTCTCTGTCTCTCATTCTCTCTCTCGCAAATAAATAAAAATCTTAAAAAAAAAAAAAGGAAACTATCTCAAAATTTTAAAGAGAGAACAACTTATATATATAAGCTAAAAATATGGGTAACTACTATGAAGGGATAGAATATGACTCTAAAAATGAAAAATAAAAATGTTTTTTTTTTTTAAAAAGGGATTGATAAGATGGTGGTTGAAAAAGGGAAAAAGAAAAATTAAAAAAGAAATAAAAAGACAAAAAAGACAGTTAAAAAAAATTAACTTTAATAGACTAAAGAATCATGGTAAAAAAGCCGTGAATTCTATGTGGAGTAGTCCCCTAGCGCTGGAGTTCTGCCGTTCTCATTGATCGGTAAGCTTGGTCTTGGCCGGCTGTTTTCACTGATCTTCTGGGGAGGGGCCTGTTGCCGTGGTTTCCAAATGTCTCTGCCGGAGGCGGAATTGCCCCGCCCTTGCCCCCTCCTGGCTAAGTAATCTGCTCAGGTTTGCTCTCCGGGGCTTTTGTTCCCTGCGAGCTTTCCATACAGCTTTGGAGGCGGAGAGTGAAAATGGCGGCCTCCCAATCTCCGCTCCGGAGAAGCTGAGAACTCAGGGCCCCGCTCCTCAGTGAGCCCCCAGAGAAAAGCCGTCAGTCACTCCCGTCTCCCTGGTCTCCGGCCGCACCCCGTGCTCGCCCGGCCTGTGACCGCGCACCTCTGTCTCTGGCACCCGACCCCGCGTGCAGTCTCTAAACCCAGCCGATCCCTGCGGTGCACTCCCACGTGGCTCCTCCCGGGGAAGGAAGGTGAGTCTCCCCGGATCTGCTGCTTGTTGGGTCCTTGCTGGAGGAGCAGGGGCCCGACTGTGCCGCGTATCATGGTTTAGGGCCACCCCGAGCTGAGAGCCCGCGCCTGGGCTCCGCCTCTGCAGCCGGCTTCCCTGCTCCGATACCTGGGAGCTCTGCCACACTCAGGCACCCCCGGTCTTTCTGTGACCCCGAGTGTCCTGAGACCACACTGTCCCGGAGGGTTCCACCCCCCGCTTAGCCACCAGAGTGATGTCCCTCAGCGGAGCAGACTTTTAAAAGTTCCGATTTTGTGCTCCGTGGTTCTATCACTTGCCAGAAGCGGCCGACGGAGGCCCCTCCCCCGCCATCTATCCTCCCGAATATCGCCGCGGATTCACTTCTCCGCACGTCCTACCTTCCAGAAAGTGGTCGCTTTTCTGATGAGAGAGTTTTTGCTCTTCTTTTCTTCAATCTCCTGTTGAGTTTGTAGGTGTTCAGAATGGTTTGATCCCTATCCAGCTGAATTCCTGATAGGAGACGAAATCCAGGTCACCTACTCCTCCGCCATCTTGCTCTATCTTTCCATTTCTTTGTGTCCTCTTCAGTTTGTTTCATAAGCATTCTATAGTTTTCAGAGTACAGATATTTTACCTCTTTGGTTAGGTTTATTCCTAGGTAACTTATGGTTTTTGGTGTAATTGTAAATGGGATTGATTCCTTGATTTTTTTTTTTTTTACTGCTGCTTCATTATTGGTGTATAGAAATGCAACAGACTTCTGTTATTTTTTCTGTGTTATTTTATATTCTGCGACTTAGCTGAATTCTTGTAGCAATTATTTGGTGGAGTCTTTTGGGTTTTTTACATAGAAGATCATGTCATCTGGGAAGAGTGAGAGTTTGACTTCTTCTTTGCTGATTTGGATGCCTTTTATTTCTTTTAATTGGTTGCTGAGACTAGGACTTCTAGTACTATGTTGAACAACAGTGATGAGAGTAGAAATTCCTGACCTTAGGGGAAAAGCTCAGTTTTTCCCATTGAGGATGATACTACCTGTGGGTTTTTCAATGATGGACTTTATGATGTTGAAGTATGTTCCCTTTATCCCTACACTGCTGGGAGTTTTTTTTTTTTAATTTTTTAATTGTTATGTTAATCCCCATACATTACATCATTAGTTTTAGATGTAGTGTTCCATGATTCATTGTTTGTGCATAACACCCAGTGCTCCATGCTGAACGTGCCCTCCTCAATACCCATCACCAGGCTAACCCATCCTCCCACCCCTCTCCCCTCTAGAACCCTCAGTTTGTTTTTCAGAGTCCATCGTCTCTCATGGTTCGTCTACCCCTCCAATTTCTCCCCCTTGATTCTTCCCCTCCTGCTTTCTTCTTCTTCTTTTTTTTTCTTACCATATATTGCATTATTTGTTTCAGAGGTACAGATCTGAGATTCAACAGTCTTGCACAATTCACAGTGCTTACCAGAGCACATACCCTCCCCAGTGTCTATCACCCAGTCACCCCATCCCTCCAACTCCACCCCCCACTCCAGCAACCCTCAGTTTGTTTCCTGCGATTAAGAATTCCTCATATCAGTGAGGTCATATGATACATATCTTTCTCTGTTAGACTTGTTTCGCTCAGCATAATACCCTCCAGTTCCATCCATGTCATTGCAAATAGCAAGATCTCATTTCTTTTGATGGCTGCATAATATTCCATTGTATATATATACCACCTCTTCTTTAGCCATTCATCTGTCGATGGACATCTTGGCTCTTTCCACAGTTTGGCTATTGTGGACATTGCTGCTATAAACATCAGGGTGCACGTACCCTTTCGGATCCCTACATTTGTATCTTTGGGGTAAATACCCAGTAGTGCAATTGCTGGATCATATGGTAGCTCTATTTTCAACTTTTTGAGGAACCTCCATACTGTTTTCCAGAGTGGCTGCACCAGCTTGCATTCCCACCAACAGTGTAGGAGGGTTCCCCTTTCTCCACATCCCCGCCAACATTTGTCATTTCCTGACTTGTTAATTTTAGCCATTCTGATGGGTGTGAGGTGGTATCTCATTGAGGTTTTGATTTGGATTTCCCTGATGCCGAGTGATATTGAGCACTTTTTCATGTGTCTGTTGGCCATTTGGATGTCTGCTTTGGAAAAATGTCTGTTCTTGTCTTCTGCCCACTTGTTGATTGGATTCTTTGTTCTTTGGGTGTTGAGTTTGATAAGTTATTTATAGATTTTGGATACTAGCCCTTTATCACATATGTCATTTGCAAATATCTTCTCCCATTCTGTCGGTTGTCTTTTGGTTTTGTGGACTGTTTCTTTTGCTGTGCAAAAGCTTTTTATCTTGATGAAGTCCCAATAGTTCATTTTTGCCCTTGCTTCCCTTGCCTTTGGTGATGTTTCTAGGAAGTTGCTTCAGCTGAGGTCAAAGAGGTTGCTGCCTGTGTTCTCCTTTAGGATTTTGACGGACTCCTGTCTCACATTGAGGTCTTTCAACCATTTGGAGTCTATTTTTGTGTGTGGTGTAAGGAAATGGTCCAGTTTCATTCTTCTGCATGTGGCTATCCAATTTTCCCAACACCATTTGTTGAAGAGACTTTGTTCCATTGGACATTCTTTCCTGCTTTGTCAAAGATGAGTTGACCATAGAGTTGAGGGTCCATTTCTGGGCTCTCTATTCTGTTCCATTAATCTATGTGTCTGTTTTTGTGCCAGTACCATGCTTTCTTGATGATGACAGCTTTGTAATAGAGCTGGAAGTCCGGAATTGTGATGTCGCCAGCTTTGCTTTTGTTTTTCAACATTCCTCTGGCTATTCGGGGTCTTTTCTGGTTCCATACAAATTTTAGGATTCTTTGTTCCATTTCTTTGAAAAAAGTGGATGGTATTTTGATGGGGATTGCATTGAATGTGTAGATTGCTCTAGGTAGCATTGACATCTTCACAATATTTGTTCTTCCAATCCATGAGCATGGAACGTTTTTCCATTTCTTTGTGTCTTCCTCAATTTCTTTCATGAGTATTTTATCGTTTTCTGAGTACAGATCCTTTGCCTCTTTGATTAGATTTATGCCTAGGTAGGGTGCCTGGGTTGCTCAGTTGGTTAAGCAACTGCCTTCAGCTCAGGTCATGATCCTGGAGTCCCGGGATCGAATCCCACATTGGGCTCCGTACTCAGCAGGGAGTCTGCTTCTCTCTCTGACCCTCCCCCCTCTCATGCTCTCTCTCTCTATCTCATTCTCTCTCTCAAATAAATAAAAATAAAATCTTTAAAAAAATAATTATTAGATTTATGCCTAGGTATCTTATGGTTTTGGGTGCAATTGTAAATGGAATCTACTCCTTAATTTCTCTTTCTTCTGTCTTGTTGTTGGTGTATAGGAATGCCACTGACTTCTGTGCATTGATTTTCTATCCTGGCACTTTACTGAATTCCTGTATGAGTTCTAGCAGTTTTGGGGTGGAGTCTTATGGGTTTTCCACAGAAAGTATCATATCATCTGCAAGAGTGAGAGTTTGACTTCTTCTTTACCAATTTGGACGCCTTTTATTTGTTTTTGTTGTCTGATTGCTGTAGCAATTGCTGCCACCCCAGCTTTCTTTTGGTGTCCATTAGCATGGTAAATGGTTTTCCACTCTCTCACTTTAAATCTGGTGGTGTCTTTGGGTCTAAAATGAATCTCTTGCAGACAGCATATCGATGGGTCTTCTTTTTTAATCCAATCTGATAGCCTGTGTCTTTTGATTGGGGCATTTAGCCCATTTACATTCAGGGTAACTATTGAAAGATAGGAATTTAGTGCCATTGTATTGCCTGGAAGGTGACTGTTACTGTATATTGTCTGTGTTCCTTTCTGGTCTATGTTGCTTTTAGGCTCTCTTTTTGTTTAGAGGACCCCTTTCAAGATTTCTTGTAGGGCTGGTTTTGTGTTTGCAAATTCCTTTAGTTTTCGTTTGTCCTGGATGATTTTTAGCTCCCCTTCTATTTTCAGTGACAGCCTAGCTGGATATAGTATTCTTGGCTGTATATTTTTCTCATTTAGTGCTCTGAATATATCCTGCCAGTCCTTTCTGGCCTGCCAGGTCTCTGTGGATAGGTCTGTTGCCAATCTAATGTTTCTACCATTGTAGGTTACATATCTCTTCTCCCGAGCTGCTTTCAGGATTTTCTCTTTGTCTCTGAGACTCGTAAGTTTTCCTATTAGATGTCGGGGTGTTGACCTATTTTTATTGATTTTGACAGGGATTCTCTGTGCCTCCTGGATTTTGATGCCTGTTTCCTTCCCCAAATTAGGGAAGTTCTCTGCTATAATTTGCTCCATTATATCTTCTGCCCCTCTCTCTCTTTCTTCTTCTTCTGGGATCCCAATTATTCTAATGTGGTTTTGTCTTATGGTATCACTTATCCGTCGAATTCTGCCCTCGTGATCCAGTAGTTATCTCTCTTTTCTCAGCTTCTTTATTTTCCATCATTTCATCTTCTATGTTACTGATTCTCTCTTCTGCCTCATTTATCCTAGCAGTTAGCGCCCCCATATTTGATTGCAGCTCATTAATAGCCTTTTTGATTTCAACTTGGTTAGATTTTAGTTCTTTTACTTCTCCAGAAAGGGTTTCTCTAATAACTTTCATGCTTTTTTTCAAGCCCAGCTAGTATCTTTAAAGTGATGATTCTGAACTCTAGATCTGACATCGTACTAATGTCTGTATTGAGTAGGTCCTTGGCAGTCAGTACTACCTCTTGTTCTTTTTGTTGAGGTGATTTTTTCCGTCTTGTCATTTTGTACAGAGAATAGATTAATGAGAGAACAAAATGCTAACAGGGTAACAATGTTCCCAGAAAATATACTCTAAACAAATCGGAAAAGACCTGAAGCAGTGGGAAAAGAAAGCAAAAGAGAGAAAAAAGAAAAAGAAAAGAAAAAAGAAAAAGATAAAGATAAAAACAAACAAAAACAGAACAAAACACAACAAAAAAAACAGAGTGTGATCAAATATGATCAGGCTGGTATATAGATCAGTGCCACACACTAGATTTGGGGTGTATTTTGGTCTGTTAGAAGAAAGTGCCTCCCAAAATTTTAAAGAATGAAAAACTTATATATGTAGAAAAATAAGGGTTGATATGATGAAGGGATGGAATATGACTGTAAAGATGGAAATTATAAAAAATTCTATAAAAGGAATTGATAAGAAGTTGTTTGAAAAAAGAAAGAAGAGGATTTTAAAAAAAGGGAAAAAAAGGGAGATAATGTGATCAGGCAGGGGAGTAGAAAAAAAACATACACTAGAGATTTAGGGTATATTTTGATCTGTTAGAAGAAACTATCTCAAAATTTTAAAGCGAGAAGAACTTATATATATATATATGCCAAAAATACGGGTAACTACTATGAAGGGATAGAATATGACTCTAAAAATGAAAAATAAAAAAAAAATTTTTTTTAAAAGGGATTGATAAGATGTTGGTTGAAAAAGGGAAAAAACAATTAAAAAAAAAAAGACAGTTAAAAAAATTAACTTTGAAAGACTAAAGAATCATGGTAAAAAAGCCATGAATTCTATGTGCAGTATTCCCCTCGCGCTGGAGTTCTGCTGTTCTCATTGATCGGTAAACTTGGTCTTGGCTGGTTGTTCTTGCTGATCTTCTGGGGGAGGGGCCTGTTGCCGTGGTTTCCAAAAGTCTTTGCCGGAGGCGCAATTGCCCCGCCCTTACCCAGTTCGGGCTAAGTAATCTGCTCGGGTTTGCTCTCGGGAGCTTTTGTTCCCTGCAAGCTTTCCACACAGATTTGGAGGCGGAGAGTGAAAATGGCAGCCTTCCAATCTCCGACTCAGAGGAGTCGAGAACTTGGGGCCCTGCTCCTCAGTGAGCCCCCAGAGAAAAGCTGTCAGTCACTCACATCTCCCCAGTCTCTGGCCACACTCCGTGCTCACCCGGCCTGTGATCGCACGCTTCTATCTCTGGCACCCGACCCTGTGTGGAGTCTCCAAACCCAGCAGATCCTGCGGTGCGCTCCCGCACCTCTCCTCCCGGGGGAAGAAGGTGAGTCTGCCCGGATCTGCCACTTGTTGGGTCCCTGCTGTAGAAACAGGGGCCCGACTGTGCTGCGGATCACGGTTTATGACAACCCCGAGCTGAGAGCCCCCACCTGGGCTCCATCTCTGCAGCCGGCTTCCCCACTCCAATACCTGGGAGCTCTGCCGCACTCAGGCACCCCTGGTCTTTCTGTGACCCTGAGGGTCCTGAGACCACAGTGTCCCACGAGGGTTCCATGCCCCGCTTAGCCACGGGATGGACGTCCCTCAGCGGAGCAGACTTCTAAAAGTTCCGATTTTGTTCTCCGTGGTTCTATCACTTGCCAGAAGCAGCCGACGGAGGCCCCTCCCTGCCGTCTATCCTCCCTAATATCGCCTCAGATTCACTTCTCCGCACATCCTACCTTCCAGAAAGTGGTCGCTTTTCTGTTCAGAGAGTTGTTGCTCTTCTTCTCTTCGATCTCCTGTTGAGTTCGTAGGTGTTCAGAATGGTTTGATCCCTATCTAGCTGAATTCCTGAGAGGAGACGAAATCCAGGTCTCCTATTCCTCCGCCATCTTGCTCCGCCCCCCACTGCTGGGAGTTTTGATCAAGAAAGGATGCTGTATTTGGTCAAATGTTTTTTTCTGCATCTATCGAGAGGATCATATGGTTCTTATTCTTTCTTTTATTAATGTGGTGTATGACATTGAGTTGCAGATGTTGAACCACCCTTGCAGCCCAGGAATAAATTCCACTTGGTTGTGGTCAATACTCCTTTTGATGTACTGTTGATCCTATTAGCTAGTATCTTGGTGAGAATTTTTGCATCCATGTTCATTACAGATATTGGTCTGTAATTCTCCTTTTTCATGGGGTCTTTGTCTGGTTTGGGGATCAAGTAATGCTGGCCTCAGAGAATGAGTTTGGAAGGTTTCCTTCCATTTCTGTTTTTGGAACAGTTTCAGAAGAATAAGTGTTGATTCTTCTTTAAATGTTGGGCAGAATTCCCGTGGGAAGCCATCCAGCCCTGGACTCTAGTTTGTGGGGAGATTTTTGATTACTGATTCATTTCTTTCCTGGTTATGGGTCTATAGAGGTTTTCCACTTTTTCCTCTTTCAGTTTTGGTAGTTTATATGTTTCTAGGAATGTATCCATTTCTTCCAGTTTGCCTAATTTGTTGGCATGTAATTGCTCATAATATTCTCTTATAATTGTATTTCTTTGGTGTTAGTTGTGATCTCTCTCCTTTCATTCATGATTTTATTTATTTGGGTCTTTTCTCTTTTCTTTTTGATAAGTCTGGCTAGGGAGGGGTTTATCTATTATTAATTCTTTCAAAGAATCAGCTCCTAGTTTCATTGATCTGTTCTAATGTTTTTTTTTTTTATTTCTATATTACTGATTTCTTCTCTAATCCTTATTATTTCTCTCCTCCTGCTTGGTTTAGAGTTTATTTGCTGTTCTTTTTCCATTTCCTTTAAGTGTAAGTTTAGGTTGTGTATTTGAGACTTTTCTTGCTTCTTGAGGAAGACCTATATTGCTGTATATTTCCCTCTTAAGACTGCTTTTGCTATATCCCAAAGGTTTTGAAATGTCGTCATGTTTTCATTTTCAGTTGCTTCCATGTATTTTTTTAAAATTCTTCTTAAATTTTCTGGTTGACCCATTCATTCCTCCACGTTATTTGTGGTTCTTCCAATTTTTTTCTTGTGGTTGTCTTGAAGTTTAATATCATTGTGGTCTGAAAATATGCATAGTATGATCTCAATCTTTTTGTACTGGTTGAGTCCTGACCCACTATGTGATCTAGTCTGGAGAATGTTCCATGTAAAAAAATGTGTATTCTGCTGCTTTAGGATGAAATGCTCTGAATACATCTGTGAAGTCCATCTGCTCCAGTGTGTCATTCAAAGCCCTTGTTCCCTTGTTGATCTTCTGTGTACATGATCTGTCCATTGCTGTGAGTGGGGTGTTACAGTCCCTACTATTATTGCATTATTGTCAATGAGTTTCTTTAAGTTTGTTTTTAATTGATTTATATAATTGGCTGCTCCCAAGTTAGGAGCATGAATATTTACAATTGTTAGATCTCGTTGGATAGACAACAAGTCTATTATGATATAGTGTCCTTCTTCATCTCTTATTACAGTCTTTGGCTCAAAATCTAGTTTGTCTGATATAAGGATGACTATTTCAGCTTTCTTTTGATGTCCATTAGCATGATGAATGGTTCTCCACCCCCTCACTTTCAATCTGGAGGTGTCTTTGGATCTAAAACGAGTCTCTTGTAAGCAGCATATGGATTGGTCTTTTTTTTTTTTTTTATCCATTCTGATATCCTGTGTCTTTTGATTGGAGCATTTAGTCCATTTACATTCAGAGTAATTATTGAATAATATGAATTTAGTGCCATTGTATTACCTGTAAAGTTGCTGTTCCTATATGTTGTCTCTGTTCCTTTCTAGTCTTTGTTACTTTTGGTCTCACTTTCCACTCAAAGAATCCCCTATAATATTTCTTGCAGGGCTGGTTTAGTGTTCACAAAGTCCTTTAGTTTTTGTTTGTCTTGGAAACTCTTTATCTCTCCTATTCTGAATGACAGCCTTGTTGTATAAAGTATTCTTGGCTGCATAGTTTTCCCATTTAGCACATTGAATATATCATGCCAGTCTTTTTTGGCCTGCCATGTCTCTGTGGATAGGTCTGCTGCCAGCGTTATGTGTCTACCCTTGTAGGTTAAGGACTTTTTCTCCTGAGAGGCTTTCAGAATTCTCTCTTTATCTTTGTATTCTGCAAATTTCACTATAATATGTTATGGTACTGACTTGTTTTTGTTGATTTTGATCTGTGCCTTTTGGACTTGAATGCCTGTTTCCTTCCCCAAATTAGGGAATTTCTCAGCTATAATTTGTTCAAATAAACCTTCTGCCTCTTTTCCCCACTCTTCTTCTGGGACTCCTATGATATGGATGTTAGTTTGCTTTCTGGAATTGCTGAGTTCCCTAAATATGTCTTCATGATCTAATAGTTTTTTTGCCCCCTCTTCTTTTCAACTTCATTATTTTCCATAATTTTATCTTCTATCGCACCTATCCTCTCCTCTGCTCTTTCAATTCTCATAGTGATTATATCCAGTTGGTTTTGCATCTCAGTTATAGCATTTTTTATTTCAGCCTGATTAGTTTTTAGGTCTTTTATCTCTGTAGCAAGAGTTTCTCTGGTGTCTCCTATGCTTTTTTCAAGTCTAGCTAGTATTCTTACAACTGTTGATCTAAATTCTTGTTCAGATATATTGCTTATCTCTACTTTGAGCTAGTACCTGACTGTGATAGCTTCTTGACCTTTCTTTTGGGGAGAATTCCTTCATCTTGTCATTTTGGCTAAATTTCTATCTTTTACATGTTATGAAATCTTATTGTTCCCTGCATCTCAGAGTAATGCTATATTAAAAAGTGGTCATAACTTGTACAGGGCCTGGTACTTCAGGAAGTGTTTCTGGTGTATGCTGTGTGCACTCTGCTGTTGTGTTTTGGCTGCTCTTTCCCACAGGTCAGTTCTCTGCAGAGTTCCTCCTTGCTTGCCGTGGGGAGTGTTTGGTTCTTTCAGTAGATGTGCTTTGATTTGTTTGTTGAAAAAAGCCTGTAAAAAAAAAGAAGAAAGAGAGAAAGAAAGAACAAAAGAAAGAAGGAAAGAAGGAAAGGAAGAAAGAAAAGAGAAAAAGCAAAGGGAAAAAAATCACACCTGATCCAAAAATAAGAGAAAAGGAAAAAGAATGAAAAAGCAAACAATCAAAAAAACTATAAGCCAAATTCCAAAGAAAAAAGAGAAAAAAATAAAGAAAAAGAAAAGAAAAAAGAAGCCTACGGGTGCCTGGATAGTTCACTTGGTTAAGCCTCCAGCTCTTGGTTTTGGCTGAGGTCATGAGCTCATGCTTTGTGGGACTGAGCCCTGCATAGGGTTCTGCGCTCAGTGGGGAGTCTCCTTGAAGATTCTTTCCCTCTGCCCCTCCCCTTGCTCTTTCTCTCTGTCTCAAAATAAATAAATAAACCTTTTAAAAAAAATAAGCCTGATCCAAAGAGAGAGAGGGAGAGAGAAAAGAAATGAAAAAAACCCTAACAAACAAAAAGTATAATTCTGATTCCAAATTAAAAAAATAAAAATAAAAAAAAAATAAGAGAAAAAAAAACACAGTCTGGTCCTATTTCCTCCAGAACTGAAGGGGCAGTGAGGCACTGTATGATCAGTAGACTTGGTGCATGGGTGTGCTGCCCGTGCTGTTCTTCTTGGGGATAAGCCTATTGCGCTGGCTCAGAGTCAATCCTGCTCCATTTGAAAAAGCATTTGCTAAGCACAGGGGTATGGCATTTGACATAAGTGGCGTCCACCTTCACTGGGTACTGCTGTGTTTCTCTCTTATGTTGACAGTGTTGGTAGCGGATGTAAAATTGTGACACCCCACTCGCTCCTCCTTGGATAGGGGATCTCACACCCCCCTGCTGTTCAGGAAGCCCTCAGAGATAAGCTAGGGTTGAGGGCCCTTAGCAATCCTGGCACCACAACTCTCTTGCATTTATCTCTGGTTTGGCCGGGATTCAAAACTCCAAACCTTAAAGTAGCTGGCATCACTTGGATCCACTCCCTCCTCTGGGTTAGAGGCTCCCTGAGCTCTGACTAGGACTCTTTGTCCCAGAAAAAGTCTCCCACTTACGTGATATGCAGATTCTATGCTTTGGCAACCCAAAAAGCAGAGACCAGGTTATCCAGCCTCTGTGCGCACCTTTGTTCACTGCTGATGAAAGGCTGTTTCCGGGTGCCTGCAGGATCTTTTGTCCTTGGAGAAGATATATATACTTTTCCAAATGTACTCCAGGAAGGGGAAGGATCTCTCCCAGTGTGGCCCCTGAGATCCCTACACCACTTTGTGTGTGCTCCTGGGCCAGAGCTGTCCTTCTTTCCAGGAGCGCACACTATAGCAACTCTCCTGGGAAAGTTGCACACTTCCAAAAGCTCAGAGTTTGAGCTACACTCACTATTTGCAAAAAACCTGTGCCACTCAATTCCCCCAGTTCCCCAGTCTGTGGTCTGAGAGGTTTTCTTCTTGTGTGAACCAGATGCCACACTCTCTCAATCCATCTCTCTCTCTCTCCCTTTTCTCTCCCTGCCAAAAGTGTTCCCTCCCATCTGTAGCACAGGAACTTTTCTTTCTCCCAGTTCACCTCCAGGCACCTTGTACCTGCCACATGGTCTCCCTCCAACTATAGAAATCCTTCTTTGAATCCTCAGATTGATTTCCTGAGTTTTCCAAGGGATCTGACCTCAAGACACCTGTGTTCAAGGACTGAGGAAAGCCCCAGGTACCCCTACTTCTCAGCCATCATAATTCCTCCTTAACTAACTAGAATTTAAATAAAAATTTGAAAAAAATAAAGTCTGCTCTCACTTAGCTGTCATTTCTGAATTTGTTTTAATGGAATGATTTTTATTCTAGTCATATTTTCTTTTTTCTGTCTAGTAGTTTTTCCTCCAACATCTTATTATAAAAAATTAACCTACCACCTAGATTCTACAGTTGACATTTTATTATATTTGCTTTATCTCATATTTATCTGTGTAGGAATTTTTGAATTAAAATTTTAATTTTTGGATATTGTGGATTTTACATTGCTGATTGCTGGATTTTGTTGTGATCCTTCTAGGGATGTTTGATGCAGTCCTGGCAGTTAAATTATGTCCTTAAATTACATGAAGATTAGGTTGATATTTTGAGACTGGTGAAGCTTTGTTAGGTTGGGCTTAAAGTATCCTTCCTGGCTAGTTTATCCCTACCACTAGACCATGCCCTTCTGGGCTCCAAATGGAAAGCCATGGATGTTCAACAAAAGTCTCCGCTCCTCCTGGGGAGCCTGAACATCTCCTAGATCAGGGTAAGCTCTCTTGACACTCTATGCCCAGCCTTGTAGAGTTTCTTCTGGCACAAGTGACATTTAGTGTCTAACAACAGACTAGAGGGCGCTCCTATGTAGATTTTTGGAATTCTTTCTTTGTGTAGCTTCTTCCTTTCTAGTTCTCTGCCCTGCAAATTCCAGAAGCCTCAGCCTCGTTGAATTTAATCTCTGAAGAGAGCAGAAGGCATTAACTGAGAATTATTAAACCCTACCTCAAAATTTATGTAATTATGTATAGAAAACTACAGAAATTGTTCAGCGTGGTTCTGCTATCATCGTGCAGTTTCTTTTTTACTAAGATTATAGTGAAAACACTTGGTCAGGCATGGTTCACCTTTGTCTTCTGCTGTTTTGTTCAAGTTCTGCTGCTATTCCTCTGTGTGTCTCAGTGTTCTTATCTTAATACTCTCAATTCTGAGTGTCTTCTTATATTAGAGATCTTCCTTCTTTTCTTTAAAAATTTTCATAGTAAAAAGTTAAAAGAAAACACACATAAAAGTAGAGAGCATAGTATAACTACATTCCTAATCTCATCACCCATCTTCAACATTTACCAACAGTTGAAGTCTCTTGATCCTAATTGCAAAATATCGTCAGATTTTACATCTGCAATTATTCTAAAGCAATAGTTGTTAACCTTGGCTGCATATTAGAATCACTGGGAAAGCTTTTAAAAGATCTATTCCTAGGCCACATTCAAGACCAATTAAATCTGGATCTCTACTGGTGGGACCTTGGCATCCTTAGTTTATAAAGCTCTCCATGTGATCCCAGTGTGCAGCCAATGTGGAGAACTGCTGCTCTAAGGTCATCTTATGATGAGTCTCCATCAGCTGCATCCCAGGGAGGTCTCGCTGTCTTCCAGTAGGGTGTGTAGAGAGCTGTCCACTGGTCACTGATGAGGGATGGCTGAGTCTGGCTGTGTTTGTGGGAAGCTGTTGCTCAGCTGAGCTCTATGACTAAATACCTTTTGCTTAGGGGGTTCTGGATGCTGTCCTTTGTTGATGTGATGGTAGGGAGAAGGATTTATTCAATGTTTTTTTGGTGGGAATCACCACTTCCAAATTAGATTTGGGCTACGTTAGGCAGAAACACAGGCATCAAGGGTGTTCTTTTTTTTTTTTTTAAGATTTTATTTATTTATTTGAGAGAGAGAGAGTGCAGGTGCATGAGCGAAAGAGCGTGCATGTGCGTGAGCAAGAGAGCACAAGCAGGGGGAGCAGCAGAGGGAGAGGGAGAAGTAGGCTCCCTGCTGAGCAGGGACTCCCAACAGGGGGCTCTATTCCAGGACCCCTGGAACCATGACCTGAGCTAAAGGCAGATGCTTAAGTGACTGAGGCACCCAGGCACCCCTAGAGTGTTCTTAATAAAGCAGTCAACAGCCTCTCCAGCAGCTTGGTGCTAATGTATGTTTATTTATTTATTTTCCCATTTTCTTTTTTTAAAAGATTTTATTTATTTATTTGAGACAGAGAGGGAGAGAGAGGGCATGAGTGGGGGTGGGAGCAGAGGAAGAGGGAGAAGCAGGCTCTCCACTGAGCATGGATCCCAATGCGGTGCTCAATCCCAGGACCCTGAGATCATGACCTGAGCCAGAGGCAGACACTTAACTGACTGAGCCACCCAGGCAATCCTATTTTCCCTTTTTAAAAAAAATTTTTATTATGTTAATCACCATACATTACATCATTAGGTTTTTTTTTTTGCATACAAAAGCTCTTTATTTTTACACTCCCCCTCCCATATTTTTTTTTTTTCTGAAGTAGTGTTCCTTGATTCATTGTTTGTGCACAACACCCAGTGCTCCATGCAGAACGTGCCCTCCTCAATACCCATCACCAGGCTAACCCATCCTCTCACCCCCCACCCCTCTAGAACCCTCAGTTTGTTTTTCAGCATCCATCGTCTCTCATGGTTCATCTCTCCCTCTGATTCCCCCCCTTCACTCTTCCCCTTCTGCTTTCTTCTTTTTTTTTTCTTAACATACATTGCATTATTTGTTTCAGAGGTATCATATCCTCGGCAAAGAATGAGAGTTTGACTTCTTCTTTGCCGATTTGGATGCCTTTTATTTCTTTTTGTTGTCTGATTGCTGTGGCTAGGACTTCTAATACTATGCTGAATAGCAGTGGTGATAGTGGACATCCCTGCCGTGTTCCTGACCTGAGGGGGAAAGCTCTCAGTTTTTCCCCATTGAGAATGATATTCGCTGTAGGTTTTTCATAGATGGCTTTTATAATATTGAGGTATGTACCCTCGATCCCTATACTCTGAAGAGTTTTGATCAAGAAAGGATGCTGTACTTTGTCAAATGCTTTTCCTGCATCTATTGAGAGGATCATATGATTCTTGTTCTTTCTTTAGTTAATGTATTGTATCATGTTGATTGATTTGCCGATGTTGAACCACACTTGCAGCCCAGGGATAAATCCCACTTGGTCGTGATGAATAATCCTTTTAATGTACTGTTGGATCCTATTGGCTAGTATTTTGGTGAGAATTTTTGCATCCATGTTCATCAAGGATATTGGTCTGTAATTCTCCTTTTTGATGGGGTCTTTGTCTGGTTTTGGGATCAAGGTAATGGTGGCCTCATAAAACGAGTTTGGAAGTTTTCCTTCCATTTCTATTTTTTAGAACAGTTTCAGAAGAATAGGTATTCATTCTTCTTTAAGTGTTTCATGGAATTCCCCTGGGAAGCCATCTGGCCCTGGGCTTTTGTTTGTTGGGAGATTTTTGATGACTGCTTCAATTTCCTTAGTGGTTATAGGTCTGTTCAGGTTTTCTATTTCTTCCTGGTTCAGTTTTGGTAGTTGATACATCTCTAGGAATGCATCCATTTCTTCCAGATTATCTCGTTTGCTGGCATACAATTGCTCATAATATGTTCTTATAATTGTTTGTATTTCTTTGGTGTTGGTTGTGATCTCTCCTCTTCCATTCATGATTTTGTCAATTTGGGTCATTTCTCTTTTCTTTTTGATAAGTCTGGCCAGGGGTTTATCAATCTTGTTAATTCTTTCAATGAACCAGTTCCTTGTTTCGTTGATCTGTGCTAATGTTCTTTTGGTTTCTATTTCATTGACTTCTGCTGTGATCTTTATTATTTCTTTTCTCCTGCTGGCTTGAGGCTTTATTTGCTGTTCTTTCTCCAGCTCCTTTAGGTGGAGGGTTAGATTGTGTACTTGAGACCTTTCTTGTTTCTTGAGAAAGGCTTGTATTGCTATATACTTTCCTCTTAGGACTGCCTTTGCTGCATCCCAAAGATTTTGAACAGTTGTGTTTTCATTTTCATTGGTTTCCATGAATATTTTTAAATCTTCTTTAATTTCCTGGTTGGCCCATTCATTCTTCAGTAGGATGCTCTTTAGCCTCCATGTATTTGAGTTCTTTCTGACTTTCCTCTTGTGATTGAGTTCTAGTTTCAAAGCATTGTGGTCTGAAAATAGGCAGGGAATGATCCCAAACTTTTGGTACCGGTTGAGACTTGATTTATGACCTAGGATGTGATCTATTCTGGAGAATGTTCCATGGGCACTAGAGAAGAATGTGTATTCCGTTGCTTTGGGATGGAATGTTCTGAATATCACTGTGAAGTCCATTTGGTCCAGTGTGTCATTTAAAGTCTTTATTTCTTGTTGATCTTTTGCTTAGATGATCTGTCCATTTCAATGAGGGGGGTGTTAAAGTCCCCCACTATTATTGTATTGTTGTCGATGTGTTTCTTTGCTTTTGTTATTAATTGCCTTATATAATTGGCTGCTCCCATGTTAGGGGCATAGATATTTACAATTTTTAGATCTTCCTGTTTGATAGACCTTTTAAGTAGGATATAATGTTCTTCCTCATCTCTTATTACAGTCTTTGGTTTAAAATCTAATTTGTCTGATATAAGGATTGCCACCCCAGCTTTACTTTGGTGTCCATTAGCATGGTAAAATAGTTTTCCACCCCCTCACTTTCAATTTGGGGGTTTCTTTGGGTCTAAAATCAGTCTCCTGCAGAAAGTATATCGATGGGTCTTATTATTTTTTATCCAATCTGATAGCCTGTGTCTTTTGATTGGGGCATTTAGCCCATTTACATTCAGGGTAACTATTGAAAGATAGGAATTTAGTGCCATTGTATTGCCTGGAAGGTGACTGTTACTGTATATTGTCCGTGTCCTTTCTGGTCTATGTTGCTTTTAGGCTCTCTCTTTGCTTAGAGGACCCCTTTCAAGATTTCCTGTAGGGCTGGTTTTGTGTTTGCAAATTCCTTTAGTTTTTGTTTGTCCTGGAAGCTTTTTATCTCTCCTTCAATTTTCAATGACAGCCTAGCTGGATAGAGTATTCTTGGCTGCATATTTTTCTCATTTAGTGCTCTGAATATATCCTGCCAGTCCTTTCTGGCCTGCCAGGTCTCTGTGGATAGGTCTGTTGCCAGTCTAATGTTTCTACCATTGTAGGTTACATATCTCTTCTCCTGAGCTGCTTTCAGGATTTTCTTTTTGTCTCTGAGACTTGTAAGTGTTACTATTATATGTCAGGGTGTTGACCTATTTTTATTGATTTTGAGAGGGGTTCTCTGTGCCTCCTGGGTTTTGATGCCTGTTTCCTGCCCCAAATTAGGGAAGTTCTCTGCTATAATTTGCTCCAATATACCTTCTGCCCTTCTCTCTTTCTTCTTCTTCTGGGATCCCAATTATTTTAATGTTGTTTTGTCTTATGGTATCACTTATCCGTCGAATTCTCTCCTCATGATCCAGTAGTTGTTTATCTCTCTTTTTCTCAGCTTCTTTATTTTCCATCATTTGCTCTTCTTTACCATGAGTTCTCTGTCTGCCTCATTTATCCTAGTAGTTAGAACCTCCATTTTTGATTGCACCTCATTAATAGCCTTTTTGATTTCGAGTTGGTTAGAATTTAGTTCTTGTACTTCTCCAGAAAGGGTTTTTCTAATATCTTCCATGCTTTTTTCAAGGCGTGCTAGTATCTTTATAATAATCATTCTGAACTCCAGTTCCAACATCATACTAATGTCTGTATTGATTAAGTCCCTGGCAGTCGGTACTGCCTCTTTTTTTTTGTTTTGTTTTGTTTTTTTTGAGGTGATTTTTTCCATCTTGTCGTTTTGTCCAGAGGAGAATAGATGAATGAGAAAACAAAATGCTAACAGGGTAACAATGTCCCCAGAAAAATATATACTGAACAAATCAGAAGAGACCTGATCCCAGGGGAAAAGAAAGGGAAAGGAAGAAAAAAGAAAAAAAAAAAAAGAAAAAGAATATGATCAGGTGGGTGAATAGATCATTGCCACAGACTAGATTTTGGGAGTATTTTGGTCTGTTAGAAGAAACTGCCTCCCCAAATTTTAAAGACAGAAAAGCTTATATATGTACAAAAATAAGGGTAAATACAATGAAGGGATGGAATATGAATGTAAAGAAGAAAATTATAAAAGATTTTATAAAAGTTATTGACAAGGTAAGAATTTGGTTGAAAAAAGAAAGAAGAGAAATTTTTAAAAAAGGGGGAGAGAAGGTGATCAGGTAGGAGACGAGAACAGATCCATACATTAGAGATTTAGGTTATATTTTGGTCTGTTAGAAGAAACTCTATCCCAAAATTTTAAAGAGAGAACAACCTATATATATACCAAAAATAAGGTCCTATGAAGAGATAGAATATGACTCTAAAAATGAAAAATATAAAGGAATTTTAAAAAAGGGATTGATCAGATGTTCGTTGAAAAAGGGAAAAAGAAAAATAAAAAAAAAAAGTAAAAGTAAAAAAGAAAATTAAAAAAATTAACTTTGAAAGACTAAAGAATCATGGTAAAAAAGCCATGAATTCTATGTGCATTATTCCCCTAGTGCTGGAGTTCTGCCATTCTCATTGTTCGGGAACTTGGTCTTGGCTGGCTGTTCTTGCTGATCTTCTGGGGGAGGGGCTTGTTGCCATGTTTCCCAAATGTCTTTGCCGGAGGCGGAATTGCCCTGACCCTGCCGGGTCCCCACTAAGTAATCTGCTCGGGTTTGCTCTCGGGAGCTTTTGTTCCCTGCAAGCTTTCTGTACAGCTTAGAGGATGAGAGTGAAGTGGCGGCCTCCCAGTCTCCGCCCCAGAGGAGCAGAGAGCTCGGGGCCCCACTCCTCAGTGAGCCCCCAGAGAAACGCAGTCGATCACTACCATCTCCCTGGTCTCCAGCCGCACTCCATGCTCACCCGGCCTGTGACCGCGCGTTTCTATCTCTGGCACCCGACACCCTGTGGAGTCTCCAAACCGAGCAGATCCCTGCAGTGAGCTCCTGTGCTGCTCCTCCTGGGGGAGGAAGGGGAGTTTCCCCAGATCTACCGCTTGTTGGGTCCCTGCTGGAGGAGCAGTGGCCCAACTGTGCCACGGATCACAGTTTATGGCAACCCCGAACTGTGAGGCCACTCCTTGGCTCCGTCTCTGCAGCTGGCTTACCCGCTCTGATACCTGGGAGCACTGCCACACTCAGGCACCCCTGGACTTTCTGTGACTCTGAGTGTCCTGAGACCACATTGTCCCAGCGAGGGTTCCAGCTCCCACTTAGCCCCTGGAGCAATGTCCCTCAGCGGAGCCGGCTTCTAAAGTTTCTGATTTTGTGCTCTGCTGCGCCATCACTTCCCAGTAGTAGCTGATGGAGGCCCCCTCCCCCGCCATCTATCTTCCTGAATATCGCCTTGGATTCACTTCTACACATGTCCTACCTTCCAGAAAGTGGTCGCTTTTCTGTTCAGAGAGTTTCTGCTATTCTTTTCTTCGATCTTCTGTTGAGTTCATAGGTGTTCAGAATGGTTACATACCTATCTAGCTGAATTCCTGGAACCAGACAAAATTGAAGCTCCTATTCCTCCACCATCTTGCTCTTCTCCATGGCTCAGGAGTTTTTAAAGGGGCTTAGCATAGTTAATCAGGAAAAGAAATGCAGTGGTCTGTAACATTTCTTTTTTTTTTTTTTCCTCTTTTTAAACTATTTTTTTATTGTTATGTTAATCCCCATACATTACATCATTAATTTTAGATGAAGTGTTCCATGATTCATTGTTTGTGCATAACACCCAATGCTCCATGCAGAATGTGCCCTCCTCAATACCCATCACCAGGCTAACCCATCCTCCCAACCCCCTCCCCTCTAGAACCCTCAGTTTGTTTTTCAGAGTCCATTGTCTCTCATGTTCGTCTACCCCTCCGATTTCCCCTGCTTCATTCTTCCCCTCCCGCTACCTTCTTCTTCTTTTTCTATTTCTTAACATATATTGCATTATTTGTTTCAGAGGTACAGATCTGTGATTCAACAGTCTTGCACAATTCACAGCGCTTACCAGAGCACATACCCTCCCCAGTGTCTATCACCCAGTCACCCCATCCCTCCCACCCCACCCCCCACTCCAGCAACCCTCAGTTTGTTCCCTGAGATTAAGAATTCCTCCTATCAGTGAGATCATATGATACATGTCTTTATCTGTTTGACTTATTTCACTCAACATAATACCCTCCAGTTCCATCCATGTCGTTACAAATGGCAAGATCTTATTCCTTTTGGTGGCTGCATAATATTCCATTGTATATATATATACCACATCTTCTTTAGCCATTCATCTGTCCATGGACATCTTGGCTCTTTCCACAGTTTGGCTATTGGACATTGCTGCTATAAACATTGGGGTGCACGTACCCCTTCGGATCCCTACTTTTGTATCTTTGGGGTAAATACCCAGTAGTGCAATTGCTGGATCATATGGTAGCTCTATTTTCAACTTTTTGAGGAACCTCCATACAGTTTTCCAGAGTGGCTGCACCAGCTTGCATTCCCACCAACAGTGTAGGAGGGTCCCCTTTCTCCACATCCCCGCCAACATCTGTCGTTTCCTGACTTGTTAATTTTAGCCATTCTGACTGGTGTGAGGTGGTATCTCACTGAGGTTTTGATTTGGATTTCCCTGATGCCGAGCAATATTGAGCACTTTGTCATGTGTCTGTTGGCCATTTGGATGTCTTCTTTGGAAAAATGTCTGTTCATGTCTTCAGCCCATTTCTTGATTGGATTCTTTGTTCTTTGGGTGTTGAGTTTGAGGAGTTCTTTATAGATTTTGGATGCTAGCCCTTTATCTGATATGTCATTTGCAAATATCTTCTCCCATTCTGTCGGTTGTCTTTTGGTTTTGTTGACTGTTTCCTTTGCTTTGCAAAAGCTTTTTATCTTGATGAAGTCCCAATAGTTCATTTTTGCCCTTGCTTCCCTTGCCTTTGGCGATGTTTCTAGGAAGAAGTTGCTTCGGCTGAGGTCAAAGAGGTTGCTGCCTGTGTTCTCCTTTAGGATTTTGATGGACTCCTGTCTCACATTGAGGTCTTTCAACCATTTGGAGTCTATTTTTGTGTGTGGTGTAAGGAAATGGTCCAGTTTCATTCTTCTGCATGTGGCT
>NW_023270469.1:36595093-36606885 GCF_011800145.1 Mirounga leonina
TTGGCTGCTCCCATGTTAGGGGCATAGATATTTACAATTGTTAGATCGTCTTGTTGGATAGATCCTTTAAGTAGGATATAATGTCCTTCCTCATCTCTTATTACAGTCTTTGGTTGAAAATCTAATTTGTCTGATATAAGGATTGCCACCCCAGCTTTCTTTTGGTGTCCATTAGCATGGTAAATGGTTTTCCACCCCCTCACTTTCAATCTGGGGGTGTCTTTGGTTCTAAAATGAGTCTCTTGCAGACAGCATATTGATGGGTCTTGTTTTTTAATCCAATCTGATAGCCTGTGTCTTTTGATTGGGGCATTTAGCCCATTTACATTCAGGGTAACTATTGAAAGATGGGAATTTAGTGCCATTGTATTGCCTGGAAGGTGACTGTTACCGTATATTGTCTGTGTTCCTTTCTGGTCTATGTTCCTTTTAGGCTCTCTCTTTGCTTAGAGAACCCCTTTCAAGATTTCCTGTAGGGCTGGTTTTGTGTTTGCAAATTCCTTTAGTTTTCATTTGTCCTGGAAGCTTTTTATATCTCCTTCAATTTTCAATGACAGCCTAGCTGGATATAGTATTCTTGGCTGCATATTTTTCTCATTTAGTGCTCTGAATATATCCTGCCAGTCCTTTCTGGCCTGCTAGGTCTCTGTGGATAGGTCTGTTGCCAATGTAATGTTTCTACCCTTGTAGGTTACATATCTCTTCTCCCGAGCTGCTTTCAGGATTTTCTCTTTGTCTCTGAGACTCGTACGTTTTACTATTAGATGTTGGGGTGTTGACCTATTTTTATTGATTTTGAGAGGGGTTCTCTGTGCTTCCTGGATTTTCTTGCCTGCTTCCTTCCCCAAATTAGGGAAGTTCTCTGCTATAATTTGCTCCATTATACCTTCTGCCCCTCTCTCTCTTTCTTCTTCTTCTGGGATCCCAATTATTCTAATGTGGTTTCGTCTTATGGTATCGCTTATCTCTTGAATTCTGCCCTCATGATCCAGTAGTTGTTTATCTCTCTTTTTCTCAGCTTCTTTATTTTCCATCATTTCATCTTCTATGTTACGGATTCTCTCTTCTGCCTCATTTATTCTAGCAGTTACTGCCCCCATTTTTGATTGCACCTCATTAGTAGCCTTTTGATTTCTACTTGGTAAGATTTTAGTTCTTTTACTTCTCCAGAAAGGGTTTTTCTAATAACTTCCATGCTTTTTTCAAGCCCAGCTATTATCTTTAAAGTGATGATTCTGAACTCTAGATCTGACATTGTACTAATGTCCGTATTAAGTAGGTCCCTGGCAGTTGGTACTACCTCTTGTTGTTTTTGTTGAGGTGATTTTTTCCGTCTTGTCATTTTGTGCAGAGGAGAATAGATCAATGAGAGAACAAAATGCTAGCAGAGTAACAACGTCCCCAGAAAATATACTCTAAACAAATCAGAAAAGACCTGAAGCGGTGCGAAAAGAAAGGGAAAGAGAGAAAAATGAGAAAGAAAAAAAAGAAAAAGAAAAAGATAAAGATAAAAACAAAAACAAACAAAACAAAACAACAACAACAAAAAAACCCAGAATGTGATCAAATATGATCAGGCTGGTATATAGATCAGTGCCACACACTAGATTTGGGGTGTATTTTGTTCTTTTAGAAGAAAGTGCCTCCCAAAATTTTAAAGAAAGAAAAACTTATATATGTACAAAAATAAGGGTTGATATGATGAAGGGATGGAATATGACTGTAAAGATGGAAAGTATAAAAAATTTTATAAAAGGAATTGTTACGAAGTTGTTTGAAAAAAGAAAGAAGAGGATTTAAAAAAAGAAAAAAGAAAAAAAAAGGGAGAGGATGTGATCTGGCAGGGGAATAGAAAACACCATATACAAGAGATTTAGGGTATATTTTAATCTGTTAGAAGAAACTATCTCCAAATTTTAAAGAGAGAACAACTTATATATATTAGCCAAAAATACGGGTAACTACTATGAAGGGATAGAATATGACTGTAAAAATGAAAAATAAAAATGTTTTATTTTAAAAAAGCGATTGATAAGATGTTGGTTGAAAAAGGGAAAAAGAAAAATTCAAAAAGAACAAAAAAGAAAAAAAGACAGTTAAAAAAAATTAACTTTGAAGGACTAAAGAATCATGGTAAGGAAGCCATGAATTCTATGTGCAGTGTTCCCCTAGCGCTGGAGTTCTGCCGTTTTCATTGATCAGTAAACTTGGTCTTGGCTGGCTGTTCTCGCTGATCTTCTCGGGAGGGACCTGTTGCCGTGGTTTCCAAATGTCTCTGCCGGAGGCGGAATTGCCCCGCTCTTGCCCCCTCCCGGCTAAGTAATCTGCTCGGGTTTGCTCTCCAGGGCTTTTGTTCCCTGCGAGCTTTCCTTACAGCTTTGGAGGCGGAGAGTGAAAATGGCAGCCTCCCATTCTCTGCCCCAGAGGAGCCGAGAACTCGGGGCCCCGCTCCTCAATGAGCCCTCAGAGAAAAGCAGTCATTCACTCCCGTCTTCCTGGTCTCCGGCCACACTCCGTGCTCTCCCGGCCTGTGACCGTGCGTTTCTATCTCTGGCACCCGACCCCGGGTGGAGTCTCCAAACCCAGCAGATCCCTGCGGTGCACTCCCGCGTGGCTCTTCCTGGGGGAGGAAGGTGAGTCTCCCCGGATCTGCTGCTTGTTGGGCCCCTGCTGGAGGAGCAGGGGCCTGACTGTGCCGCAGATCACAGTTTATGGCAACCCCGAGCTGAGAGCCTGCGCCTGGGCTCCGCCTCTGCAGCCGGCTTCCCTGCTCTGTTACCTGGCAGCTCTGCCACACTCAGGCAGCCCCGGTCTTTCTGTGACCCCGGGGGTCCTGAGACCGCACTGTCCCAGAGGGTTCCACCCCCCGCTTAGCCACCAGAGTGACGTCCCTCGGCGGAGCAGACTTTTAAAAGTTCCGATTTTGTGCTCCGTGGTTCTATCACTTGCCAGAAGCGGTCGACGGAGGCCCCTCCCCCGCCGTCTATCCTCCCGAATATCGCCTCGGATTCACTTCGCACATCCTACCTTCCAGAAAGTGGTCGCTTTTCTGTTCAGAGAGTTGTTGCTATTCCTTTCTTCGATCTCCTGTTGGGTTTTTAGGTGTTCAGAATGGTTTGATCCCTATCCAGCTGAATTCCTGAGAGGAGACGAAATCCAGGTCTCCTACTCCTCCACCATCTTGCTACGCCTCCCTCCTTTTTTTTTTTTTTAACATATAATGTATTATTTGTTTCAGAGGTACAGGTCTGTGATTCATCATTCTTACGCAATTCACAGTGCTCACCATAGCACATACCCTCCCCAATGTCCATCACCCAGCTACCCTATCCCTCCCACCCCCCACCACTCCAACAACCTTCAGTTTGTTTCCTGAGATTAAGAATTCCTCATATCGGTGAGATTATATGATACATGTCTTTTTCTGATTGACTTATTTTGATTTAAGCTCCTTCTTGACAGCAGAGAATCTTGTCTGTTTTGGTCACTGAAGTATTTTAAACACTTGTCATAATGTCTGCCACAGAGTCAGCAGACATTTGTTAAATGAATGAATGAAATATTTATCAAATTCCTCTTGTGCATTTGGGCTGTGCAATGGAGACACAGCGGTGATCTGATCTTTCTGGGTCACCTGCACTTTCTGCCCCACAGGAATCACTCAGCCAGACTGCTGGACACTCTGATTGGTCAGTCTGAATGCTCAGATCAGAATTTGTTTGGGGGATTGAAACAGATGTGGGGGAGAGGGCTCTTTCTCTTCTTTAGTATTATAATATTACAGAAGAGTAGATCCCAGCCAGGATTTGCCCCAGTTTCTCTTTGTTTCTCCTTCTGTTCCTTGGCTCTGCTTCCTTCTGTGAGAGCTTTATGCTTAGGAAGGTTCTCTCTATGGACAGTTGTGTTTTGACGACACTGTTTGCATCTCCAGATCCAGACATGCCTAAGCATGGAGCATGAAGTAGGCCCAATGGATGTATAGGAATACAATTCATTCCTCTAATTTACTTTTTGTATGTTGGTCCTATCTCTAGATAGATAGTAGGTACCTAAGAGACAAATTCTAAGCCCAACACTTTTGTTGTTTTTGTTGTTGTTGTTAATCACAGTGCCCAGTACATTACTAAACATACAGCAGTTGATCAGTCTATCTGGTGGCTATTTGGTGAATAACAAAGAACCTAGGTCACTAAGTTTGGTAGCATTATGTTGGATCATTTTACTCCTGAATTAATCAGTGTGTAAAGAGCAATTCAGAATATAGGTTCATGTTTCAACCTTAGAGGGACTCCATGAGCTGAAAAATTGCTCCTTGGGTTGAATGATTTGTTTGAAATACTATTTTCCCCCACTCACCATGTTATAAGATGAAAGTGAAGAACACAGGGATATAATGTAGGTTTTGAGGAAAGCAGAGTGTGGGAGTCCCATTTGGCGTGGGTATTTCATATTTCCAATTCTTCCTGTCTTGGAGAAACATTTGTGTTTCAGTCTCTCTAACATATTGGAAAGAATGTGATTTGGGGGCAAGAGGAGTTGATCACACTGGCACTGTTCAGTGACATGCTCCATGGCCTCCTGAGATGTGCTATGGAACTCTCTCCCTTGCCTTGCTCTGGTAGTAGCTCTGTTAGTGTCACTGTCTGTTGGCTCTCAGCCTTTTCTTTATTAGAAAATCCTGGGAAAGAGGATTGATGTATTTGCTTATTAGCCTCCTTGATTACTGATGTTGATTTGATTTTATTTCATTGTGCATGCACATCAAATTGTTAGACTAAGTCTAAGCAGATGGTTCCACTATATCCTTGGAAGGCATTGAATGTCATCTTGTGGGAAGTTCAGGGCAGTGGATTTTAAATCTCAGCATCCTCACCAAGCCATCTTCTATTTTTTTAATTAAAAAATTTTTTTTAATTTAAATTCAATTAGCCAACATACAGCACATCATTAGTTTCAGATGTAGTGTTCAGTAGTTCATCAGTTGCAGGTGCCTGGGTGGCTCAGTTGGTTAAGCATCTGCCTTTGGCTCAGGTCATGATCCCAGAGTCCTGCTCAGTGGGGGGGCTGCTTCTGTCTCTTCCTCTCCCTGCCACTCCCCTGCTTGTTCTCTCTCTCTGTGTCAAATAAATAAGAGGAGGAGGAACAAGATGGCAGAGGAGTAGGAGACCTGGATTTCGTCTAATCCCAGGAATTCAGCTGGAAAGGGATTAAACCATTCTGAACACCTATGAACTCAACAGGAAATCGAAGAAAAGAATAGCAACAACTCTCTGAACAGTAAAGCGACCACTTTCTGGAAGGTAGGATGTGTGGAGAAGTGAATCCGAGGAGATATTCAGGAGGATAGACGGTGGGGGAGGGGGCCTCCGCCGGCCACTTCTAACAATGATAGAGCTGTGTAGTACAGAATTGGAACTTTTATAAGTCAGCTCTGCTGAGGGACATCACTCCAGTGGCTAAGCAGGGGGTGGAGCCCTCTCTGGGACAGTGTGGTCTCAGGACCCTTGGGGTCACAGAAAGACTGGGGGTGCCTGAGTGTGGCAGAGCTCCCAGGTATCAGAGCAGGGAAGCCGGCTGCAGAGACAGAGACGAGGAGTGGGCTCTCAGCTCGGGGTTGCCATAAACTGTGATCTGCAGCACAGTCGGGCCCCTGCTCCTCCAGCTGGGACCCAACAAGTGGCAGATCCAGGGAGACTCCCCTTCCTCCCCCAGGAGGAGCGGTGCGAGAGTGCACCACAGGGATGTGCTGGGTTTGGAGACTCCACACGGGGTCAAGTGCCAGAGATAGAAATGCTAGATCACTGGCTGCGTGGGCACAGAGTGAGGCCAGAGACTGGGGAGACGGGAGTGATTGACTCCTTTTCTCCAGGGGCACACTGAGGAGCGGGGCGGAGATTGGGAGGCCGCCATTTTCACTCTTGTCCTCCAAAGCCGAATGGAAAGCTTGCAGGCACAAGCTCCCGAGAGCAAACCTGAGCAGATTACTTAGCCCGACCCGGCAAGGGCGGGGCAATTCCGTCTCCAGCAAAGACATTTGGGAACCACAGCAACAGGACCCTCCCCCAGATGATCAGCAAGAACAGCCAGCCAAGACAAGGTTTACCGATCAATGAGAACGGCAGAACTCCAGCGCTAGGGGAATACTGCACATAGAATTCATGGCTTTTTTTACCATGATTCTGTAGTCTTTCAAAGTTAATTTTTTTAACTCTTTTTTTTTAAATTTTTCTTTTTCCCTTTTTCAACCAACATCTTATCAATCCCTTTTTTATAAAATCTTTTTTATTTTTCATTTTTAGAGTCATATTGTATCCCTTCATAGTAGTTACCCTCATTTTTGGTATATATATATAAGTTATTCTCACTTTAAAATTTTGAGATACAGTTTCTTTTAACAGACCATAACAAATATTCTTTTAATATACCCTAAATCTCTAGTGTATGGCTTTGTTCTAGTCTCCTGCTGATCACAACCTCTCCCTTTTTTTTTTTAATCCTCTGCTTTCTTTTTTCAACCAATTTCTTATCTTATCAATTCCTTTAATAAAATCTTTTATAATTATCATCTTTATAGTCATATTCCATCCCTTCATTGTATTAACCCTTATTTTTGTACATACATAAGTTTTTCTTTCTTTAAAATTTTGGGAGGCACTTTCTTCTAACAGACCAAAATACACCCAAAATTTAGTGTGTGGCACTGATCTATGCACCAGCCTGATCATATTTGATCATATTTGTTTTTATATTTTTCTTTTTCTTTTTTTTCCCCTTTCTCTTTCTTTTCCCCCAGTTTTAGGTCTTTTCTGATTTGTTTAATGTATATTTTCAGGGGATGCTGTTACCCTGTTAGCATTTTGTTCTCTCATTCATCTATTCTCCTCTGGACAAAATGACAAGATGGAAAAAATCACCTCAAAAAAAGAACAAGAGGCAGTACCGACTGCCAGGGACCTACTCAATATGAACATTAGTACAATGTCGGATCTAGAATTCAGAATCACCACTTTAAAGATACTAGCTGGGCTTGAATAAAGCATGGAAGTTAGAGAAACCCTTTCTGGAGAAATAAAAGAACTAAAATCTAACCAAGTTGAAATCAAAAAGGCTATTAATGAGGTGCAATCAAAAATGGATGCTCTAGCTGCTAGGATAAATGAGGCAGAAGAGAGAATCAGTGATATAGAAGACCAAATGATGGAAAATAAAGAAGCTGAGAAAAAGAGAGATAAACAACTACTGGATCACAATGGCAGAATTCGAGAGATAAGTGATACCATAAGATGAAACAACATTAAAATAATTGGGATCCCAGAAGAAGAAAGAGAGAGAGGGGCAGAAGGTATATTGGAGCAAATTATAGCAGAGAACTTCCCTAATTTGAGGAAGGAAACAGGCATCAAAATCCAGGAAGCACAGAGAACCCCTGTCAAAATCAATAAAAATAGGTCAATACCCTGATATCTAATAGTAAAACTTATGAGTCTCAGAGACAAAGAGAAATCCTGAAAGCAGCTCGGGAGAAGAGATCTGTACCCTACAATGGTAGAAACATTAGATTGGCAACAGACCTATCCACAGAGACCTGGCAGGCCAGAAAGGACTGGCAGGATATATTCAGAGCACTAAATGAGAAAAATAGGCAGCCAAGAATCCTATATCCAGCTAGGCTGTCATTGAAAATTGAAGGAGAGATAAAAAGCTTCCAGGACAAACAAAAACTAAAGGACTTTGCAAACACAAAACCAGCCCTACAGGAAATCTTGAAAGGGGTCCTCTAAGCAAAGAGAGAGCTTAAAAGCAACATAGACCAGAAAGGAACACAGACAATATACAGAAACAGTCAGCTTCCAGTCAATACAATGGCACTAAATTCCTATCTTTCAATAGTTACCCTGAATGTAAATGGGCTAAATGCCCCAATCAAAAGACAGAGGCTATCAGATTGGATAAAAAAACAAGACCCATTGATATGCTGCCTGCACGAATCTCATCCTATTTTTTTATTTTTTTAAAAAGATTTTATTTATTTATTAGAGAGAGAGAGATAGTGAGAGAGAGAGAGAGCACAAGCAGGGAGAGCAGCAGGCAGAGGGAGAGGGAGAAGCAGGCTCTCTGATGAGCAGGGAGCCCAATGCGGGGCTCGATCCCAGGACCCTGGGATCATGACCTGAGCCAAAGGCAGATGCTTAATCAACTGAGCCACCCAGGCACCCCTCACCAGACACTCTTATTTTCAGTAGAGCCCCAGGAAAATTGGAGCAGAAAGGCTGAGGTGTGTCCAGGAGACTCTCCAAAGTGAATAGCATGGTCCATCTGCATCTGGTCTTCCACATCCCAGGGCCTTCCTGAACTCTGTGAATTAAATGAGGAAGACCACATACAATGCCTAACAGTATCTTGTACATGGAATATGCTCAATAGTGTAAGCCATTATCATCATGAGACAATGAAAAGATTGGGAAAATGAAGTTTTTTCTATGTTTGACACAGTCTTTAAGATCAGATGTCATAAGCTGGTAGATGACTAGGTGATGTCTGTGGCCAGCTGACATGTTTTGTTTAGCTCAAAGAATTTGGAAAAAAAAAGTACATTTGTTGTTAACAATGAAAAATGAGGAGATTTGCAGAGAAATCCTGATTTCCAACTTAATTTTTTTTTTTTAAATCAGCAGGTGTGATGACCTTTGGCTAGAGTGGAGAACTTAAGACTTCTGGGTATGTCCTTTCTGCTTGCCACAGCCCGAGCACTTTTCACAGCCTCCACTGGGCTTTCTTGTTCATGTTACTAGCCTGGCCTCTGTGGGCTTTGCAGTTTATGACTTCTGTTTTAAAGTACTATGACCAGTTTGGATCTAGGATGTGAAGATGTTGGAAGGAGACTCGAGCAAGCAAAGGCTAAAAGGATTTAAATTTAATTCAATATTTTAAAAGAAATTTTTCTTGTTATTTTCTTAGATACAAGAAAATTCGATCACTAGGCCCTGACCATTTGTCTTGCTTCCCAGTGAAAGCAGCCCTAAACAATAGTTCAGGCTGTTGTGTGTCATGATGCCTCAGTTGCTGCTTCTGCTGCTGCCACAGCTCTGCAGACCAAGAGTCCGCATGCATGGCACCAGGTAACAGAAGAAAGGACAGCACGTGTGCACTGGCTGGACCAGGTCTGCGGAGGCCTTGGCTTTTCCAATGGCTGCAGGAGGAACTGGGTAGCATGACCTGTGGAAGTCTGAGTTGACTTGACTTTAGCCAGTAGAGGCAGAGAAATTCGGCAGGTAGTGAGGTGCCTCTCTTCCCCCTGGCTGGCTGTACTGAGATGCAGCTCCATGTGGTCTCTCTGAAGAGGACCTAAGTGACTGAGCAGTCAGTTGTGTTTTGTTGTGGAGCTGTGACAGCTTGAAATTTCAACACCTGGTAACTGTTTTTCCTTTTCCCTGCCTTGCTCTGTTGTCCTCATTCTTGCTTCTCTGGGAAGGCACCTCCAATAAAACTTCAGCATGTAAGCTTTGCCACAGGCTCTGCTTTCCCAGGAAACTAGAATAAAGTGTATATGCTCATCTTAAGCAACTTGTAAAATCCTGAAAAACAAAGACGTCACTAAAGTGACTCCCCCATACTCCTTCTATCCTGTGATAACCACTCTGACTATATTGGTGTATATGAGGCTGCTGCTTCTCCTCCCTCCTTCCCTCTCTCCTCTGTCTCTCCCTCTCTGTCATTTAAGCAGGTGAGACAGGAAATTGAGGCTGGAAGAAATGACTTGAAAAGGTATGGCAGAGAGAGGACTTAATGCTTGTCTTGCTGCAAAGAAGGAGCTTTTATAATGAAGATGCTGAATAAAAGGACAACAAATTAAATAGCAAAATCAGAGAGATTAGATAAGTAAAAGAACTCCAAGATTGCCAGAAGTGTTCTGCACTGGAGGGGATTTCTAGGAAGGAAGGCTGTGTGATCCCTAATGACTGAAGAAAGCATGGGGCTTTGGGGGCAGAATAACAGAAACCATGGCATGAAAGTGCTCAGGGCAGCACCTCTTCTGGCAGAAGAGAAACTAGCTAGAGAAAAACTGGCTCAGAAGACAAGCTCTTGATGGAAAAAAGGAGGGAGAAACAAGAGAAAGAAATAATGCAAATTGAGTTTATTGTTTTCATTAAAAAAACTCATATATGATTAATTGTCTTTGAATTTTCATAAGAGGTTGTTTGGCAATGGGGAAAAGGAATTGTAAATAAATATGTATAATATGTAAATACATTTATAGTAAGATATAGGTCTGAGAGTATAAAGTGCTCAAAAAAGTGTAAATAATAGCAACGTAGCCCAAAACTGAGCTAAATAGTTCCTCATTGGTATTGTTTGCTAATTATTTGTGGAGGTGACTCAGGATGGATGGCAATAAAAGTTTGGGGGAATGTATTTTTGATTGACCCCAAAATGATTTTGCTGCAAAATTCAAATGTGGTGAGCATAATGTGGAGTTTATACTCCTCAAGAGAACTCTATAGATTTTCATATCCCATTTACATCAATAGCAAGATAATTTATCTTGATTATGGGGAGTACTGAAGGAAGTAATTGTCATGTGCTGCTTATTATAGTGCTTCCACATAAATTAAAAACTCCAAAGATATAGAGGTTTTAAAACCAGCCATAGGGCATGCACAATAGCGTTTGTCTCAATAATCAATAGTAAATGATCCATGAATTAGAAATGCTTTCTTGAGTGATCATAATGGTTTTTATTCCTTTCCTTTCCAGCTCATTAACAATCAGCTTAAAAAAAAAAAACATGTCTGAACCTGGGTGACCCTTTCCCAAGAAGGGGCTGTGTCTGTGTGTCTGAGCCCTGAGTGCTGACCACTGGGCCAATGCAGAGCCTTCTTGCCATCTCAGACAGTTGCACAGCAGGATGGCACCTGTATCAGATCCGGCCCTCAGGTGTAAACATATACTTTGCACACGGTTGAAACATTTTTTTGAATTCATTGCCAATATTTAAAAGTTAGGAGATTCCACATGAGAAAACAGACTTCTGGTTTCTCTTTTAAAAAATCAGAAAACTGGCTATATTAGGTGTGATTCTTCTATGATAGTCTGCCAAGGCTGAGGGTAACTGTCTCTTCTAAATGGGGATGAGTTCTGGAGAGAGCACATTCCCCATCCTGCCTGCTCTACTCATTTTTTCTATCTTTCTGGCTTCATTTGAACTTGGGATCATTACTCTATCCCCATCAGCTTTTACCCCTTAAATCCCCACTATTACAGGCTGAATCGTGTCCCTTCCAAAAGTCACATGTTGAAGTCCTAACTGTAGTACCTGAGAATGTGATTGTATTTGGAGATAGATAGAGCCTTTGGAGAGTTAATTAGGTAAAATGAGGTCATATGGATGGGCCCTAATCCAACATGACTGGTGTCTTTATAAGAAGAAGAGAGTAGGACATAGACACGCACAGAGGGAAGACCATGTGAAGATAGAGGGAGAAGGTGGCCACCTGCAAGCCAAGAAGAGAGGTCCCAGAAAAAACCAACTCTACCAATACCTTCATCTTAGACTTCTAGTATCCAGAACTGCAAGAGAACAAATTTCTGTTCTTTAAGCTACTCAGTCTGTGGTGCTATGTAATGGTAGCCATGGTAAACTGACACACCCACTCATCACTATGCTCAGCAAAATGAGGGCTCTTCCTCATGGCACATTCTTCTAAGAAGTGGGGAGTGTAAGAAGCCATCATCGTCACTGTGCTTGTTATCCTCATCCTACCATCACTTCCTAACCTGTATTTAGGCTTTTG
>NW_023270469.1:36606895-36646301 GCF_011800145.1 Mirounga leonina
GTTATCCTCATCCTACCATCACTTCCTAACCTGTATTTAGGCTTTTGATTAAACATTTTGTCAGAATATCCAATAAACAAATGGATGAGACTATTGGTATGTTTATGCCCATTTCTTCAGATGAGAAAACCGATACCTGAGGAATTTGCCCGTCCCAACCCAGGATGCCTACCTCTCACAGTACAGCAGCTTCCTGAAGCACTGCCTCCTCCCTTGCTTCTCCCAGGGTTGAGAGGAGAGGCTAGAACAGGTTTAGGCAGTTTCAGAGAGCTCTAAAGGATTGCTGGACACTGGAGGGAGAGGGAGGAGGGGGCTGGGGAGACATTAGCTTTATCCTGGAAAGTTACCCCACTGCCTTGGCTTTCCCCATCCCCATCAGACTCGACAGGAGTTGGTGTCACCTCATCCCCCAACTCCCACCCCCAGTCACTGTCTTTTCTGGAAAAAGAGGGGCTGGGAAGTCTCTGGAAGTCTACACAGCAGGCTGGCTTTGGGATTCATTATTCCTGTTCCATCATTCCTATGACGTTGAGGTTCCATTTCCTGGGGCTGGTGCTAGAGGTAAGTGGAACAGAGACAAATGCTCATTTTCATTGTTTGGGGAAAGAATGTATCACATCCTTTGGGAGGTCAACTGCTTTTGGATCCACTTAGCTGCTTTTCTGCTTGAGAAACAGCTCCTCTGTGGGTAAGGCAGGAAGTCTGAATGAGGAAGAGGGTGCTCAACTCTTCCTGAGGACACTGCCAAAGGTAGGGCTGCTAGTAGGAAGCATGGGAGAGGCCCTTCAAACTTTGTGTCTGGGGCCATCGGTTTCTGCTACCTAACAGCCCCTTGTGGGCAGTGAGGATGAAGCACAGGGCTGGCAACAGGGATGTGCTTGGTGCATCTTGAGACCCTTGGCATGACTTCTCCACTGTCTGAGCCTATGTTTTCCCACTTTAAAAGAGGGCAGAGAGATGGCTTATTTAAGCAACTTTGCGTGCTCTCATCTAGTTCCTAACATTCTGGGACTCTGGGATAGGTTTGAAGTAAAAGGTGATAGAATAAATGCAGAGCCATAATGCTGGAATGAACTGAGATGGAAAGAAGATGGAGGGCAGAAGAGAGAGAGACAAAAGGGGAGGCAGAGAAGAAACCAAAGGGGGAGACAGTGGGAAGAGAGAGGGAGAGAGAGAGAGAGAGTGATAAATGAACAATAGAAAGAAGGAGAATATAAATGAATGACAGGGAGGGAAAGCTGTCTTCCATTTGTTTGGATTCTGCCCTACCTGCTGGTCTCTGATGACGGGATACAGTGAGAGGCGGGAGGAAGATGGTTGCCCTTGTCCTTCCTGGAAGGAAGCTGCCCACATTGCAGCAGTTGTGACAGGGTTTGGCCTGGTGGCCTTCTCTCCACTGGGCCTGCCTTTGGCTGTTTGCAAGGGTGGGGTCAGCTCTAGAAGACTGCCTCTGGCCACCCTGATGGATGTGACTGATGGCCCTCGCAGAGTTGCCTCTTCTTTTTTCCCAGAGTTCCTGAGATTACCTCTTTCATAATTCCTCTCATTCTGGTCCCAAACTGCCTTCCCCTCTGGATTGCAAACAGATTGAGGGAGGTTTAGCTAGACTAGGGGTCCTAAACTTTTTTGTGCCACAGACCCCTTTGAGCAAAACCAATGGACCACTTCTCTGAATGATCTATTTTTTAACTTTTAAAAAAATTTAAAAAGTTTTATTTATTTTAGACAGAGAGAGTGTGTGGGGGGTGGGAGGGAGAGAGAATCTTAAGCAGACTCTGTGCTGAGTGTGGAGTCTGACATGGGGCTTGATTTCACAACCATGAGATCATGACCTGAGCTGAGACCAAGAGTCAGACACTTTACCAACCGTGCCAGCCAGATGCCCCTGAATGATATTTTTAAATGCATGAAGTAACATACACTGATTTACAAAGAAAATCAATTATTTTGAGATGTGATTATCAACATAATAAAATGTAAGAACAAATATGTTTCTCTAGTAATACATTACAGAACAGGATATAGCAGTGATTCTGATAGGTATCATAATTTCAAAGTAGTGATAAGTATAAATGATATTTTTGATATAGTTTGATATCTATAACAACTATGATGTGATATAGAAACATCTCTGGTGTATATTGATGACAAAGTCACAGGGACTACTTTTAAGGAAATGCTAAATTTCAGTTAGAGGTTAGTGAATACAAAAGAGTAATTTTTTCATCTGTGTTCACAAACTCACTGGAATCTACCCACGGGCTCCTTGGGAGGATCTTTGTTCCCCAAGTTAAGCTCTGTGGTTGGGCCTTCCTGCCTGCCTACCCGATCTCTGGCTACTCTCTCCCTTGCTCACCCTTCCCCAGCACCCTGACTTTTTGGCAATGCCTCTTTGAATGCATCAAATTCTTCCTAAGTCAGGGTCTTCACACCTGTTGTCTCTGCTGCCTAGATGTCCTTTCAGCCTTCACTTGCTACCATGCTCCTCATATCTCTCACTTACTCAAAGCAAATTTCCCTGATGTCCCAGGCTAGATGTGATCTTTCCTGGTTTTCTTTCTACAGAACTTAGTCCCTTGCTTTTGTGATATTTATCACAATTTACAATTGATCATCAAACAAATAGACATGTGAATAAATGCATACCTACCCATAAGGCTCTAAACTCCATGGGGATAGTGACCATGTCTACTTTGCTCTTTGCTATAAAACCAGAGCTAGCAGTTTCTGGTACTTAGAATGAGACCAGTAAACTATTGTAGAATGGATGAAAGAATGAGTGAATGAATGAAAGGTTGGGATGCTGTCTAATTTGTCTTTGTACCTTCAGTGCTTAGTCCCATGTGTAGCACGTGGTAGGTGCTCATTTAATGATAGCTGAATGAATTAAAGGCAAACTGGCTGGATAGAAGGTTGGAGTGTTGGGGGTAGGATGAGGCCTCACAGATATGTCTGGGCCCAGCCTGGCCCCAAACCTTGCCAAGACACTGCTTCCCAGGCTTTAGCTGTTTAATTCACTTGACATCCTTCTTTTTTTATATTCTTTCTCCCTCTTTCAGGTTTGAAAGTGGCTGATTGGGGGGAAGAGTTTTGAGTGTTCTGTCCATTGTTGTAGAAACCACCCTTGGGCTGTCTCACCATCAGAGCCACTTCCTGGGGGGCTTGGTGTCTTGAGGAGCTGGGGCTGGACTGTGATATGAGGAGGCTAAGTCTACTGGAGCAGTAAGATCTGTCTTCACTCTGAGGATCTCAGGGCAGGACTCAACCCCCTCCAGGCAACTTGCTCATAGTGGATTTGAGTTCTTTTGATTCGCAAGTAGTTGTGCCTTGGACAATTCTTTGCTAGTATCCAGTGAGTGAGCCATTTAGCTAACTCTAGACAATGGGACAAAGAGGATGGGTGGGAGTGGTGGCAGGAAGAGAGCAAAGGAGAGAAGTGGGTATGAAGGTCAAGTCCTTACCTCCATCATGATGTTTTCTTGGCTAGGGCATGAGTTTGTCCTGCTTCTCTCAAGCAGCATTCACATGATTGAGTCCTGACCTTTCCTTGCAGAGAAAAAAGCCACGCCAGTGAAATTAAGGCAGAAATCTAATATTCATGAAGTTCTGATTACCTACAATAGGATAGTGTCTTAAAGTATATGGTGTCAGAATTACAAAGAGTTTTGATAAATATGTATGTTTATGGGCCCAAACAGAAGTGTAATAAAGTCTAGTTGCTGAATAATTCCACATGAAGATGTAAAACAGAGCTTGCCACAGCCTATTTATCATTGGGTGTGGGGTTTGGGTGAGTTGTGATTATGTAACATAATTACATGTGGTATGCAACATTCATGAAATCCAGCAGGCATCCTTGCCAACTTGGGATAGGGAAGGGCTTTACTTTGGAGAATGAAAAATTCCCAAATTATTATTTAGCTTTTTGTAGTTCAAGTTTGAGCCACTTTTCATAGGTGCTAATTAGGGTATTCAGAGTGCCTGCTGAGGGCTGATTAGGTACCTATTGGAATTAAAATTTTTTCTCCCAAACGGCAAATGAACTAGATATTGTTAAATAACATTATGAACCAGAAATCGGTTATCACTCACACTTAGCTTGCATTTGGTTTTTCCCTCATATTCAAGGTCCTCTGGAGGAAGCACTGAGAAAGTGAATTTGAACAAATACCCCCACCCCAAATATTTTCCCCTTATGAAATCAAGTGCATTCCACCAAAATATCTTCCATTAATTAAAAGCACATCTTGTATGACTGAAGGAGAATTTAATCCACAAACTCTGTATTAATTTCATCCTCAGACATCTGTGTATAATGTTTCTTAAAGTAGCAATCTCATCTGCTTTTAAATGTTTTCCTTTAAGTGCTTTTTGGCCAAGGGAAAGGAGATTTTCCACTCCCATTTTGGGGCCAGCAAACAAATCTAAGACTTGGAGCTGCTCAGGAAGGAATTTTGCTGCAAAGTAACATGTTGAGTTTGCAGAGAATGAGGGAGAGGGTCCTACAAGTTCTCCACTGGACACAGAGTGGGCCCTGAGCCCTCCAGCTCACTCCTGTCTCCAGAGTCCTCACTGGGTTTTCTGTCTCCAGTGTTTCTCTCCTCTCAGTTCTTCCTGGACAGACCTATTGGATGGATTTTTTCAAAGTGCAATTTTTGTCACCTCTCATATGGGTGTATAGTCTGACTTTCCAAGATCCTCATCCTCTTCTTTAAGGTGCTCTGGCCAAGCCTCTTCTTCCTGTGTAGAAACAGGCCCAGGACCTTCACCTCTGTGGCTTTGCTTGGATTTTCCACTGCCCAGAAGTGGAAGGCTATCACCTCTGCCCAGCCCTAGACCCAAGCCCTCCATGAGCCTGCCCTGGATCTTTGCTAAAGAATCCATTTCTTCTCCTTAGTGGCAATGTCCTCTAGTCAAAGGCCACCAGGAACACACCCATAGGTGACAGATTGGGTCTCTTACTTGATTCAGTGAGGGAGAATGCCCACCATGGGGAATGGTGGGGTGTCACAATAAGAGCATATTAGGAAAAACCATATTAAAGTTTGGCCTTTGGTTGGGCAACTTGGGGGAAGATATAAGGAAGTGGGTGTTCTGATTGGGTGCTATCAGAAAGTAGGAACAATTTTATGATTAGGCTTCTTAACAATTGCGGTCAATGGGGAGGGCAGACTAGAGGTATGACAAAGCTCTGCTTGGTGAAGAAGTAGTCATCTTAGCCAAGAGAAGGGAATATCAGGTGTCATGTGGATTATACAGTAACCTTGTTTTTGTCTAATTTTATCATGTCAGAGTGACCTTGTCTGATGCTGGTGTTCTGTGAGATTGTTTATATCCAATAGGAGAAAAACATGATCTAATTGTGAATGTCAGACCACTTCCCAGATGCCATGATCTGCTTTGTTTCTTTCTCATTTCCCACATGGTACTCAACAAACACTTGCTTTTGGCACCCTCCACCTCATGTTTTATGCAATAGTCTTTTTGCCATGACTTTTTTATTCACCTGATTCTATGAGCTTCCTGAGACCTGGGAATCCTGATCCATGCCCATATCTCACAGTGCTAAGTCTGAGGCTCTTCCTCTGCAAAAGCAGACAAAATTAAGCATCTCAGAAAATGGGTAGGAAAACCATAAGGGCTAAAGTAGTGAGAGTTTCACCCAACCCTTGAATTGCATATGGCAACTGGGAGGGGTGGTACAGTCAACCATTATTGCTCCTCTCCATCTTGATGTGAATGGGGCTGATGGATAATCTCTGTTTTCCCCTCTTGATCCACTTCTTGCTCTTCACTCTGCTGGGGTCCCAGGAAGCTGACCTATAAGGATTTCATCAATGGGCTCTCCTGCCCTCTGGGTTTTGGTTGGTTTTGGCCAATAGGAAGCACCAGCAGGAGATTGGAGGGAAGAATGAGAAGGAATTGGGGAATTTATTGCCATGGTTTCCTCCCAGCCTGGCCACTATTGGCAGTGATTGAGTCCTGTGGGTGGACCCTCATATGGCTCTCTCATGGGGTTTAGTGAACACTCCCTCTCCTTGCCCTTGCTTTGGCCCTGCACACGTCCCTGCAAACAACCTCTTTGTTAAATTCTCCTTGAGATCTTCATTTGAGGGCCTCTGATTTCCCACATTTTTAGTCTGTATCCACAAGGACTGATACAATTAGGTCTTCACATTAGCTCAGGGGAGAAGTCACTGGCCTGGGTCACACAGCCAGAAAGCAGTGAGGCCGGGATTGGAGCCTCAGCCTCTTGATTCCTAATTTCATGATCTCTTCCTTGACCCTCTGATTCAGAGTTCAGAGTTGGGCTAGTTTATCCAGCAATCAGCTTGAGTGGCTTCTTGTTCTCTAGATTGGTTTAGAGGGCCATAACCCCGGCATTAAAAGAAAATAGACTAGAAACAGGGTGTATCCTACATAGTGACAGTAAGTATTGTTTTATTAAACTTCGGCTTCAGGTGTGTGTGTGTGTATGGTACTTGTATAGAGTTGCAATGTAAAATGTATTTCTTACTGTGGGCCACTGTAAGTTTCAAAGCCCTTGTCCTAAACAGAACAGCAAAGCCCTCTCAAGACCTGTTGGTGATGCCCCTCCAGCATTAGCAGACTCTGCTACTGTATTCTTCATTTACTGTAACCCTCCAGTGATGAATGTCCCAAATGCCTGGGACCAGAGAACCCTCTGAATCCAAAGAGCATACCATGGCTCTACTGTTCCAAGGGTTGCACTCTGGGAAATACTGCTCTGGGAGAGGTGAATCAGAGAGGAAAGCCAGGGCTTGCCCTTTGGGTGACCCTGTGCTGATGGAGGCAACCTAGGGAGGCAGCAGGCTAGGGAGGAAGGCAGGAGCAGGACGGGGAATGTTGGCCCGTGGTCTGCTATCCATGCAGTTAGTTGGATAGGCAGTGGGAGCTCTTATAGAATCTTGGAATCCCACACACTGATTCAGGTTGTTATTCATCCTTGTATCTCCAGCACCAGCACAATAGGTTGGCACTCAATAAATATCTGTTGACTGAACAAACGAATCTAGCCCACCGTTCTGACCCTCTAAGGAGGCAACATGTTGTGATGGAAAGAGAATAGGCTTTGGAGTCATGCCACTTACCAGTGTGCTGCTTTGGCTATGTTATTCAATGTCTCTGAGCTATAATTCCTTCATAGGCAAAATGCAGGTAGTAATATCTTCCTCAGCATTGTCATGGGACATTGTGTAAAGGCCAAGAAGAGTGCCTGAAACATAATGGCTATACCTTGGCAATATTATTTTTCTTCTCTCCCTTAAAGTCCTTCTCTTTCATAAATTCCTCCTATATTTTTATCACCCGTTTATTGTCTATTATCTGCCTGCATGCCTCTAGGGACAAGGAGATCATGGCCTTATATTATTAACTCTTCCCAGTTTTGGGGCTAAAGACTGTCTCTTTGTGGTCCACATTCATTGTTCTGGTTTTATTCTTCTAAGCCTCTTACTGCTCCTTATGGAGACTAAACATTAAGAAAGGAAGGAGAAGAGTGAGGAGTAAAGAGTGAGTTTTTATTTTTCACTTCAGACTACCTCTCCCCCTCAGATCAGCCTGGACTGCTGGTATCTACCTAGGTCTCTTCCCTCTCTATTCGTTAGGAAAACATGGGGCAGAAAGCTGGCACTATTTTAGAACAGACTTCTCATTAGAATTTTGTAAGTGTTACCTATTCCATTTCTGATAGTAATATGAAATTTATCTTTCTGAGAATATGGGACTTACTCGAGGACAAAAAGTAACAATGAGAATCTTGATGCCCATTTTTCTTCCTGAGACAGTGGAAAAGTCAGTAGGCGTGCAGTGAGCATTAAGGGAACTTCAGGCCTGGGGCGCCTGGGTGGCTCAGTCATTAAGCATCTGCCTTTGGCTCAGGTCATGATCCCAAGGTTCTGGGATGGAGCCCCACATTGGGCTCCCTGCTCAGCGGAAAGCCTGCTTCTCCCTCTCCCACTCGCCCCTTCTTGTGTTCCCTCTCTGGCTGTGTCTCTCTCTGTCAAATAAATAAATAAAATCTTAAAAAATAAAAAAGGGAACTTCAGGCCCATAAAGGAATTGGAGGCACTGTACTGAATAGTGTTCATGGGAATGAATGAAAGAATGAATGAGTGGACCTAGAGCTGGGAAGAAGTATTAGGCAGAACAAGCAGGCTGAGTGGTCTGCTATCCTTGGATTCTCCGCTAGTGATTTTCAGATTCAGGGTCAAGACCAAGGCTGGATCCTCCCATGGTGGGGCCAGAATCAAGCATGGGACCCAAAGTAGGGTAACTTTGCTTGCTTACTTCAGGGAAGGTGTGCAGATGTAACCTTGGGTCAGGGGGCAGGCTGTCTCAGGGGCTCTCTAGAAAAGACAAAATTGTATCTAGCTTCAGAGTTCCATCTCTCATCTCTATAAAGCATCACTTAGGTTCCTTTCAGCACCTCTTGTACTCCCATATTCCTTTTACAAACCTCTTCAATTAGATTGACAGTTCTTAAACTCAAATTCTGGTCCAATGTGTTGCTCTTATTCTGCTTTGGTGGGAAGTAATGGCTGAGTAAATATTTGTTGAAGGACTGGCCCAGTGAACAAATGAGTAAGTGGAGGAAACAGGTCTTAAACTCCAGGTGGTGTTGGGATTCTGAATATTTCTGGATTCTGTGGTCCACAAAGTGGCCATGCAGTGTTGTGTTGTTACCTGAAAGGCTTTAGCTGAGCCCTTCTTAGAAAAAACAGGTGTCATTCTTGGACAGCAAGTTGTACAAAAAGCAGGAGTCCCTTTAATGTCTCTCTTTCAACCAAAGAGAATGTTATTCCGTAATGAAGTGACCTAAGGACTCAGAAAGCTCTTTGTGAAACTCCTTGGTCTGTACAGGATGAAACAGGAATTGTTGATTGATAGCAACAGTGACTTCTTTTTTTAATTTTAAATTTTTATTGTTATGTTAATCACATACATTACATCATTAGTTTTTAAAGTTTTTTATTGTTATGTTAATCACCATACATTACATCATTAGTTTTTGATGTAGTGTTCCATGATTCATTGTTTGTGCATAACACCCAGTGCTCCATGCAGAATGTGCCCTCTTTAATACTCATCACCAGGCTAACCCATCCCCCCACCCCCTTCCCTCTAAAACCCTCAGTTTGTTTTTCAGAGTCCATTGTCTCTCATGGTTCGTCTCCCCCTCCGATTTCCCCCCTTTCATTCTTCCCCTCCTTCTATCTTCTTCTTTTTTTTTCTTAACATATATTGCATTATTTGTTTCAGAGGCACAGATCTGTGATTCAACAGTCTTGCACAATTCACAGAGCTCACCATAACACATACCCTCCCCAATGTCTATCACCCAGCCACCCCATCCCTCCCACCCCCCCAATTCCAGCAACCCTCAGTTTATTTCCTGAGATTAAGAATTCCTCATATCAGTGAGGTCATATGATACATATCTTTCTCTGATTGACTTATTTCATCAGCATAATACCCTCTAGTTCCATCCACGTCGTTGCAAATGGCAAGATCTCACTCCTTTTGATGGCTGCATAATATTCCATTGTATATATAGATACCTCATCTTCTTTATCCATTCATTGCAACAGTGACTTCTTGCAGTTAATGCTGGCAAAGCTTTTTTTCATGGGTGGATGGATGAAGTGGTGCTCAGACACATCTTGCCTTGTGAGTTTCCTTCTTGTTTCTCCTGGAGCTGTTATCTAATTTTCCATGCTTCATAATCTAGTCTCTCACATGAGGCTGGAAGCCCCTTGCTGGCAGGGTCCATTTCTACATCTTCCGACTAGACGCAACATGCCTCTCACATGGTTAACATCTACTTGGTATTTGCCAAATGAATAGGGTGTTTAAAGGTTAGTAGTGTTTCAATCATTCTGACATTTTAGAAGGGCTTGTGGCTGGAAATCTTACAGTTTTTTTCTGTGTTTATTTTCCAGGAACAAGAAGAGAAAGAACACACAGTAGTATCTACTGACAGCAAATCAAATGTCATTATGGTTGTCCTGATGGCAGGCTGTTTCTCATTTGCCCAAATTACCAATCCCATCATGCCATGACCATGTTAGATTGTTTAGGAAACAGATGACATATGTTATAATGCTAAATAAGCTGAAACTGTGCCAGAATGGAGACAGAAGGTGTTTGTTTATTTTTAAGTGAAGCATAGCGCTCTAGAATGATTTATTAGGGTAGGGAAGGAGGACACTGAGGGGAATGAGGCAGGGTTGTAGTAGTAGGCTATGAATGAAAGCAAAAGCCTATTGCCCAAATAGAGATGAATGACATCTGGCCCCTCTGTTACCTGAAGGGAGACGTGTTAAGTTTGGCCAGGGAAGTCTTAGTTTCTTTTTTTTTCTTTTTTTTTTTTTTAGGGTTTTGATTTATTGAGTCAAATTGCACCTCAGAAAGCTTGGATGAATTCACACTTCCATAGCAGTAAATAGAGTGTTAGACATTGCTTATCATGTCAATAGTCTGGACAAAACCAGTTATACTTACAGCGCCCTGATGTATTTACAAAGAATGGGTATTAAATAACAACTCTAAGCCCATTATTATTTTATCTTTACAATCAAGTCAATGAATGTGAGGTAGCAGGGTATAAGCAGAGGGCTCTGTGCAAACCTGACTTAATCCATTAGACTTAGTGTCCAGGACCCATGATACTTTTAGAGGTCATGAACATGTTTTAATTTTCATTTCTTTTATTTTTAATTAATTAATTAATTTATTTATTTATTTATTTGTAGTTTTTAATTTTATTATGTTATGTTAGTCACCATACAATACATCATTAGTTTTTGATGTAGTGTTCCACGATCCATTGTTTTCGTATAACACCCAGTGCTCCATGCAGTACATGCCCTCCTTAATACCCATCACCGGGCTAACCAATCCCCCCTCCCCCCTCCCCTCTAAAACCCTGTTTGTGTCTCAGGTCCATAGTCTCTCATGGTTCATCTCTCCCTCCAATTCCCACCGCCCATTTTTCCCTTCCTTCTCCTAATGTCCTCTATGTTATTCCTTATGTTCCACAAATAAGTGAAACCATATGATAATGGACTTTCTCTGCTTGACTTATTTCACTTAGCATAATCTCCTCCAGTCCCATCCATGTTGATGTAAAAATTGGCTATTCATCTTTTCTGATGGCTGAGTAATATTCCATTGTATATATGGACCACATCTTCTTTATCCATTCATCTGTTAAAGGGCATCTTGGCTCTTTCCACAGTTTGGCTATTGTGGACATTGCTGCTGTGAACATTGGGGTGCATATGGCCATTCTTTTCACAATATCTGTGTCTTGGGGTAAATACCCAGGAGTGCAATTGCTGGGTCATATGGTAGCTCTATTTTTAAATTTTTGAGGAACCTCCACACTGTTTTCCAAAGTGTCTGTACCAACTTGCATTCCCACCAACAGTGTAAGAGGGTTCCCCTTTCTTCACAACCTCTCCAACATTTGTTGTTTCTTTCCCTGTCCATTTTTGCCATTCTAACTGGTGTAAGGTGGTATCTCAGTGTGGTTTTGATTTGGATTTCCCTGATGGCTAATGATGATGAACATTTTTTCATGTGTCTGTTAGCCATTTGTATGTCTTCTTCAGAGAAGTGTCTGTTCATCTCTTCGGCCCACTTTTTGACTTGATTATTTGCTTTTTGGGTGTTGAGTTTGAGAAGTTCTTTATAAATTTTGGATACCAGCCCTTTATCTGTAGTGTCATTTGCAAATATCTTCTCCCATTCTGTGGGTTGCCTCTTTATTTTGTTGACTGTTTCCTTGGCTGTGCAGAAGCTTTTTATCTTGATGAAGTCCCAAAAGTTCATTTTTGCTTTTGTTTCACTAGCTTTTGGAGATATATCTTGAAAGAAGTTGCTGTGGCCAATGTCAAAGAGGTTACTGCCTATGTTCTCCTCTAGTATTTTGATGGATTCCTGTCTCACATTGAGGTCTTTCATCCACTTTGAGTTTATCTTTGTGAATGGTGTTAGTGAATGGTCAAGTTTCATTCTTCTGCATGTGGCTGTCCAATTTTCCCAGCACCATTTATTGAAGAGACTGTCTTTTTTCCATTGCATGTTTTTTCCTGCTTTGTCAAAGATTATTTGACCATAGAGTTGAGGGTCCATATCTGGGTTCTCTATTCTGTTCCATTGGTCTGTATGTCTGTTTTTGTGCTAGTACCATGCTGTCTTGGTGATCACTGCTTTGTAGTATAGCTTGAAATCGGGCAACATGTTGCCCCCACTTTGTTTCTCTTTTTCAACATCTCCTTGGCGATTCAGGGTCTTTTCTGATTCCATACAAATTTTAGGATTGTTTGTTCCAGCACTTTGAAAAATGTCATTGGAATTTTGATCGGGATGGCATTGAAGGTATAGATTGCTCTGGGTAGCATAGACATTTTTCTTCCGATCCATGAGCATGGAATATTTTTCCATATTTTTGTGTCTTCTTCAATTTCTTTCATGAGTGTTTTGTAGTTCCTAGAGTATAGATCCTTTACCTCTTTGGTTAGGTTTATTCCGAGGTATCTTATGCTTTTTGGTGCTATTGTAAATGGAATCGTTTCTCTAATTTCTCTTTCTACAGTTGCGTTGTTAGTGTATAAGAAAGCAACTGATTTCTGTGCATTGATTTTGTATCCTGCCACATTACTGAATTGCTGGATGAGTTCTAGTAATTTGGGGGTGGAGTCTTTTGGGTTTTCCACATAAAGTATCATGTCGTCTGTGAAAAGAGAGAGTTTGACTTCTTCTTTGCCAATTTGAATACGTTTTATTTCTTTTTGTTTTCTGATTGCTGTTGCTAGGACTTCTAGTACTATGTTGAACAAAAGTGGCGAGAGTGGGCACCCTTGACGTGTTCCTGATCTTAAGGGAAAGACTCTCAGCTTTTCCCCATTGAGGATGATATTCACTGTGGGTTTTTCATAGATGGATTTTATAAGCTTGAGAAATATTCCCTCTATCCCTATACTCTGGAGAGTTTTAATCAGGACAGAATGCTGTATTTTGTCAAATGCTTTTTCTGCATCAATTGAGAGGACCATATGGTTCTTCTCCCTCCTCTTATTAACATGTTCTATCACATTGATTGATTTGCGAATGTTGAACCACCCTTGCATCCCAGGGATAAATCCCAGTTGGTCATGGTGGATGATCCTTTTAATGTATTGTTGGATCCTATTAACTAGGATTTTGTTGAGGATTTTGGAATCCATATTCATCAGGGATATCGGTCTGAAATTCTCCTTTTTGATGGGGTCTTTGCCTGGTTTGGGGATTAAGGTCATGCTGGCCTCATAGAATGAGTTTGGAAGTTTTCCTTCTGTTTCTATTTTTTGAAACAGCTTCAGTAGAATAGGTATTATTTCTTCTTTGAATGTTTGGTAAAATTCCCCAGGGAATCCATCAGACCCTGGACTCTTGTTTTTGGGAGGTTTTTGATCACTGCTTCAATCTCGTTAGTGGTTATTGGCCTATTCAGGTTGTCAATTTCTTCCTGTTTCAGTCTTGGCAGCTTATAGTTTCGAGGAAGGCCTCCATTTCATCCAGATTGCTCAGCTTATAGGCATATAGTTGTTGATAATAATTTCTTTTTTTTATTCTTATGTTAATCCCCATACATTACATCATTAGTTTTAGATGTAGTGTTCCATGATTCATTGTTTGTGCATAACACCCAGTGCTCCATGCAGAATGTGCCCTCCTCAATACCCACCCAGGCTAACCCATCCTCCCACCCCCTCCCCTCTAGAACCCTCAGTTTGTTTTTCAGAGTCCATCGTCTCTCATGGTTCGTCTACGCCTCCGATTTCCCCCACTTCATTCTTCCCCTCCCGCTACCTTCTTCTTCCTCTTTTTTTTTTTCTAATCATATATTACATTATTTGTTTCAGAGGTACAGACCTGAGATTCAACAGTCTTGCACGATTCACGGCGCTTACCAGAGCACATAGCCTCCCCAGTGTCTATCACCCAGTCACCCCATCCCTCCCACTCCACCCCCCACTCCAGCAATCCTCAGTTTGTTCCCTGAGATTAAGAATTCCTCATATCAGTGAGGTCATATGATACATGTCTTTCTCTGTTTGACTTATTTCGCTCAACATAATACCCTCCAGTTCCATCCACGTCGTTGCAAATAGCAAGATCTCATTCCTTTTGATGGCTGCATAATATTCCATTGTATATATATATACCACATCTTCTTTAGCCATTGATCTGTCCATGGACATCTTGGCTCTTTCCACAGTTTGGCTATTGTGGACATTGCTGCTATAAACATTGGGGTGCACGTACCCCTTCAGATTGCTACATTTGTATCTTTGGGGTAAATACCCAGTAGTGCAAATGCTGGATCGTAGGGTAGCTCTATTTTCAACTTTTTGAGGAACCTCCATACTGTTTTCCAGAGTGGCTGCACCAGCTTGCATTCCCACCAACAGTGTAGGAGGGTTCCCCTTTCTCCGCATCCCCGCCAACATCTGTCGTTTCCTGACTTGTTAATTTTAGCCATTCTGACTGATGTGAGGGGGTATCTCATTGAGGTTTTGATTTGGATTTCCCTGATGCCGAGCGATATTGACCACTTATTCATGTGTCTGTTGGCCATTTGGATGTCTGCTTTGGAAAAATGTCTGTTCATGTCTTCTGCCCATTTCTGGATTGGATTCTTTGTTCTTTGGGTGTTGAGTTTGATGAGTTCTTTATAGATTTTGGATACTAGCCCTTTATCTGATATGTCATTTGCAAATATCTTCTCCCATTCTGTCGGTTGTCTTTTGGTTTTGTTGACTGTTTCCTTTGCTTTGCAAAAGGTTTTATCTTGATGAAGTCCCAATAGTTCATTTTTGCCCTTGCTTCCCTTGCCTTTGGCGATGTTTCTAGGAAGAAATTGCTTCGGCTGAGGTCAAAGAGGTTGCTGCCTGTGTTCTCCTTTAGGATTTTGATGGACTCCTGTCTCACATTGAGGTCTTTCAACCATTTGGAGTCTATTTTTGTGTGTGGTGTAAGGAAATGGTCCAGTTTCATTCTTCTGCATGTGGCTGTCCAATTTTCCCAACAACATTTGTTGAAGAGACTGTCTTTTTTCCATTGGACATTCTTTCCTGCTTTGTCAAAGATGAGTTGACCATAGAGTTGAGGGTCCATTTCTGGGCTCTCTACTCTGTTCCATTGATCTATGTGTCTGTTATTGTGCCAGTACCATGCTGTCTTGATGATGACAGCTTTGTAATAGAGCTGAAAGTCCAGAATTGTGACGCCGCCAGCTTTGCTTTTCTTTTTCAACATTCCTCTGGCTATGCGGGGTCTTTTCTGGTTCTATACAAATTTTAGGATTATTTGTTCCATTTCTTTGAAAAAAATGGATGGTATTTTGATGGGGATTGCATTGAATGTGTAGATTGCTCTAGGTAGCATTGACCTCTTCACAATATTTGTTCTTCCAATCCATGAGCATGGAACGTTTTTCCATTTCTTTGTGTCTTCCTCAATTTCTTTCATGAGTATTTTATAGTTTTCTGAGTACAGATCCTTTGCCTCTTTGGTTAGATTTATGCCTAGGGATCTTATGGTTTTGGGTGCAATTGTAAATGGGATCGACTCCTTACTTTCTCTTTCTTCTGTCTTGTTGTTGGTGTATAGGAATGCCACTGACTTCTGTGCATTGATTTTATATCCTGCCACTTTACTGAATTCCTGTATGAGTTCTAGCAGTTTTGGGGTGGAGTCTTTAGGGTTTTCCACATAAAGTATCATATCATCTGCAAAGAGTGAGAGTTTGACTTCTTCTTTGTCGATTTGGATGCCTTTGATTTCTTTTTGTTGTCTGATGGCTGTGGCTATGACTTCTAATACTATGTTGAATAGCAGTGGTGATAGTGGGCATCCCTGCCGCATTCCTGACCTTAGGGGGAAAGCTCTCAGTATTTCCCCATTGAGAATGATATTCACTGCAGGTTTTTCATAGATGGCTTTTATGATATTGAGGTATGTACCCTCTATGCCTATACTCTGAAGAGTTTTGATCAAGAAAGGATGCTGCACTTTGTCAAAAGCTTTTTCTGCATCTATTGAGAGGATCATATGATTCTTGTTCTTTCTTTTGTTAATGTATTGTATCACATTGATTGATTTGCGGATGTTGTACCAACCTTGCAGCCCAGGGATAAATCCCACGTGGTCGTGGTGAATAATGCTTTTATTGTACTGTTGTATCCTATTAGCTAGTATTTTGGTGACAATTTTTGCATCCATGTTCATCAGGGATATTGGTCTGTAATTCTCCTTTTTGATGGGGTCTTTGTCTGGTTTGGGGATCAAGGGAATGCTGGCTTCATAAAATGAGTTTGTAAGTTTTCCTTCCATTTCTATTTTTTGGAACAGTTTCAGAAGAATAGGTATTCATTCTTCTTGAAATGTTTGGTAGAATTCCCCTGGGAAGCCATCTGGCCGTGGGCTTTTGTTTTTTGGGAGATTTTTTTTTTTTAAGATTTTATTTATTTATTTGAGAGAGAGAGAGCATGAGAGGGGGGAGGGTCAGAGGGAGAAGCAGACTCCCCGCCGAGCAGGGAGCCCGATGCGGGACTCGATCCTGTGACTCCAGGATCATGACCTGAGCCGAAGGCAGTCATTCAACCAACTGAGCCACCCAGGCGCCCGTTTTTTTGGAGATTTTTGATGACTGCTTCAATTTCCTTAGTCATTATAGGTCTGTTCAGGTTTTCTCTTTCTTCCTGGTTCAGTTTTGGTAGGTGATACATCTCTAGGAATGCATCCATTTCTTCCAGGTTATCGAATTTGCTGGCATAGAGTTGCTCATAATATGTTCTTATAATTGTTTGTATTTCTTTGGTGTTGGTTGTGATCTCTCCTCTTTCATTCATGATTTTGTAGATTTGGGTCATTTCTCTTTTCTTTTTGATAAGTCTGGCCAGGGGTTTATCAATCTTGTTAATTCTTTCAAAGAACCAGCTCCTAGTTTCGTTGATCTGTTCTACTGTTCTTTTAGTTTCTATTTCATTGATTTCTGCTCTGATCTTTATTATTTCTCTTCTCCTGCTGGGTTTAGTCTTTATTTGCTGTTCTTTCTCCAGCTCGTTTAGGTGGAGGGTTAGGTTGTGTACTTGAGACCTTTCTTGTTTCTTGAGAAAGGCTTCTATTGCTATGTACTTTCCTCTTAGGACTGCCTTTGCTGCATCCCAAAGATTTTGAAAAGTTGTGTTTTCATTTTCATTGGTTTCCATGTATTTTTTAAATTCTTCTTTAATTTCCTGGTTGACCCATTCATTCTTCAGTAGGATGCTCTTTAGCCTCCATGTATTTGAGTTCTTTCTGACTTTCCTGTTGTGATTGAGTTCTAGTTTCAAAGCACTGTGGTCTGAAAATAGGCAGGGAATGATCCCAATTTTTTGGTACCAGTTGAGACCTGATTTATGACCTAGGATGTGATCTATTCTGGAGAATGTTCCATGGGCAGTGGAGAAGAATGTGTATTCCGTTGCTTTGGGATGGAATGTTCTGAATATCACTGTGAAGTCCATTTGGTCCAGTGTGTCATTTAAAGTCTTTATTTCCTTGTTGATCTTTTGCTTAGATGATCTGTCCATTTCAGTAAGGGGGGTGTTAAAGTCTCCCACTATTATTGTATTGTTGTCGATGTGTTTCTTTGCTTTTGTTATTAATTGCCTTATATAATTGGCTGCTCCCATGTTAGGGGCATAGATATTTACAATTGTTAGATCTTCTTGTTGGATAGACCCTTTAAGTTGGATATAATGTCCTTCCTCATCTCTTATTGCAGTCTTTGGTTCAAAATCTAATTTGTCTGATATAAGGATTGCCACCCCAGCTTTCTTTTGGTGTCTATTAGCATGGTAAATGGTTTTCCAACCCCTCACTTTCAATCTGGGGGTATCTTTGGGTCTAAAATGAGTCTCTTGCAGACAGCATATTGATGGGTCTTGTTTTTTAATCCAGTCTGATAGCCTGTGTCCTTTGATTGGGGCATTTAGCCCATTTACATTCAGGGTAACTATTGAAAGATAGGAATTTAGTGCCATTGTATTGTCTGTAAGGTGACTGTTACCGTATATTGTCTGTGTTCCTTTCTGGTCTATGTTGCTTTTAGGCTCTCTTTTTGCTTAGAGGACCCCTTTCAAGATTTCTTGTAGGGCTGGTTTTGTGTTTGTAAAGTCCTTTAGTTTTTGTTTGTCCTGGAAGCTTTTTATCTCTCTTTCAATTTTCAATGACAGCCTAGCTGAGTATAGTATTCTTGGCTCCATATTTTTCTTGTTTAGTGCTCTGAATATATCCTGGCAGTCATTTCTGGCCTGCCAGGTCTCTGTGGATAGGTCTGTTGCCAATCTAATGTTTCTACCATTGTAGGTTACATATCTCTTCTCCTGAGCTGCTCTCAGGATTTTCTCTTTGTCTCTGAGACTCGTAAGTTTTACTATTAGATGTCGGGGTGTTGACCTATTTTTATTGATTTTGACAGGGGTTCTCTGTGCTTCCTGGATTTTCTTGCCTGTTTCCTTCCCCAAATTAGGGAAGTTCTCTGCTCTAATTTGCTCCATTATACCTTCTGCCCCTCTCTCTCTTTCTTCTTCTTCTGGGATCCCAATTATTCTAATGTTGTTTCGTCTTATGGTATCGCTTATCTCTCGAATTCTGCCCTCGTGATCCAGTAGTTGTTTTTTTTTAATTTTTTATTCTTATGTTAATCCCCATACATTACATCATTAGATTTAGATGAAGTGTTCCATGATTCATTGTTTGTGCATAACACCCAGTGCTCCATGCAGAATGTGCCGTCCTCAATACCCACCACCAGGCTAACCCATCCTCCCACCCCCCTCCCCTCTAGAACCCTCAGTTTGTTTTTTAGAGTCCATCGTCTCTCATGGTTCATCTACCCCTCCGATTTCCCCCACTTCATTCTTCCCCTCCCGCTACCTTCTTCTTCTTTTTTTTTTCTTAACATATATTGCATTATTTGTTTCAGAGGTACAGATCTGAGATTCAACAGTCTTGCACAATTCACAGCGCTTACCAGAGCACATAGCCTCCCCAGTGTCTGTCACCCAGTCACCCCATCCCTCCCACCCCACCCCCCACTCCAGCAACCCTCTGTTTGTTTCCTGCAATTAAGAATTCCTCATATCAGTGAGATGATCCAGCAGTTGTTTTTCTCTCTTTTTCTCAGCTTCTTTATTTTCCATCATTTTGTCTTCTATATTACTGATTCTCTCTTCTGCCTCATTTATCCTAGCAGTTAGTGCCCCCATTTTTTATTGCACCTCATTTATAGCCTTTTTGATTTCTACTTGGCTCGATTTTAGTTCTTTTACTTCTCCAGAAAGGGTTTCTCTAATAACTTCCATATTTTTTTCAAGCCCAGGTAATATCTTTAAAGTGATGATTCTGAACTCTAGATCTGACATCATACTAATGTCTGTATTGAGTAGGTCCCTGGCAGTCAGTACTACCTCTTGTTCTTTTTGTTGAGGTGATTTTTTCCATCTTTTCATTTTGTGCAGAGGAGAATAGATTAATGAGAGAACAAAATGCTAGCAGAGTAACAACATCCCCAGAAAATATACTCTAAAGAAATCAGAAAAGACCTGAAGCAGTGGGAAAAGAAACGGAAAGAGAGAAAAGAGAAAAAGAAAAGAAAAGAAAAAGAAAAAGATAAAGATAAATACAAACGAAAACATACAAAACAAAACAACAACAACAACAAAAAACCAGAATGTGATAAAATATGATCAGGCTGGTATATAGATCAGTGCTACACACTAGATTTTGGGTATATTTTGGTCTGTTAGAAGAAACTGCCTCCCATAATTTTAAAGAAAGAAAAACATATATGTACAAAAATAAGGGTTGATATGATGAAGGGATGGAATATGACTGTAAAGATGATAATTATAAAAAATTTTATAAAAGGAATTGATAAGAAGTTGTTTGAAAAAAGAAAGAGGATTTAAAAAAAGAAAAAAGAAAAAATGGAGAGAATGTGATCAGGCAAGGGAGTAGAAAAAAAACATACACTAGAGATTTAGGGTATATTTTGATGTGTTAGAAGAAACTATCTCAAAATTTTAAAGAGAGAACAACTTATATATATATGCGAAAAATACGGGTAACTACTATGAAGGGTTAGAATATGACTCTTAAAATGGAAAATAAAAATGTTTTTTAAAAAAGGGATTGATAAGATGTTGGTTGAAAAGGGAAAAAGAAAAATTAAAAAACGAAAAGAAGACAGTTAAAAAAAAAAAGTTAACTTTGAACTACTAAAGAATCATGGTAAAAAAGCCATGAATTCTATGTTCAGTATTCCCCTAGCGCTGGAGTTCTGCCATTCTCATTGATCGGTAAACTTGGTCTTGGCTGGCTGTTCTTGCTGATCTTCTGGGGGAGGGGCCTGTTGCTATGGTTTCCAAATGTCTTTGCCTGAGGCAGAATTGCCCCGCCCTTGCCCCCTCCCAGCTAAGTAACCTGCTCGGGTTTGCTCTCCGGGGCTTTTGTTCCCTGCGAGCTTTCCGTACAGCTTTGGAGGCGGAGAGTGAAAATGGCGGGCTCCCAATCTCCGCCCTGGAGGAGCCGAGAACTCGGGCCCACTCCACAGTGCGCCCCAGAGAAAAGCCGTCAGTCACTCCCGTCTCCCCAGTCTCCGGCCGCATTCCGTGTTCACCCGGCCTGTGACTGCGAGTTTCTATCTTTGGTACCTGACCCCAGGTGGAGTCTCCAAACCCAGCAGATCCCTGTAGTGCACTCCCGCGTGGCTCCTCCCGGGGGAGGAAGGTGAGTCTCCCCGGATCTGCCGCTTGTTGGCTCCCTGCTGGAGGAGCAGGGGCCCGACTGTGCCGCGGATCACGGTTTATGGCAACCCCGAGCTGAGAGCCCGCGCCCGGGCTCCGCCTCTGCAGCCGGCTTCCCTGTTCCGTTACCTGGGAGCTCTGCCACACTCAGGCACCCCCGGTCTTTCTGTGACCCCGAGGGTCCTGAGACCACACTGTCCCGGAGGGTTCCACCCCCCGCTTAGCCACCAGAGTGACGTCCCTCAGCGGAGCAGACTTTTAAAAGTTCCGATTTTGTGCTCTGCGGCTCTATCACTTGCCAGAAGCGGCTGACGGAGGCCCCTTCCCCGCCGTCTATCTTCCCGAATATCACCTCGGATTCACTTCTCCGCACGTCCTACCTTCCAGAAAGTGGTTACTTTTCTGTTGAGAGAGTTGTTGCTCTTCTTTTCTTCGATCTCCTGTTGAGTTTCTAGGTGTTCAGAATGGTTTGATCCCTATCCAGCTGAATTCCTGAGAGGAGACGAAATCCAGGTCTCCTACTCCTCCGCCATCTTGCTCCGCCCCCTGATAATAATTTCTAATAATTGTTTCTATTTCCTTTGTGTTGGTCCTGATCTCTCCCCTTTCATTTATAATTTTATTAATTTGGGTCCTTTCTTCTTTTGGATAAGTCTGGCCTGTGGTTTATCAATCTTATTAATTCTTTCAAAGAAGGAACTTCTAGTTTCATTGATCTGATCTACTGTGTTTCTGGTTTCTAATTCATTGATTTCTGCTCTAATTTTAATTATTTCTCTTCTAATGCGTGGCTTATGCCTCGTTTGTTGCTTTTTCTCTAGTTTTTAAGGTGTAGAGTTAGTTGGTGAATTCAGGATTTTTCTATTTTTTTTTGAGTGAGGCTTGGATGGCTATGTATTTCCCCCTTAGGACCGCCTTTTAAGTATCCCATAGGTTTTGGACCAATATGTTTTCGTTCTCATTGATTTCCATGAATTGTTTAAGTTCTTTGATTTCTTGGTTGACCCAAACATTCTTGAGCAGAGTGGTCTTTAGCTTCCAAGTGTTTGAATTTCTGCCAAATATTTTCTTGTGATTGAGTTCCAGTTTTAGAGCATTGTGGTCTGAGAATATGCAGGGAATAATCTCAATCTTTTGGTATCGGTTGAGACCTGATTTGTGACCCAGTATATGGTCTATTCTGGAGAAAGTTTCATGTGCGCTCGAGAAGAATGAGTATTCTGTTGTTTTAGGGTGGAATGTTCTGTAAATATCTATGAGGTCCATCTGGTCCAATGTATCATTCAAAGCTCTTGTTTCCTTGTTGGTTTTCTGCTTAGATGATCTGTCCATTGCTGAGAGTGGAGTATTGAGGTCTCCTACAATTAACGTATTGTTATCAATATGACTCTTTATTTTGGTTAACAGTTGGCTTATGTAGATAGCTGCTCCCATGTTGGGGGCATAGATATTTACAATTGTTAGATCTTCTTGTTGGATAGACCCTTTAAGAATGATATAGTGTCCTCCTGTGTCTCTTATTACAGACTTTAGTTTAAAATCTAATTTGTCTGATATAAGAATTGCTACCCCAGCTTTCTTTTGAGGTCTGCTGGCATGGAAGATAGATCTCCATCCCTTCACTTTCAGTCTGGATATATCTTCAGGTTCAAAATGAGTCTCTTGTAGACAGCATATGGATGGGTCCTGTCTTTTTATCCAATCTGCAACCCTGTGCCGTTTTATGGGAGCGTTTAGGCCATTCACGTTGAGAGTGATTATTGAAAGACATGAATTAATTGTCATCATGTTGCATGTGAAGATGTTGTTTTTATAGATTGTCCCTGTAAATTTCTGTTGTAGATCACTCTTGGGATCTTTCTCCTTTTATAGAACCCCCCTTAATATTTCTTGCAGGGCCGGCTTAGTGGTCACATATTCTTTCAACTTCTGCCGGTCTTGGAAGCTCTGCATCTCTCCATCCATTCTAAATGAAAGCCTTGCTGGATAAAGTATTCTTGGCTGCATGTTCTTCTCATTTAGTACCCTGAATATGTCTTGCCAGGCCTTTCTGGCTTGCCAGGTCTCTGTGGATAGGTCTGACGTTATTCTGATGTTGCTCCCTCTGTACGTAAGGACTCTCTTCCCCCTAACTGCCCTTAAGATGGTTTCCTTGGTTCTAAGATTTGTGAGTTTTACTATTACATGCCGGGCTGTTGGCCTGTTTTCCTTGATCTTAGGAGGGGTCCTCTCTGCCTCTAGGACTCGAATGTTTGTTTCATTCCCCAGATTAGGGAAGTTCTCAGCTACGATTTGCTCAAATACATCTTCTAGCCCTCTCTCTCTCTCCACTCCCTCTGGGATTCCAATTATTCTGACATTGGAACGCTTCATGGTGTCACTTATTTCTCTCATTCTATTTTCATGGATTCTGAGTTGTTTTTCCCTGGCCTCCTCTTTTCCCTTTTTATCTATTATATTGTCTTCCAGATCGCTTATTGTCTCTTCTGTCTCAGTTACCCTAGCTGTTAGATTATCTAGATTGGATTGGATCTCATTGATAGCATTTTTAAGTTCTGCCAATTCACCTTTTATTTCTGCCCTTAGAGACTCTATGTTGCCATTAATTGATTTCTCCATTCTAGCCATTGTCTTCACAATTGCTAGCCTGAATTCCATCTCTGACATCTTGGTTATATCTGCATCCATTTGTAAATCTGCAGCATAAGTCATAATCTCTGAGTCTTTTCTGTTTTGGGGGCTCCTCCTCCTAGTCATTCTGTTGATGGGTGTTTGAGGGAATGTATAGTGTCCAAATTATTGACCAGAACCCATGCAAGATGTACCTGTTTTCTTGGGACCTTAGGGTTGCTGGCCTTTTTTTTCCCCAGCCTGTCTTCTGGGGGAGGGGCCTGCCACGCTGTTACTCAGGCAACCCTGTTTGGGCGGAGTTGCCCTTCACCCCTGTGGTGGGGGATGGGCTCAGTGGGAATCAGTCTTTGGGGCCTTTGTTCTCTGGCGCCTTTCCCTGGCAGCTTTCCGCATCTCTTCCATGAGTCAGAGCAGAAGAGACCGTTTCCATCCCTCTGCTTTGGAGCAGGGAGACCGCAGGCTGTTCTTCAGTGAGCTCTCCAGGCCACACTGTCTCCGTTTCTGTCTGTGCTGCTATAAACTGCAGCGTCCTGGGTTGTGTGCCCCTCCACAACACCCCCAGTCCTGCCTCCAGTTCGGGGCACGTCTCTGCCCTTTGTGCTTCTAAAACTGCCAGCCGCTCCCAGTTCCTGCAGGCGCGACTCCTCCGCCTGGGGTTTCTGCCCCGGGGGGTTGCAGTTCACCGGCGGGACATGGCGCACCAGGTTTCCGTCTCGGAGGCTGCAGTTCGCATGCGCGCGACCGTCGCTCTGCTTTCTGTCCGGGGCGGGTGCAGTTCACGTGCCCGCGACCCCACCAGTCTGGTCCTTCACCCCGGGGACTGCCCTAAAGTTCTTTCCCGACGCTACCGGTCTGCGAGTCTGTACCCATCCACAGTGTGCGAGGCCGTCACTCACCGGCGGTGCAGGATCCCCACAGCCAGGCACCCTCCCGCTGCCATTTATCCTCCAATATCTGCCCGCAGGATCATGGCTCTCTGCTTCATACCTCAAAACCAGCTGCCTGCGATATTCTGTTTGTAGAGATCCAGATCTTCTTACATCTCAGGCTGGTTTCGTGGGTGCTCAGAGTGGTCTGGTAGATATCCAGCTCAATTCCGGGGACCAGTTGAAATAGGGTCCCCTACTCCTCTGCCATCTTTCCCTCCTCTGAGAAGTCTTAGTTTCTGTTGTTCCCACCTGAATGCAGGTGTTCAATAAACTTTTATTTTAGCACCAGAAATATGGCAGCAAAGAGCTGGCCACATTGCTCTGTGCTACACCTTTCCTTGGCTTCCCATGGTTCTTAAGGATTTAGTGTTTATCCTAACACAGTTCAAAGGCCTCCTGCCCATCCTCTAGGCTCCCCTTGTGCTACTTCACCCCTTACTCACCAGGCTCCTCTCAAGGGCCTTTCCTGTAGCTTTCTGCTGATATTCCTTCTCAGAAAGTGACACCATCGTTCTCAGCCCTGGCCAAACAGGGGAATCATCTAGGGAGCTTAAAAAAATCTAAACACTCAAGATGCAACAAAGGCCAGTGAAATCAGACTTGAAGGAGATGGGACACAGACACCTTTTTAAAAGCTCTCTGGTGATTCCAATATTTAGATAAGACTGAGAACCACCCTCTGGACATTATGGTACAGGTGGTCCAAAACTCCTCATGTGACTTCCTGAAGCTGTCCACATGGACTGCAGAAGAGGCAAGATTCATCAAAAGTCCCCCATGACTCCACACTCTGGGCCAGCTCCATGAGGATCCCTCCTCAGTTGGCCGCCCTGTCTCTGCCCTGATTCTGGGAAGGGTCCCCATGTGATGCTCTGTCTGTTTATCAGTCACAGAAGAGAAATGGCCCATGGATCACACATCCCAGGCAGCCAAGGCCTCCCATGTAAGGAAGAGGTAAAATATTTTGTTTAATGTTGAGAAAGCAGAAGAAGCAGATGTAGGCACTGAGGCTTTGGAATTTTCCAGTGGGAGTGTGGCAGAGTAAGAAGCAATATTGGATTCACCAATTCATTTGGAAATGCCGTGATGGGCAGAACATGCACCTCTAATTTCATTTCAAACTCACTCAAGCGTTTACTCCCTTTTTATGAAAATTCCACTTCTCATTAAAATTACCAGTTTAAAATTACAGTCTTTTGTTGAGAACATCTAAGAAATGACCTTTCTTCATTCTAAATGCTATAAAAATTAAGTTTTCCTGGGCTGTGGGCTACACTCTTGGAATAGTTTTTTTTTTTTTTAATGTACTGGATATTGCTTTCAAAGTTCTCTAATTGCCTAAATTAATAATGACTTTTTTCTTTGGCTCTGTAAGGGACAAATGAATTTGAATCTCTCTCTAAAGAATTGAATCTCCAAATATCTCATTCTGATTACTTTTTGCATTCATTATAGAATTTGAAATGATCTGTAAGGTCACCTCTTTCTACACCCTCCCCACTCTCTCAACTCTACTCCTTCTCTCCAGCCTCTAGCTCCAAGAATTTGGTTGGAAAAAAGAAATAGGAAAGTCCTTGGGCTCTTCTATCCTCAGATTGGCCACCAACCCTCATAGACCTAACATTGTTCATTACATTGGACTTGATTTTACTACAGTAAGAAACAAATCTCCTTAGGGAAATTACAAATATGCAAAGAGAAATATGAGCATTTTGTATTTTATTGTTAAATGAACCATTCAGTCTCACCATACTTTCAAAAATATCTGGCTCTTTTAAAAATGTGCATGTCATAATCAGCAGGACCTTAGCTAAAACACAGAAATATATTGCTTGAAGAAAACAAAAACAGAAACTGCACAGCAATAATAAAACCCTGTCTTCAGTCTGCTAGGAAAAGGCATAGCAAAGGGGCTGACAGTGTTTTATAGATGTGTAAGATGTTCATGTTAAAGGAAATATAGTTATTGACTTTGAAATGTATAGTCATTTGCTTAATTCAGAGATTGAATCTTTGCTAAAATGGGCAGTTAGGCTGATGAAAGAAATTGACTTGTACCACTTAATGAGCAATTTCATCTTTTTAATGTAGAAATAACTGATGCTGTGGACACCTTTTATTCTTTTGAGAATCCTATTACCAAGAAATCTTTCAGCTGATCATTATACAATGAATGCCCCGAGGCTTTGAAAAATATTTATTTTGAAATTATCATAAGCTCAAAATGATTCACCAATGCAAAAAAAAAAAAAAAGCAATTAAATGCTAGGCTATAAGCGCTGGCAAATTTTCCCTGCTGAAAATAATTGGACAGATATTTTTTCCCTTTTTTTAAGTAATAGTGCCCAAAGAGTTTTGATGATCTTATTGCTTATGGTTATGGAGCTTAAATATATTTCTTACCTTAAATTTGGTGCTGGAGTAACAAGATTATAGAAAATGACATAATGTAATTAAGAGAAGTATAGTTTCATTAACATATAACATACCAAATTAAGTATCTTCTAAATTTTTCCAAAAATCAGCACGAGTTTCTGAACATAAGTTTTTGGAAGGAATCTTTGGTATAGACCACAGATGGTGAAGATATTTCTTATGTGCTACCTTTTCCAGCCTCCGTACAATTGATATGTGTGTGGGGTGGATTAGCTCTGACCAATGGGCTATAAGCAGAAATACCAAAGCATTTAAGTAAGAACTGATCTATACACTGGAGTTCTCTATTTTCCTGCTGTGGTGACTTAGAAGCCAACTTTTGAGACAGTGGTGCCCCAAATGTGATGGAACCTGGATTGTTGAGTTAGCGCATGCAGGATAGCTCTCCTGCAGGACTGTCTGGTTGTTATCATAATTTGCATTACCAAGGAATCAACTTTTAGATTTTTAAGCCACAGAGATTTCAGGGTTAATCTGTTACTACAGGATAACCTGGGCTATTCTGAACTGACAATATTGCAGCATTGTTGAGAGGAGCTAGTGGAGCCCAAAGTCCTCTTTGCACAGTGTTTGGTAGTTTTCTTGTAAAGAAAGAATTGCTTTTACTGAAGGATCACCAAACCTGCACACCCAGGCAAAATATTTCTGTGGAGAGTCTAGATGGCTAATTCAAGGAGAACCAGCCTACCTTGTGTTTCTCTTCATGGCAGACCTTCATGTTCCCACCTGCCTTGACTAGGTAGTCTGTTCATTTTGCTGAGGGGCATTCTGCAGCCCATGGTGTGGATTGCCTTTGGCACTGGAGACCACCCTTTAGGGGACATAAGTGGATTTGCACCAAAAGGTCCTTGTCTCTTGGTAATTGCCTCCCCTACCACTGCTCACAAAACTATCAGTTTCAGAGGCTAGAGACCCATGATGAGGTTCCAGGGCACTTGGATGACCTCCCATCTTAGAGGGGCTATATATGCAGATGTTCCAACCAAAGGCCCTTTCCACCAAGTTCTTTCCCAGAATCAACTGTTTTTTTTTTTTCATGTGTAAACAATTTTGTTCAATACCCTCTGCAGTGAGGAACAGAGAAGCTGGTTGACTTCACCCCTAGAGAACAGAAGATAATATATCTGCCTTCTCTTTGAATTCATTGGGTTTGGTTCAGGTCTTATGTAACTATGTGTTTTTTTGTTTTGTTTTGTTTTGTTTTTGAGAGAGAGAATGAGAGAGAGAGCATGAGAGGGGGGAGGGTCAGAGGGAGAAGCAGACTCCCTGCTGAGGAGGGAGCCCGATGCGGGACTCGATCCCGGGACTCCAGGATCATGACCTGAGCCGAAGGCAGTCGCTTAACCAACTGAGCCACCCAGGCGCCCCTGTAACTATGTGTTCTTGTCAACCTTCCTTCCAACTGAGAGGCTTCTAAGGGAGTCTGAATTTAGCCATTAGTAAATATGAGAAAAATTAATGCTTAGATTTAATAAATTATTTAAAAATTTTATGCCAGGCTTAGCTCATAATTTAATTTATTGCTATCATTAATATAGATATAGAGCTTCCTAGAACCAAATGATTTCTTTTAGAAGTAAACCAATGCTAAAACTATAAGTTACACACTTTAAAATTTTCCTGCCCTGTTGCTACTAACCAAACTTGTAACGATTCAGTAATCAAAGTGTGATGATGAAGAGTATGAACCCTGGAGTCTGAATGACCTGAGTTCAAATCTAGCCTCCCCCATTTACTGTGTGATCTTGGCCATATTACTTAACCTCTTTGCATCTCCATTCTCTGACCTGTAAAATCGGGCCAATAAGAAAGCCTTCCTCAGAGAGATGTCATTTAGACATCGTCTTTATAATGTACTTAGAACTGAGCCTTGAACATGGAAGCACTGACAGCTGCTTTTATCATTATTATTATTTTGGAAAGAAAGGAAAAAAGAGTATAGAATGGTTTATGGTTGGTTGTTATGGGAAAATGAGGGAATAAAAGGCCCTCACTCCCATTCATCTTTCATTATTCCTCCCCACTCTAACTGCAATCATGAAGGCAAAAAATGTGCAGAAGCCTCCTATATGTGTGTTGTGTGTATGTGTGTGTGTGAATATATGTGCACACAGGCACGTATACACAAAAGGGTGCTTCACAGAACCTGGCAGGGGCAGTGGAGGCATCTGCTTTTTTTTTTTTTTCCCAGTAGGTCTGAAGCCTGCTGCAAGTATAACGAGTGGTGATTGATTATCTGTTCAGTAGTAGCTCCTGGGCTGGAGGGAGGGGAACAGCAAATAAGATGTGGTTATTCCCCTCGTATTTAGATGCGTGGTTGGGGTGGATGGTGGAACCGCAGGCATGTCAGTAATTACAAGGGGGAAAAAGTCTCTGGCCAGTGCCAGAGTAGAGACTGGGGAACAGGAATGGGACTTCCTCCTTGTCAGCTGCACTGCCTTGTCACTCTGGGGAGGCAGCAAAGATGAGATCTACCCTTGCCAAGAAGCTTCTCAAATCTTGTTTCTAGTCCTTTTTATGGTGTGAGGGGTGTGGGTTGATTGTCTTGGTGGGAGCTCTGCCTGGACCTGCACCTGTGAGCAGAGGTGTTTCTCCAGACCTGAAATCCCATGCTGTATTGAAATATGTTAGATGGCAATTTGCAGAAACTTGAGGTAAAGTGCAGTATAATGCCACGTGCCCTTGGAATGGCAGGAAGTGATGAAAATCAGACTGGGGAATCTTGTTTGTTGTATGGTGGTGGGAGTGAGCCAGGCATGCCTGTTCCTGTGTGCTAACCCCTATTACTCCACAGGCATAATGGATGTGATGTGGATGAATTTATAGCCTAGCATCTGTCAGCTGGGAGGGAAACATAGTCAGCCACTTTATTAATCATGCAGGGATTAACTGAGTGATAGATAAACCAGGCCTGGAGTTTTCTAATGCTGCTCATACCGTGGGGGAGACTTTTTTCAGGTTGGACAAAGGTGCCACTGCCTGAAGCCTCAGATACAGTTGCTGGAAAATTAACCGACCTAATACAAGATCTATTTACATATTTTAAAAGAGCATGGATAATAAACTCTCACCTTTGTGTGGCATGCTACATTTAGGAAAGGGCTTTTACCTTTGGGCCTTACGTGATTCTCACACAAACTTATGAGTCCTCCAAGCAGGCATTGCTGTCCAATTCTGTGGACATCAAGAGACTTCTGCACACAGTGCTGGATGTGCAAATGTACTGTGCAACCACAGTGAATCACTTACTGTTATGTGCCTTAGTTTCTCCATCTACAAAGGTTAGGGTTTGAACTATGGACACTTCCAGCAGGATGGTTCTTTGTTGAGGTGCCATCCTATGCACTGTAGGATGTTCAGCAACATCTGCCCTCTATCCACTGGAGGCCAGTAACACCTCTCCCCCAACAGTGATGACCAAAAGTGTTTCCAGACATTGCCAAATGCCCCCTGGGGAGTAATCTCTGGCCTAGATAATGCCATAATAATGCACTGGGTGATCCTGATTTTTATTTTTCTACACATCTGCCACTGAGAGTTATGGGGACAATCTGCACTATCAAGGATTACCATGCAGTCAATTTTACTGAGCATTTTTATAAGGATAGCTGACATTTATCAAATATCTATTATGTCCTTGGCAGCTGCTGTGCATGTCTTATATAGATGTGGGTATTAGTTGTTGTTACTTTTTAAATCTCCATTTTAAAGATAGGAAAGCAAAGGCAGAGAGATGACATGTAGTTTTATTGATGTAAACTGGGACTCAAACCTGGATCTGTATGGTTCTATAAACCCTAACTCATTTTAATGGTGGCACATTTAAGGGTGTGGATTCAGGAGCCAAATTGCCTGGGTTCAAATTCTGACAGATTAGTTCTGTAACCTTAGGTGCGCTATTTAGCTTCCCACCAAGCCTATAAAAGTCACTATTATTAGCTTGATTTTACTTATGAAGAAATTGAAGCACTGAGAAGTTAAGTAAATTAATGTTTGTAAAATGCTTAGAACAATGCCTGGCATAAAGTAAGTGCTACATAAGGGTTAATTAAAAAATTACAACAAAGAGCCTCTCTATTTTCAGTTCTGTTAGCACCTGTGGAGTCACAAAATAAAAGACCTGGTTTCTGCCTTCTTGGAGTATCTAGTACGGTTGGCAGGGACTGTGAATGTGGTCCTACAGCGCATGGGTGCTCTTCCCGGTGCCCTTCTGCTGCCTTTGACTACTCCTCAGCATCTGTGTTCTTCCACATCTGAGGGCCACACACATATCTCTCTTCAGTTACCTATGTTTGGGCTTTGCTGACAGGTACAGAGTGTTGGAAGTGATGTTCCTGGGAATTCATATCCCTCCAACCTGGCCTATAGCAATGTGACTTGTGCTGGGGTATGAAACTGCAGGTGCTTTAATTCAAGTCAGAATAAACTCCAAGATGTAAGTCACACACCAGGGTTGTGCTGCAGGATCAGGTGGAGAGTGTTATTTATCCTGAAATCGTGCTTTTCTTGGTTTCTCTCCACTCTGTCCTTCCCCTATTCCCTTCCAGTTTCTCCTGGCACATAACAAAGTCCTTGTTATAGCTTATTTTCAGGGAGCCTGACCTCAGGGTAAAAGGGGGACCTGAGCAGAGGGACGACTCCTCTACTCTCTCTTGTTCACCCACACTTATTTGTTGTGGCCACTGTCTAGGCAAATGCTTGGTACACAGGATCCAGCTGAAGACAAGAGAGTTCTGAGCTATGTGCTGTGGATCCCAGGTGCCATGGGCATCTAGAGAAGGGAGGCCATTCTGGACCAGGTTGGTGGAGTCCTCCCTTGGCATTTGCTTAAAACATATTGAACTTGAAGTAAAATCTCATAGTGGTTGTCTCAGAAAGAAGTGCCATTGTGGCTGAACTCTCTGTTCCACTCAGCATTTCTGGCCTCTTGAACTTGCCTCCTTCCCTCAGCACAGCCCTTTCTGCCACAGCAACTCTTCAGGAGTGGGTATGGGTTCACTCTCCTCGCTAACATGATTAATGCTGATGGGCTGCAAATACTTGGGGCTTACATGGCAAATTCACTATGTAACTCAAGGGAATCTATGGTGAGTTCTTTGGAAAGATAATCATCCTTTCATCATGTGCATCTAAATGCATCTGCTCTGGGTCGCACAAGCCCACATGGGCTTGGATGGGGAAGGACCTTGAAGGTGTGCTTAAGGTCACACCCAAATTTGTGTCAGGATTGAGAGGCCCACATCCCCAGACTCTGAGACCATGGCTGTTATTGCCATAGCCGTGGTTCTATTTATTTACTTCCTTTAATTCCTAATATGAAGTTTCCTTAAGCTATGGCACTAATGGCACTGAGCTTATTTTTCTCTTTTTCTTTCATTGTCTAAAACATCTACTGTATGCCAGACACTGGGTGACAGGCATAAAGCTATGTAAGGATACTCCTCAGGACCGCATCAGTGCTTGGGATTTCCCTGTGATTGTTGTCTTGGATGTATCCAGGGAAGTGGGGAGTCAGAGGAGGCCTTCTAGAAAATGCCCTGGAACCAGACTTTTGACCACTGGTGATGTTGATAAAATGGTGGCTCACAGAGTAGCCCCACTTGAGCTTGGCTTGGTTTGGAGTTTCACATAACATATGGATTTCCAGTGTGTCTTGAAAAAAACTGTATTCCACTCTGGATCTGAGTGGAAACTTCTTCATTTAAGTCAGAGCATGCCCATGCTAGTTTACCCCAGTTCCTACAACTCCCTGCTATTTTATACCTGATCTTCTTCACCCTTTGTGTCCTGCCTAGAGGCTGTAGGCAGTGCAGCATCTTGACCAGCTTGGCAGCCAGGTTGACGGTACTCAAATCCCTGCCTTTCCACTTTCCTGCTATGTGACCTTGGCTAGTTACTTTATCTTTCTGTGCCATAGATTTATCATCTGTAAAATGAGGCTAAGAAAGGAGTTCACCATAGGGTTATTGAAGGTATACATGAATTGTTACTTACAAAGAGCTTAGAACTGTGCCTGGCACATTGTCAGCAACCAGTAAATATTATCTATTATCGTTATTATTGTTGTTATTGTTATTCTACCCAGCATCAGACGATGGTTGCAGTTAGGCAGTCATTCTGCATCATTGTCTCCTTGGGACTTTGTTAGGATCTGTAATGATTGAGCTTGTTTGAGCTACATCCTGGGTTCCTAGAAAAGAAAGAGAACTTCTATGAGTTTACTTACTTTAATTCCTAATATTTAGTTTCCTTAAGCTCCCAAATCCCTCTTTGGGAACAGAGGGGTGACTGTATCATATGGATTCATGTCTCGATGCCAAAGGGGACTTGAAAGCATGGGGCTGCCATGTAGAAGCCCAGGAAATACCCGTAGTGAAGACCCAGGTTTAAAAAAAATGGCTTCTACCAACTTGTTCTCAGAAGGATCAAAGGAAAAACTGTTTCTGGAAATGGACAAATCCTTTTCCTTACAGAGCTGTCATCTGTTTTGCTCCTGGAAGAAAAAAAAAAAGAAGATAAGAAATGGCAGCAAAGACTGACAGTTTGTTCATTGCTATTCCAGCAGCGTCTGCTCCTTATGCATCTGCATCCATTTCAGCCCACCCCAGCCAGTATATTTTCACCAGGCAGTGATGCAAAAATGTCTGTGTACTCCAGTTTTATTGTAGTCAGGCAGCATTTATGGGTTTGACTTTCAACTGACCATGGCAGGAAGTCTAGAAGCAATTATAACCAACACCTGCTCTATCTGTGCTTTGGGCAGGCAGTGACTGATTCCAGGCCTCCGGTACATGAGTGTGTTTCCTATCGGCTCAGAATAATAACAGTGACACCTCACTTCCTTGCTATCTGGAGGAGCTCACCGCACTTTACTCTGCAAACCCTCGAATTATTGGCATTTCTTTTAGTGAAGATATCAAATTAGTGAATGGAAAGGAAAACGTAGAAGATGGTTATTGTTGATGTTAAAAGACAGGTTTAAACCACTTCCACAGACCATGTCTCATAAGTACAAAGTATTTGAGTACAGAAAACTATTGATCTAAAGTTGAACAGAATCTGAATTTAGACAGACAATGCTGTGGCCATGGATGTGCCAAGATTAAGGCTAGAGAAAGGACACATTTTTTATAGTAGTGATTTCCACCCAAGATGTGTCTAGCTATTGTGCAAAATGATTTTTGATTCCAGGCACATCTCTATTTCCACTTGCTCTCTATTTTGCCAGCTAGCTGAGGGATTCTAGGAGGGTGGTGGGATTTGGGGGCTGGGCTGACCTCAGGAAATCATGTGTAAAGGGCTTTTTTTTTTTTTTGGTAAAGGGCTTTTTCTCACTCAGAAGTAGGCCAGGTTCACATCTGTTCTGAGTAATAATAACTCCCAGGCTCTTGCTTCTGAGCCTTGGCAAACCTGAGTCCTAAGAGGCAAATGAAGGTGAGAAACACCTCAAGGAGCTCAGGGCACTTATTGGCTACTATCCTGCATAGCTCTGTTTAATTTGGGCCCCAGTTTTATTCTCCTTCTGTTTTACATGGAGCCAAAAAGAGCTATACAGAGGTGAAATGGGCCACAGGCCCCTGGGCAGACAGCTGGGGGCCAGGCAAGGCAGAGGAGGGGAGAAGGGCAGCACAAAGGCTCCTGGCAGGGAGACTGAATATGTGTTTCGGAGGCCAGCTTCAAGGAGCCATGGGGTTGTTAGTATCAGGCCTGGGAGATCGCACTGTGGTTTCCCACTGGCTGGGGACCAAACAGCTCCTGGGCCAAAAATTTATGTTAACCATGTCCCTGAATCTCAAAATAAGAGGCTAAAAGTATTTAACAACACGGGAGAAGCTTGGTTTGTGAATTCACTCTCTGATTCAGACATTTCAAAGGACTTCATGTGCAGACATTGCAATACTCAAAGCACAGTAGGAAAAGTGAAAGATGCTGTCTTCCTCCTTGTCCCTCTTTTCTGGCTTTCATGGATTTCCAAGGGGCCACCCTGAGCTGATGCCATTTAGGTCAAGTTTAAAGATATCCTAGTTCTGAGGGACTTGCTGTGCTTCTTTCTTCTGTAGGAAGGCTCGATTTCTTATCTTGTGACAAAATGCAAAGCAATGAAGTCTGTGTCCCTGTGTTCTTTTCTCATGACCTTTGCCCTTCTCTCTGGATACACCACTCACCTGTGCTCACTGCTGAGCACTGAACACTCATGTCCCAAGATTATTTTCCCTCCTAGCAACAAACATCTGAACATTTTGTTAGAACATTTCCATGTCCTGGATTCCCATCTTCTGTTTTTCCAACCTCAGGCCTCCTATTTGCCATGGCTTGCAAACTCCAATGCCAATAGGCCCAGGCAGGGTGGTAATAGGGAGTGGTGGGGACTGTGACCACCTGGTGAGTCATTCATGCTGCCAAATGGAGTAACTCCATCTCAGTGTTGCCACCTGGGAATATGAGCCCATTCTTTCAAGAAATCCATATGTTAATGTAAAACCTCTTAATTATGCATAAAATGAATTCAGCATTGTGATAAATACTCAGTGAGCCAAAATAAACATGTTTGTTGGATGGACCAATGGTTAATTTCTGCTTTGGAAGTTGGAAGGTGTTTTAGGAAGGAGGGACCTAGTCTAAATGAACAAGATGAAGCAGGGAGACTAGTTACAAGGTGGCTTTTGCACCATTTTAGGGAAGAAATGTTGAGTGCCAGAAAGTAAAGACAAAGAGGATCTGGATTTGAGAAATATTTCTGAAATAGAATCCACAGTGCTTAGAAGCTGCGTTTTGGGTTTGGGGGAGGGCAGAGAGAGATAGGTGGAGAATGGCTCTGACGTACAGTTTTGTCTTGACCTTTGGCTAATTAGTGCTTCCAGGGTCATGACTCTTAGCCCATAATCAGCCCTGCTAATACCCTTTTGCCCTGCTTAGTTCTCATCCCTTGCCTAATTCCCATAGTGCATTGTTGTTGCCCTTCAGGGAGCAGATACAAAATCCAAGCACTTTTTACACTTTTTACAAAGACAAGAACAAGTCCTTCTACCACCAAGAGAAGGTATTTTCAGGATGACGGTTCTGAGATACCATGGAAAGCAAATCTGTTATCTTCCATGGTGCACAAAACACGCTGTCACAGCTAGGACTCATAATAATCCCTCAGTTTCCTAAATTGCTTTACTGCTGCTTTTTTAATTAAGATCCATTAACTTGTCATATATTGATAACAGGGATGACCCTGAAATAGATGGATAAATTAAAGCTCTCTTTCGTTCTGTGCTTTTATATGAATGTGTTAATTATTTTTGTCATTAGGGAGACTGATGGAGGGATGGAGAAGTACCAAGCAGATTTTGACAAAGTGTTGGTGTTTGTAGCTGGAAACTCAGTGCTGTTGGATGCAATCCTTCACCCTTTAATGTCAGAGTTGGCACCAAGGGGCCAAGCTAGGACTTTTTATACAAATAGTCCCCATTGCAGAGGCTAGTGGATGGTGCAGGAGGGCCCACTGATTTGATGAAGCAGCTGCATACTGGCATTTATAGGTGGTCAGATCTGGTGTTCAGATGGGGTTTTGTTTGAATGGACACAGCTTACATGCTGGGCTTTTTTTTTTTTTGAGATAATTATGGTTTAATATTTGAAGATAGGGAAATTTCATATAAAAATCTAGATTTCTAGCTTCTGAAAATGTTTGATGGTTTGACATCACTGGGCCTTTATTCCCGGATACCAACACACTCACCACCACTTCCTTTTGCCCCTTGAGTACTGAAACTGAATTTCAAGTGTCATTTGTTATTATCTAGTGTAATTTTGTTTGTTTTTATGGTAGTATTAGAGGACAAAAGAAAAGATTTCTGGTATATATCTCTGTAAAAAGCAGAAAAACAAAATATAGACCAAGATGGGTGATGTTTTTCCAAGAAAAGTGAGGGAGAACATATATCTGTGAGAAAGTGAAGGCTAAAGCTGGCCTAGGTTTGCACATAGCTAGGTAAGCTCTGTCACTGATGACCCCAATTGGAGGGAGTTAATCAGTTTGGAATTTTGCTTTCTAGTCACATGTGGCTGTGCCTTAAGGAGTGCAGTAATTTAGAAAATGGAATTTGAGAAAACAGGTTGGCATGGCATATAATCCACTGGGTCAATTTACCAAATAGTATTTATTTCAATTTATTGGGTATTTTGTGCATGCTAGGTACCCAGGCTGTAGTTGCTAACCCCACCACTATGTGAAACAAGGAATAACCATGATCACATAAAGCCAAGCATGAAAGAAAAGGAGCATCCAGCATGCCAAACATCTTGGCCAGAAAATAAGCACTTCCAAGAGGAAAACTCAGGAGGGGCTCCCTTTGGCTGGAAAATCCAGGACGTTGCTTTGGAGGTGACAGGACTTGAGAACAGAGGGGACAGGCAATGTTTGGAAGCACTTTCTTGCTCAGAAGGGCCCTTTGCCTCAGCTTACCTTAATTATGGGTGCTACCTGTGTCCACCTGCTCCTGTGTTTACAAATCAGCTACTCATTCCAGGCCCCAGAGGTATCTTTTGAAAACTCTTAGCTGGCTGTGGAAAGCATGACAAAGGACTCACTGAGGCAGCAATGATGGGGAGCAGCTGGGTGTGAGGAGGTTGGGCATCTGCCACCTTCCTGTTTTTACACAAGCTCTATGAAGGGCCTGATTGTGCCTTGTTAAGGATCTCAGAATGGGATTATTTTCTGCCTCAGGCTTTGTTCACAGAGGCCCTCAGGCTGGCCATTTGTGTGTTTGCAGAAACTTCCTGCCAATTCTCCTTCGCATTTTTTTACCTCCATCAGGAAGACTCAATGACACTTGAGCCCCCGGCAGCAGACCTGCAGAGGAGACATGGGGATTGCAGCAAGGTGCTGTGCTCCAAGTCAGTGTGGAGGGACCTGGTGATCTTGCCTCCCCATGGGCTGACCTTGAAGTCCCCCTGTTCCCATCCCCACAGGATTTTGAGCTCTAAACCTCATCTCTGACTCAGGAATAAAAGACTTGATTGTCTTGGATATAAGAATGACAGGAGCCAGGGGCATTTGTTACTGGTCTAAGCCCAGGCTAAGAGTTTCTTTGCATGTTCCCTCTGCCCAGGTGCTTCTGAGGGTCAAGCAAATGGTGACTGCTGGCCTGAGGGGTGGGGGGTGGAGTCAGAGCACTGGAGCTAAATACTGGATGTGGCTGTGGTTGTTATTAACTGGCTGTGGGCCAGCCCTGCATCTGAGTTTGCTTCCTCATCTATAACATGGGGAGAGGCCATTGGCCAGCTGGCCGATGTCACTGAGTTACTGGGAGATGTCAACAAGAAAATGCTTCAGACAGGTTTGTAAATGGCAAAGGTGTTACAGACATGACATGGTGTTGATGAGTACGTGGACAATGATGTCAGGACTCATGTTCTCCCACTAGAAGGATGTGCCAGACGGGGCTCCATATAAAAATGAGGAGCCCAATGTGCAGCTTCTCTACTTCTGATATGCACCTTGCCATTTCCCTTCTATCCTTCCAAAGCCTACCTATGCCCAACTGCCCAGCTCTAGCCTTCAGTGTGGGTGGAGAGCCAGTGCCTTTAGAAAGCATGTGGCTAAAGAGGACAAAGGGCGGCAGGCAGTAAGATGTTCACCATCTTAGTCTCTTGAGAAAAGCCACTTTCCTTTGTCTCTAGTCTCTGCCTAGCCCTCCAAGCAAACCCTGTGGTATGAATTGTCTTTGGAAGTGGCCATGTGTGTCCTGTCTTGGAAGGACAGCTTGTTCCAGGCTCATTGTCAGGCCATGCTGTAGCAGAGATGTCTGGGAGTTGGTGCTCCAGCTTTGGCAAGTGGTTCTCGCTGTACAGTTAAAGGTCACTCCTACCTGACTCATATTCTAGCGGAGCTGTGTTTGCATCACTTTCCTACTGAACTAGCCTGGGCAGCTGACAGCCAATGCAGTCAACCCTGTCTCTCGTGCACAGCCCATACCACCTTGTTTCTCACTATCAATCCCCATGGTCTGGAGCTCCTGTACTCACCTGATCCTCTCCCTTGGGAATTCTTTCCCTTTGCTTTCACATTTGCTGCCCTTTTCACATTGCTGAATCAGGAGGCACGAACCCAATGAAACTTTATTCTGAGAATTCAAATCCCAGCTCCACCTCTTTTTTTTTTTTTAGGGTATTTTGTCCTCATTTTTTTTTATTCTTATGTTAATCCCCATACAACATCATTAGTTTTAGATGAAGTGTTCCATGATTCATTGTTTGTGCATAACACCCAGTGCTCCATGCAGAATGTGCCCTCCTCAATACCCACCACCAGGCTAACCCATCCTCCCACCCCCCTCCCCTCTAGAACCCTCAGTTTGTTTTTCAGAGTCCATCGTCTCTCATGGTTCGTCTACCCCTCCGATTTCCCCTGCTTCATTCTTCCCCTCCCGCTACCTCCTCCTCCTCCTCCTCCTCCTTCTTCTTCTCCTTCTTCTTCTTCTTCTCCTTCTTCTTCTTCTTCTTCTTCTTCTTCTTCTTCTTCTTCTTCTTCTTCTTCTTCTTCTTCTTCTTCTTCTT
>NW_023270469.1:36646311-36655399 GCF_011800145.1 Mirounga leonina
TTCTTCTTCTTCTTCTTCTTCTTCTTCTTCTTCTTCTTCTTCTTCTTTCTTAACGTATATTGCATTATTTGTTTCAGAGGTACAGATCTGAGATTCACCAGCTCCACCCCTTTTTAATAGCTGGGTGGGTTTAAGCAAGTTGCTTAACCTTAGGGATCTCAGTGTATCACTCAAGGACAGATTAGATAATGAATAAGCCCAAATCTGCATTTAAAACCACAAAGGTTTATTTTTTTAAGCCTGCTGCAAACCCAGTGTAGGACTGGGGTAGGGGTGTGGGACTGCTCCATAAATTCATCAATCAGGGATCCAGATTGACAGAAACTACTGACATCTCTGCACAAGGCTCCAGGCTTTGCCAGAGTTTAGCAGGGAAGAGAAAGTGGGTCTGGCAGACAAAAAAACCTGTGGTTAAATGCTTTGGCCTGGATGTGACAGAAATCCCTTCTGCTACAATCAGCCATGTGACGGTGACTAAATTAAAGGGAATTGCAGTTCTTCCGGGACCAAGAAGTAGAGGAAGGTTGGATATTAGTGAATATTAATAATGTTTACTGTACTCCTTTTCATCTCTAAAACAGGAGTATTAGTAACAGCATTTCATATGCTGTTGTGAAGATCATGTAAGTATTTTCTATTATTGTTATTGTTATCATCATACTATAGTGTTAATGACTTTCTAGGATATGTACTCAGGGTGGAAGGTCCCTGAGAGGTCATCTAGGTCAACTTCTCAGGAAGAACATGATGTTTACAGTGAGACCAGCTGGTGTTCAGTTTGGTTCCTGGTCCTCCTATTTAGTAGCTATGGGATTTGAGACATTTACTTACTCTTTGTGTGCTCAGTTTCCTCATTTGTAATTTGAGATTATAAATTGTACCTGTTTACAGGATTTGGGAAACTTAAAGGAGCCCAAGGAAGTGTAACTGGTGGTCTCACTGCCGATGAATGCAAATGTAAACAATTTACTACAAGAGCCTGGCTCTCAGCCACACCTTTCCTAACCAGCTGGCAGCCCAAGCCCTTTCCCCAGCAATGTCCAACAGAAATCCTTGAAGGGGGCAGTGTTCTCACATTTAATCATGACTGTCTAAAGTCCCTTCTCACAGCCTCACTTTGTCCTCATGACTCTGGTGCCTAGAGTGGGTGCCTGTCTGGTGACTGCCATCTTCTCCAAAGCCATTCTGATACCTACCCACAGGCTACTACCTACTCTTCTGATGGCCTCCTTCAGCTTTCTTGATTCTCCTGTCTTTCCCTTTGGGAGACTGTCCCCTTAGCTCTGCTGTGGACACCTAGAGACTGACTGATCTTTGTACAATGGCCCTGTCCATTCTGAAGCATCTGGGGCAGGCAATGATGATGAGGGAACAGAAGGGAAGCTGAGGACAAAGTACAAGCTGACACCTTGCAAATCCCCCTCCCCCCACTCCAGGGTGGGATATGCGTGACATTCTTCTGGGAAGCTCCCAACTATCTTAATGTTAATGCCTTGCTAGAGGGAAAAACAACATGAACTTGAAAATGGCAAGGCCTCTGGTATCCTGGGAGTCTTCTTTAACATATGAAAATCCTTTTGAAAACCTCCCTTTTCCTTACCTCCCCCAACTCCCAAGTATGTAATCAGCCTGCTCTCACAACCCCCATGCAGTGCTCTTTCTGCCCATGGGTCCCATCCCTATGCTTTAATAAAACCATTTTGCACCAAAGATGACTCAAGAATTCTTTCCTGGTCGTGGGCTCTGGACCTCACCCCACCAAATCTCACCTATATTCCAAAACCACATCAATGAGGATGGAGTTAGAGAATGGCCTGATGTAGCCTTTACCTTTACCAGCCCCATTGCTCTGCTCTGCCATATGGATAGCTACCTTCTTCCCTGAAGGGCTCCACTGTCTACCCTGAAACTGGCCTGCCCTAGTCTGCCAGTTACATCTGCATACTTATGAAAGCCAGTCATGACTTGTTTTAGGTCACCCCTTAGTGACCTAAATTGGTCCTAGTGAATTGGGGAATATGCCTGGGAGCATCCTGGGAAGGTTGTTGGTTGCTCAGCCCAGAGCTCACAGCAGGATCCCAAAGGGCCTGTCTATTCTTCCTGGCCTATCAGTCTCAACTCTGGCTCAGACAAAACTGTCAAGATGCTTAGCCCTATAAAATATTGAGCACCATGCAGGTCTCACATGAGCGCTCAATTAAATGGTAGAGTGGAGAGGGGTCCAGGCTCTGGGTCAGACTCCTGGGTTTGCTTACTTGACTCCACTGCTTACTTGCTGGGAGCCCTAGGACAACCTCATCTGTAGGATAGAATCATGACAGTTTTCACCTCATAGGTTGATGTTTAGAATACTGCTTGCTGCATAATAAGTGCTCAAGGATTGTGTTATAATTGTTATTTCTCTGGTCAACATGTTCACCAAATGATTATCTAGCCACAGCTTAACTTCTATTCTGCACAGAACTTGATGTTGTCAATTGCCCTACGTGGATTCCATCTTCAGTGGAGACAGATGAGGAGATGTGGATTCACAGACATTTGCAAAGGGACTCCTGTATCCCTCTCACTCCCAAATCCTTCCCAGGTGATCTTAGTCTTTGTTCTCTCTGATCTCCTGACCCGACACAAATCCCTGTTTGAGATTGGGGTTCTTAGGACTCTGCCAGTATTACAGCTGACTTCATTATCATGTCATTAGCATTACCATGGAGGAATCAGGGGAGTGGCCAGTTATACTTGGTTATTGATCCTTTGCTCCCCTTGGTTGAACTTTAGCTATGTTCTTGAGATGGCAAGAATGTAGAATTCCTGCAGATGCCTCCTCTGCACACCTCACCTCAGTGAGGATATTCACCATGAATGAGTTTCCAAACATTCTTGGAAACTTGGAACATTTCAATTTCTAGTATCTACACATGGACCATTCCCGAGCCCACATCACCCCCAATGAAATCTTCACCAACATTCTAATGAGTAATTTCATATTTTAATTCCAGAATGTAGGTCGATTCAGTATGTTTCTCCTCTGGTCCATTCTATCCATCAGCTGATAACAAATTCTCACTTACTCTGAACTGAAATGGGTGCCTCTTAATAACTGCCAAAAGAAGTCTGATCCATTAATCAGAAGTTGTTCCTTTAGATTGGGAGTTCTTCTCAGGGTGAGAAACCCGCCACCCCCACCGCCCACCACCCTGGCCAAGGGGATCTTTTTGTTGTTGTCTTTATGAAGAAATGTTGCTTTAGATTCTGTTCATTGTGAGGCACCTCCTTCACAGGGTAAGCATGCCCAACTTCTTCAATCATTCCTAAGATGGCAGGGTTGGGGGTTAGGCCCCTTTCCCACCTTAGTCCCCTGTGTGTATCTCTACTCCCTCTGAAAGGCAATGCCCAGCACTGCAGGGGGTTCTCCTTAGAGGTTTACAGTTTAAAGGAGGATCTCTGGAAAGGGTAGTTTCCAGGAAGGAAAGGAATCCTGAGTAACTCTGATAGTTGAGGCAAGGTACTCTTGGGGAACATAAAAAATATTATGGGGGGCGGAGCAAGATGGCAGAGGAGTAGGAGACCTGGATTTCGTCTCCTCTCAGGAATTCAGCTGGATAGGGATCAAACCATTCTGAACACCTACGAACTCAACAAGAGATCGAAGAAAAGAAGAGCAACAACTCTCTGAACAGAAAAGCAACCACTTTCTGGAAGGTAGGACGTGCAGAGAAGTGAATCCGAGGCGATATTCGGGAGGATAGACGGCGGGGGAGGGGCCTCCATCGGCCGCTTCTGGCAAGTGAATTTAAAATTGTAAATATCTATGCCCCTAACATGGGAGCAGCCAATTATATAAGGTAATTAATAACAAAAGCAAAGAAACACATCGACAACAATACAATAATAGTGGGGGACTTTAACACCCCCCTCACTGAAATGCACAGATCGTCTAAGCAAAAGATCAACAAGGAAATAAAGACTTTAAATGATACACTGGACCAAATGGACTTCACAGACCTATTCAGAACATTCCATCCCAAAGCAACAGAATACACATTCTTCTCTAGTGCCCATGGAACATTCTCCAGAATAGATCACATCCTAGGTCATAAATCAGGTCTCAACCAGTACCAAAAGATTGGGATCATTCCCTGCCTATTTTCAGACCACAATGCTTTGAAACTAGAACTCAATCACAAGAGGAAAGTCAGAAAGAACTCAAATACATGGAGGCTAAAGAGCAACCTACTGAAGAATGAATGGGTCAACCAGGAAATTAAAGAAGAATTTAAAAAAATCATGGAAACCAATGAAAATGAAAACACAACTATTCAAAATCTTTGGGATGCAGCCAAGGCAGTCCTAAGAGGAAAGTATATAGCAATACAAGCCTTTCTCAAGAAACAAGAAAGGTCTCAAGTACACAACCTAACCCTCCACCTAAAGGAGCTGGAGAAAGAACAGCAAATAAAGCCTAAACCCAGCAGGAGAAGAGAAATAATAAAGATCAGAGCAGAAATCAATGAAATAGAAACTAAAAGAACAGTAGAACAGATCAACGAAACTAGGAGCTGGTTCTTTGAAAGAATTAACAAGATTGATAAACCCCTGGCCAGACTTATCAAAAAGAAAAGAGAAATGACCCAAATCAACAAAACCATGAATGAAACAGGGGAGATCAGAACCATCACCAAAGAAATACAAACAATTATAAGAACATATTATGAGCAACTCTATGCCAGCAAATTAGATAACCCGGAAAAACTGGATGTATTCCTAGAGATGTATCACCTACCAAAACTGAACCAGGAAGAAAGAGAAAACCTGAACAGACCTATAATGACTAAGGAAATTGAAGCAGTCATCAAAAATCTCCCAAAAAAACAAAAGCCCAGGGCCAGATGGCTTCCCAGGGGAATTCTACCAAACATTTCAAGAGGAATGAATACCTATTCTTCTGAAACTGTTCCAAAAAATAGAAACGGAAGGAAAACTTCCAAACTCGTTTTGTGAGGTCAGCATTACCTTGATCCCAAAACCAGACAAAGACCCCATCAAAAGGAGAACTACAGACCAATATCCCTGATGAACATGGATGCAAAAATTCTCACCAAAATACTAGCCAATAGGATCCAACAGTACATTAAAAGGATTACTCACCACGACCAAGTGGGATTTATCCCTGGGCTGCAAGGTTGGTTCAACATCCGCAAATCAATCAATGTGATACAATACATTAACAAAAGAAAGAACAAGAATCATATGATCCTCTCAATAGATGCAGAAAAAGCATTTGACAAAGTACAGCATCCTTTCTTGATCAAAACTCTTCAGAGTATATGGATAGGGGGAACATACCTCAATATCATAACAGCCATCTATGAAAAACCTACAGCAAATATCATTCTCAATGGGGGAAAACTGAGAGCTTCCCCCCTAAGGTCAGGAACGCGGCAGGGATGTCCACTATCACCACTGCTATTCAACATAGTATTAGAAGTCATAGCCACAGCCATCAGACAACAAAAAGAAATAAAAGGCATCCAAATTGGCAAAGAAGAAGTCAAACTCTCACTCTTTGCAGGTGATATGATACTTTATGTGGAAAACCCCAAGACTCCACCCCAAAACTGCTAGAACTCATACAGGAATTCAGTCAAGTGGCAGGATATAAAATCAATGCACAGAAATCAGTGGCATTCTTATACACCAACAAGACAGAAGAAAGAGGGGCGGAGCAAGATGGCGGAGGAGTAGGAGACCTGGATTTCGTCTCCTCTCAGGAATTCAGCTGGATAGGGATCAAGCCATTCTGAACACCTACAAACTCAACAGGAGATCGAAGAAAGGAATAGCAACAACTCTCTCATCAGAAAAGCGACCACTTTCTGGAAGGTAGGACGTGTGGAGAAGTGAATCCGAGGCGATATTCGGGAGGATAGATGGCGGGGGAGGGGCCTCCGTCGGCCGCTTCTGGCAAGTCATAGAGCCGCGGAGCACAAAGTCGGAACTTTTAAAAGTCTGCTCCGCCGAGGGACGTCACTCTGGTGGCTAAGCGGGGGGTGGAACCCTCCGGGACAGTGTGGTCTCAGGACCCTCGGGGTCACAGAAAGACCGGGGGTGCCTGAGTGTGGCAGAGCTCCCAGGTAACGGAGCAGGGAAGCCGGCTGCAGAGGCGGAGCCCAGGCGCGGGCTCTCAGCTCGGGGTGGCCATAAAGCGTGATCCGCGGCACAGTCGGGCCCCTGCTCCTCCAGCAGGGACCCAACAAGCGGCAGATCCGGGGAGACTCACCTTCCTTCCCCAGGAGGAGCCGCGCGGGAGTGCACCGCAGGGATCTGCTGGGTTTGGAGACTCCAGACCGGGTCGGGTGCCAGAGATAGAAACGCGCGGTCACAGGCCGGTTGAGCACGGAGTGCAGCTGCAGACCGGGGAGACGGGAGTGACTGACGGCTTTTCTCTGGGGGCTCACTGAGGAGCGGGGCCCCGAGTTCTCGGCTCCTCCGGGGCGGAGATTGGGAGGCCGCCATTCTCACTCTCCGCCTCCAAAGCTGTACGGAAAGCTCGCAGGGAACAAAAGCCCCGGAGAGCAAACCCGAGCAGATTACTTAGCCGGGAGGGGGCAAGGGCGGGGCTATTCCGCCTCCGGCAGAGACATTTGGAAACCACGGCAACAGGCCCCTCCCCAGAAGATCAGCGAGAACAGCCAGCCAAGACCAAGTTTACCGATCAATGAGAACAGCAGAACTCCAGCGCTAAGGGACTACTGCACATAGAATTCACGGCTTTTTTACCATGATTCCTTAGTCTTTTAAAGTTAATTTTTTTTTTAACTGTCTTTTTGTCTTTTTATTTCTTTTTGAATTTTTCTTTTTCCCTTTTTCAAACAACATCTTATCAATCCCTTTTTCTTAAAAAAAACATTTTTATTTTTCATTTTTAGAGTCATATTCCATCCCTTCATAGAGGTTACCCGTATTTTTGGCTAATATATATAGGTTGTTCTCTCTTTAAAATTTTGAGATAGTTTCTTCTAACAGATTAAAATATACCCTAAATCTCTAGTATATGGTGTTCTCTATTCCCCTGCCTGATCACATCCTCTCCCTTTTTTTTTCTTTTTCTTTTTTTTTAAATCCTCTTTCTTTTTTCAAACAACTTCTTATCAATTCCTTTTATAAAATTTTTTATAATTTCCATTTTTACAGTCATTTTCCATCCCTTCATCATATCAACCCTTATTTTTGTACATATATAAGTTTTTCTTTCTTTAAAATTTTGGGAGACACTTTCTTCTAAAAGACCAAAACACACCCCAAATCTAATGTGTGGCACTGATCTATATACCATATAGATCATATTTGATCACATTCTGGTTTTTCTCTTGTTGTTGTTGTTTTGTTTTGTTTGTTTTTGTTTTTATCTTTATCTTTTTCTTTTTTCTCTCTTTCCCCTTCTTATCCCACTGCTTCAGGTCTTTTCTGATTTGTTTAGAGTATATTTTCTGGGGACGTGGTTACTCTGCTAGCATTTTGTTCTCTCATTAATCTATTCTCCTCTGCACAAAATGACGAGACGGAAAAAATCACCTCAACAAAAAGAACAAGAGGCAGTACCGACTGCCAGAGACCTACTCAATACGGATATTAGTACGATGTCAGATCTAGAGTTCAGAATCATCACTTTAAAGATACTAGCTGGGCTTGAAAAAAATATGGAAGTTATTAGAGAAACTCTTTCTGGAGAAGTAAAAGAGCTAAAATCCAACCAAGTAGAAATCAAAAAGGCTATTAATGAGGTGCAATCAAAAATGGGGGCGCTAACTGCTAGAATAAATGAGGCAAAAAAGAGAATCAGTAATATAGAAGATGAAATGCTGGAAAATAAAGAAGCGGAGAAAAAGAGAGATAAACAACTACTGGATCATGAGGGCAGAATTCGAGAGATAAGCGATACCATAAGACGAAACAACATTAGAATAATTGGGATTCCAGAAGAAGAAGAAAGAGAGAGAGGGGCAGAAGGTATAATGGAGCAAATTATAGCAGAGAACTTCCCTAATTTGGGGAAGGAAACAGGCATGAAAATCCAGGAAGCACAGAGAACCCCTCTCAAAATCAATAAAAATAGGTCAACTCCCCGACATCTAATAGTAAAACTTATGAGTCTCATAGACAAAGAGAAAATCCTGAAAGCAGCTCGGGAGAAGAGATATGTAACCTACAAGGCTAGAAACATTAGATTGGCAACAGACCTATCCACAGAGACCTGGCAGGCCAGAAAGGACTGGCAGGATATATTCGGAGCACTAAATGAGAAAAATATGCAGCCAAGAATACTCTATCCAGCTAGGCTGTCATTGAAAATTGAAGGAGAGATAAAGAGAGAGAGGGGCAGAAGGTATAATGGAGCAAATTATAGCAGAGAACTTCCCTAATTTGGGGAAGGAAACAGGCATGAAAATCCAGGAAGCGCAGAGAACCCCTCTCAAAATCAATAAAAATAGGTCAACTCCCCGACATCTAATAGTAAAACTTATGAGTCTCATAGACAAAGAGAAAATCCTGAAAGCAGCTCGGGAGAAGAGATATGTAACCTACAAGGCTAGAAACATGAGATTGGCAACAGACCTATCCACAGAGACCTGGCAGGCCAGAAAGGACTGGCAGGATATATTCGGAGCACTAAATGAGAAAAATATGCAGCCAAGAATACTCTATCCAGCTAGGCTGTCATTGAAAATTGAAGGAGAGATAAAAAGCTTCCAGGACAAACAAAAACTAAAGGAATTTGCAAACACAAAACCAGCCCTACAGGAAATCTTGAAAGGGGTCCTCTAAGCAAAGAGAGACCCTAAAAGCAACATAGACCAGAAAGGAACACAGACAATATAGGGTAACAGTCACCTTACAGGCAATACAATGGCACTAAATTCCTATCTTTCAATAGTTACCTTGAATGTAAATGGGCTAAATGCCCCAATCAAAAGACACAGGCTAACAGACTGGATTAAAAAACAAGATCCATCGATATGCTGTCTTCAAGAGACTCATTTTAGACCCAAAGACACCCCCAGATTGAAAGTGAGGGGGTGGAAAACCATTT
>NW_023270469.1:36660399-36931058 GCF_011800145.1 Mirounga leonina
ATCCCATTTACAATTGCACCCAAAACCATAAGATACCTAGGAATAAATCTAACCAAAGAGACAAAGGATCTGTACTCAGAAAACTATAAAATACTCATGAAAGAAATTGAGGAAGACACAAAGAAATGGAAAAACGTTCCATGCTCATGGATTGGAAGAACAAATATTGTGAAGATGTCAATGCTACCTAGAGCAATCTACACATTCAATGCAATCCCCATCAAAATACCATCCACTTTTTTCAAAGAAATGGAACAAATAATCCTAAAATTTGTATGGAACCAGAAAAGACCCCGCATAGCCAGAGGAATATTGAAAAAGAAAAGCAAAGCCGGTGGCATCACAATTCCGGACTTCAAGCTCTATTACAAAGCTGTCATCATCAAGACAGCATGGTACTGGCACAAAAACAGACACATAGATCAATGGAACAGAATAGAGAGCCCAGAAATGGACCCTCAACTCTATGGTCAACTCATCTTCGACAAAGCAGGAAAGAATGTCCAATGGAACAAAGAAAGTCTCTTCAACAAATGGTGTTGGGAAAATTGGATAGACACATGCAGAAGAATGAAACTGGACCACTTCCTTACACCACACACAAAAATAGACTCCAAATGGTTGAAAGACCTCAATGTGAGACAGGAGTCCATCAAAATCCTAAAGGAGAACACAGGCAACAATCTCTTTGACCTCAGCCGAAGCAACTTCTTCCTAGAAACATCCCCAAAGGCAAGGGAAGCAAGGGCAAAAATGAACTATTGGGACTTCATCAAGATAAAAAGCTTTTACAAAGCAAAGGAAACAGTCAACAAAACCAAAAGACAACCGACAGAATGGGAGAAGATATTTGCAAATGACATATCAGATAAAGGGCTAGTATCCAAAATCTATAAAGAACTCATCAAACTCAACACCCAAAGAACAAAGAATCCAATCAAGAAATGGGCAGAAGACATGAACAGACATTTTTCCAAAGAAGACATCCAAATGGCCAACAGACACATGAAAAAGTGCTCAATATCGCTCGGCATCAGGGAAATCCAAATCAAAACCTCAATGAGATATCACCTCACACCAGTCAGAATGGCTAAAATTAACAAGTCAGGAAACAACAGATGTTGGCGGGGATGCGGAGAAAGGGGTACCCTCCTACACTGTTGATGGGAATGCAAACTGGTGTAGCCACTCTGGAAAACTGTATGGAGGTTCCTCAAAAAGTTGAAAATAGAGCTACCATATGATCCAGCAATTGCACTACTGGGTATTTACCCCAAAGATTCAAAAGTAGGGATCCGAAGGGGTATGTGCACCCCGATGTTTATAGAAGCAATGTCCACAATAGCCAAACTGTGGAAAGAGCCAAGATGTCCATCAACAGATGAATGGATAAAGAAGAGGTGGTATATATATACAATGGAATATTATGCAGCCATCAAAAGGAATGAGATCTTGCCATTTGCAACGACGTGGATGGAACTGGAGGGTATTATGTTGAGTGAAATAAGTCAAACAGAGAAAGACATGTATCATATGATCTCACTGATATGAGGAATTCTTAATCTCAGGAAACAAACTGAGTGTTGTTGGAGTGGGGAGTGGGGTGGGAGGGATGGGGGGACTGGGTGATAGACACTGGGGAGTGTATGTGCTCTGGTAAGCGTTGTGAATTGTGCAAGACTGTTGAATCTCAGATCTGTACCTCTGAAACAAATAATGCAATATATGTTAAGGAAAAAAAAAAAGAAGAAGAAGAAGAAGAAGAAGGTAGCGGGAGGGGAAGAATGAAGCGGGGGAAATCGGAGGGGTAGACGAACCATGAGAGACGATGGACTCTGAAAAACAAACAGGGTTCTAGAGGGGAGGGGGGTGGGAGGATGGGTTAGCCTAGTGGTGGGTATTTAGGAGGGCACATTCTGCATGGAGCACTGGGTGTTGTGCACAAACAATGAATCATGGAACACTTCATCTAAAACTAATGTTGTAATGTAAGGGGATTAACATAAGAATAAAAAAATTAAAAAAAAAAAAAAGAAGAAAGAGAAAAAGGAGTCAATCCCATTTACAGTTGCATCCAAAACCATAAGATACCTAGGCATAAATCTAACCAAAGAGGCAAAGGATCTATACTCAGAAAATTATAAAGTACTCATGAAAGAAATTGAGGAAGACACACAGAAATGGAAAAACGTTCCATGCTCATGGATTGGAAGAACAAATATTGTGCGATGTCAATGCTACTTAGAGCAATCTACACATTCAATGCAATCCCCATCAAAATACCATCTACTTTTTTCAAAGAAATGGAACAAATAATCCTAAAATTTGTATGGAACCAGAAAAGACCCCGAATAGCCAGAGGAATGTTGAAAAAGAAAAGCAAAGCTGGTGGCCTCACAATTCCGGACTTCTAGCTCAATTACAAAGCTGTCATCATCAAGACAGTATGGTACTGGCACAAAAACAGACACATAGATCAATGGAACAGGAGAGAAAGCCCAGAAATGGACCCTCAACTCTATGGTCAACTAATCTTCGACAAAGCCGGAAAGAATGTTCAATGGAAAAAAGACAGTCTCTTCAACAAATGGTGCTGGGAAAATTGGATAGCCACATGGAGAAGAATGAAACTGGACCATTTCCTTACACCACACACAAAAATAGACTCCAAATGGTTCAAAGACCTCAATGTGAGACAGGAGTCCACCAAAATCCTAAAGGAGAACACAGGCAGCAACCTCTTTGACCTCAGCCACAGCAAATTCTTCCTTGAAACATCGCCAAAGGCAAGAGAAGCAAGGGCAAAAATGAACTATTGGGACTTCATCAAGATAAAAAGCTTTTGCACAGCAAAAGAAACAGTCAACAAAACCAAAAGACACCCGACAGAATGGCAGAAGACATTTGCAAATGACATATCACATAAAGGGCTAGTATCCAAAATCTATAAAGAACTCATCAAACTCAACACCCAAAGAACAAAGAATCCAATCCAGAAATGGGCAGAAGACATGAACAGACATTTTTCCAAAGAAGACATCCACATGGCCAACAGACACATGAAAAAGAGCTCAATATCGCTCGGCATCAGGGAAATCCAATCAAAACCTCAATGAGATACCCCCTCACACCAGTCAGAATGACTAAAATTAACAAGTCAGGAAATGACAGGTGTTGGCGGGGATGCGGAGAAAGGGGAACCCTCCTACACTGTTGGTGGGAATGCAAGCGGATGCAGCCACTCTGGAAAACAGTATGGAAGTTCCTCAAAAAGTTGAAAATAGAGCTACCCTACAATCCAGCAATTGCACTCCTGGGTATTTACCCCAAAGATACAAATGTAGGGATCCTAAAGGGTACGTGCACCCCGATGTTTATAGCAGCAATGTCCACAATAGCCAAACTGTGGAAAGAGCCAAGATGTCCATGGACAGATGAATGGCTAAAGAAGAGGTGGTATATATATACAATGGAATATTATGCAGCCATCAAAAGGAATGAGATCTTGCCATTTGCAACGACGTGGTTGGAACTGGAGGGTATTATGGTGAGAGAAAGATATGTATCATATGACCTCACTGATATGAGGAATTCTTAATCTCAGGAAACAAACTGAGGGTTGCTGGAGTGGGGGGTGGGGTGGGAGGGATGGGGTGACTGGGTGATAGGCACTGGGGAGGGTATGTGCTCTGGTAAGCTCTGTGAATTGTGCAAGACTGTTGAATTTCAGATCTGTACCTCTGAAACAAATAATACAATATATGTTAAGAAAAAAAAAAAGATAGCAGGAGGGGAAGAATGAAGGGGGGGAAATCGGAGGGGTAGATGAACCATGAGAGACAATGGACTCTGAAAAACAAACTGAAGGTTCTAGAGGGGAGGGGGGTGGGAGGATGGGTTAGCCTGGTGATGGGTATTGAGGAGGGCACGTTCTGCATGGAGCACTGGATGTTATGCACAAACAATGAATCATGGAACACTACATCTAAAACTAATGATGTAAGGTATGGGGATTAACATAACAATAAAAAAGAGAAAAAATATATTATGAATTAATCTTTATGATTGCCTTCAGAAAAAGATGAATGTAATCCAGGCTACCCTCTTGATGTCCCTCAAATTATTTCAGGAAGAGGGACTCCTGTCTACCCACTAGTAAGCAGATAGGGAGATCACTAGGCATGTCATGCACGTCTTTTCTGAATGCTGAAATTGCCTCCCCTCCAGCAGTCTATGATGTTGAAATAGAATTACTAATCTTTTATTCAGAGCTTTGGGTGAGACCTACTTGTCTCCTTTTTGATGTTCCCTTGCATTCTTGGGAAGATTCTTCCCTTGCATTCTTGGGAAGATTCTTCCCTTGTATATTGGGTAGATACTTTATAAGCAACAGTGAACTGGGGTCTGTGAGGGGCTCAGGGAGGGATCCTCACATGTTTTGAGTGATCTTGGGCAGGCTCTTCACTGTAAGTGGTATTCATTGTCTTTGAGAAAACCTCTCCTATCTGATGACCAGTGTTGGCAGTTTCACCATTAAAGACTGTATGTTCCACTGACAATGGATGACTTTGGACTAGTCCTTTCTCTTTTCCCAGTCTCATTTACTTGTCTGTAAAATGACGGAGCCAGACTAGATGAGCTCTATGATACCTCTGTGTTCTGACATTCCATTATTAATTAGCCTTTAATCTAAAGACTTTTATAAAAATTAGCCATTCCCCAGTGGAAGACTTTTAAGTTGTCACCTATTTCTATATATAATTATTTTCAATTTTTTCCTCTGTGAGTATTTATGTGTGCATGTGTTCATGTATCAGTATGTGGGTATAGGTATGTGTGCAGTGGTGTATAAATGGGTGTGCCTGTGTGTGTGTGGGTATGTATATGTGTGTCTATGTATGGATGTGTATGTTGTGTGTATATATATGTTTGTGTCTCTGTGTGTATTTCTTCTTCCTGAGCTGGCTTTCCTTTCACTCCAGCCTGTTAGTAACCATGGTGTTTGGGGAAGAGGTGGGGACCATGGCAAAGCTAGGTTGTTACAGCTCAACGTGTCCCTGCTGACTGGGATAAGGCATCCAATATGCAGAATTCCTGCACCCCAGCACAACCTTTGCTCCTCTGCATGTGCATTGGCTCCCTTCCTCTTCTTCCTCCTCCTGTCCCCCCACCTGTCCCCTCCTTCCTCCAGCTTTGACCACTTCCCATTGCAGCAGCACACCATGAAGGGTGATCTTGAAAAGCCTGGTTTGACTCTCAGCTGCTTTCTGCTTGCAGAGGAACTTGGTGCAGAACTGAGAGCACTGGGGAAGCACACTCTAGCACTAGAATTTTTCTTACTGAGTACAGAAGATCAGCGATTACCCAACCCTCCAGACACCAGGTGAAGCAGTTTACCCCAAGCACCAGCTGTGTGTGAGAGCTTATGCATACTCCCCACCCCAGGGCAGGGCCACATTATGACTTCTGAGGGCCTAGGGCACTTTCATTTTCATGGGGCCTCTCCATAAAAAATATTATGAATTATACTTTACAACTGAGTTCAGATAAAGATGAATGTAATCCAGGCTACATTCATTACTGTATATTCATTGTTATTACATTCTTTTCTTCCTTCTGATTTTAAAAGAAATATTTTTAAAATATTTAAAAAAATATTCTTGTAGCCCTCAGCAAGTCCCATGGGCCCTAGGCATTATGTTGCTGTGCCTAGTGAAGTCAGTCCTGCCAGGGTTTTTTTTTTTTTCTCTCTTGCTCCCAGTGGACATCTATGGCTCTAAGATCTGTTGTTTTTACCCTTCTTACCCCTTTTTCTGCCCCTACTCCCTGTCTCCAGCAAGCTTCACATCTGACCCCCATTCCCACTACATTGCTTAGCCAGCTCATCCTCATCCATACCCTAAGAGCTGCTCCAGATGCTTCAGGCCTGCAGAGGGATTTAAATCCAAGCCAAGAGACATGGTTCTTGCTTCTTATCTAGTTTTAAAATTATCACACATTTATTCGTTGCCCCTGGCTTAAATACCCACCCAGTGTGACCTCCTGGTTAGGGCTGCATAGTTGTGAAACTTGACCTCAGTACACTGTGTTGCATGGTCTTGGGCAAATTCTTGACTCTATGCCCAGTTTTCTCTTGGTAAAATGAGAATAGGTGAGAATAGGTGCAATTCTCTCATGGGGTTGTTGTGCAGATTAAATGAGATGACACAGCGCCTAGCATGCAATAACTGCCAGTCTTAGAAAATAAAAATACAGGATGCCTAGTTAAATTTGAAAAATAGCTCTCGCTGATGACTCTTTATAATTTATTGAAAAAAGGAAAGTGACTGTAGACATTTAGGGCATCTTGACAAAGTTAGCACCGTATGCAGAACAAAAATCGTTAAATATGGGGCATAGCCTGTATATACAGGATGCCTAGAAACCTTCCAGGACCTGTAACAGTGTCCAAAGGCCAGGAGGAAGGGGCAGATCTAGGGACCCAGCTCCAGGAGACTGATACCGAGGAGAGCTGCCCCCATCATCCAGTGACTTATATTTTTTGCTAAGGTAGCCATCCATGTAGCAGAAAGAACACAGCAGAAAGAGTCAAGAGAAATAAATTTTACTTGTGTCACAGTATAACTTCATCACATTTGTCTTCTTTAGCCATTATCCACTATTCCTTTGAGTCTAAGTGGCTGTGGTTAGTTAACCATTTTAGATTGTTTTTTGTATAAAATGTGGTTGTAAATGAGAATGGTCCCTGGAAGTATAATCTGTTCCCCTCACTTTGTGAGGAAGCCGAGACTCAGACCAGGCAGCTCTCAAAGGACAAGCCTTTGTCCCCACCACCTCCTTGTCCCTACCACCTGTGCCCAAACCACTCCATCCCTGGTGGATTCATCATATCTTCCCAGTTAATATTCCCACAGGTGCACTGTTTATTTCCATTCAGAACTCTGTGGGGTTTTGTTTTCTGTCAAATGACTTAGCTGGCCTCACCCTCAGTCCTGTAGATAAGATATTTGAACTAGTAGGGGCCTTGGGAGCAGGAATCTCTAGGGCTGGGTCTCTTTCTCATCAGGGAGACCTAGTAATTTTGGAAAGAAAAATCAAATGATTTTAAAATAAATTGCTTTTGTTTGTGTTGAATAAAAGTGTTGGAAATAAGGAAAAACAAGATAGATGACTTCCAATTCTATTCAACGTTCCTGTTGCAAAATTGAGAGAACTCCAATTCTTCCCATGACTGCCTATCTCTTAAATATATCTTGCACTGTGGCTAAACTTATGGTGGAAAGACATGGTCAAGGGCCCTTTTTAATTTTATTTTATTATTTATTTATTTATTTTTTAAGATTTTATTTATTTATTTGAGAGAGAGAGAATGAGAGACAGAGAGCATGAGAAGGAGGAAGGTCAGAGGGAGAAGCAGACTCCCTGCTGAGCAGGGAGCCCAATGCAGGACTCGATCCCGGGACTCCAGGATCATGACCTGAGCTGAAGGCAGTCGCTTAACCAACTGAGCCACCCAGGCGCCCAAGGGCCCTTTTTTTTAATTTAAAAAGTATTTTTCAGACACAATACCAGTAATATAGGATTTATTTGGAAATTTGAATTATTCAAGGACTATTTACTATCAACTCGTTTTTTTTTTTAATTTCTGTCGATTCTCTGTATTCCCCTCTCTCTTTTGTTTTTCTCCCTCTTTCTTGTTTTTAAGAACATTCTTTTTTTGTCCTTTGCATTTATTTTATTTTGTTTTATTATGTTATGTTAATCACCATACATTACATCATTAGTTTTTTTAATTTATTTTTTTATTCTTATGTTAATCCCCATACATTGTGCATAACACCCAGTGCTCCATGCAGAATGTGCCCTCCTCAATACCCATCCTCCCACCCCCCTCCCCTCTAGAACCCTGTTTGTTTTTCAGAGTCCATCGTCTCTCATGGTTCGTCTACCCCTCCGATTTCCCCCGCTTCATTCTTCCCCTCCCGCTACCTTCTTCTTCTTCTTTTTTTTTTTTTCTTAACATATATTGCATTATTTGTTTCAGAGGTACAGATCTGAGATTCAACAGTCTTGCACAATTCACAGCACTTACCAGAGCACATATCCTCCCCAGTGTCTATCACCCAGTCACCCCATCCCTCCCATCCCACCCCCCACTCCAACAACACTCAGTTTGTTTCCTGCGATTAAGAATTCCTCATATCAGTGAGATCATATGATACATGTCTTTCTCTGATTGACTTATTTCACTCAGCATAATACCCTCCAGTTCCATCCACGTCATTGCAAATGGCAAGATCTCATTCCTTTTGATGGCTGCATAATATTCCATTGTATATATATACCACCTCTTTTTTATCCTTTCATCTGTCGATGGACATCTTGGCTCTTTCCACAGTTTGGCTATTGTGGACATTGCTTCTATAAACATCGGGGTGCACATACCCCTTTGGATTGCTACATTTGTGTCTTTGGGGTAAATACCCAGTAGTGCAATTGCTGGATCATAGGGTAGCTCTATTTTCAACTTTTTGGGGAACCTCCATACTGTTTTCCAGAGTGGCTGCACCAGCTTGCATTCCCACCAACAGTGTAGGAGGGTTCCCCTTTCTCCGCATCCCCGCCAACACCTGACATTTCCTGACTTGTTAATTTTAGTCATTCTGACTGGTGTGAGGTGATATCTCATTGAGGTTTTGATTTGGATTTCCCTGATGCCGAGCGATGCTGTGCACTTTGTCATGTGTCTGTTGGCCATTTGGTTGTCTTCTTTGGAAAAATGTCTGTTCATGTCTTCAGCCCATTACTTGATTGGATCATTTGGGTGCTGAGTTTGATAAGGTCTTTATAGATTTTGGATACTAGCCCTTTATCTGATATGTCATTTGCAAATATCTTCTCCCATTCTGTCGGCTGTCTTTTGGTTTTGTTGACTGTTTCTTTTGCTGTACAAAAGCTTTTTAAGTTGATGAAGTCCTAATAGTTCATTTTTGCCCTTGCTTCCCTTGCCTTTGGCGATGTTTCTAGGAAGAAGTTGCTGCATCTGAGGTAGAAGAGTTTGCTGCCTGTGTTGTCCTTTAGGATTTTGATAGACTCCAGTCTCACACTGAGGTCTTTCAACCATTTTGAGTCTATTTTTGTGTGTGGTGTAAGAAAATGGCCCAGTTTCATTCTTCTGCATGTGGCTGTCCAATTTTCCCAACACCATTTGTTGAAGAGACTGTCTTTTTTCCATTGGACATTCTTTCCTGCTTTGTCAAAGATTAGTTGACCATAGAGTTGAGGGTCCATTTCTGGGCTTTCTCTCCTGTTCCATTGATCTATGTGTCTGTTTTTGTGCCAGTACTATTTTGTATTGATGATGACAGCTTTGTAATTGAGCTGGAAGTCCGGAATTGTGAGGCCACCAGCTTTGCTTTTGTTTTTCAACATTCCTCTGGCTATGCGGGGTCTTTTCTGGTTCCATACAAATTTTAGGATTATTTGTTCCATTTCTTTGAAAACAGTGGGTGGTATTTTGATGGGGATTGCATTGAATGTGTAGATTGCTCTAGGTAGCATTGACCTCTTCACAATATTTGTTCTTCCAATCCATGAGCATGGAACGTCTTTCCATTTCTTTGTGTCTTCCTCAATTTCTTTCATGAGTATTTTATAGTTTTCTGAGTACAGATCCTTTGCCACTTTGGTTTGATTTATTCCTAAGTACCTTATGGTTTTGGGTGCGATTGTAAATGGGATCGACTTCTTAATGTCTCTTTCTTCTGTCTTGTTGGTGTATAGGAATGCCACTGATTTCTGTGCATTGATTTTATATCCTGCCACTTGACTGAATTCCTGTATGAGTTCTAGCAGTTTTGGGGTGGAGTCTTTTGGGTTTTCCACAGGAAGTATCGTATCATCTACAAAGAGTGAGAGTTTGACTTCTTCTTTGTCAATTCGGATGCCTTTGATTTCTTTTTGTTGTCTGATTGCTGTGGCTAGGACTTCTAATACTATGTTGAATAGCAGTGGCGATAGTGGACATCCCTGCCATGTTCCTGACCTTAGGGGGAAAGCTGTCAGTTTTTCCCCATTGGGAATGATATTTGCTGTGGGTTTTTCATAGATGGCTTTTATGATACTGAGGTATGTGCCCTCTGTCCCTATACTCTGAAGAGTTTTGATCCAGTAAGGATGCTGTACTTTGTCAAATGCTTTTTCTGCATCTATTGAGAGGATCATATGGTTCTTGTTCTTTCTTTTATTAATGTATTGTATCACGTTGATTGATTTGTGGATGTTGAACCAACCTTGTAGCCCAGGGATAAATCCCACTTGGTCGTGGTGAATAATCCTTTTAATGTACTGTTCTATCTTATTGGTTAGTATTTTGGTGAGAATTTTTGCATCCATCTTCATCAGGGATATTGGTGTGTAATTCTCCTTTTGATAGGGTCTTTGGTTTGGGGATCAAGGTAAAGATGGCCTCATAAAATGAGTTTGGAAGTTTTCCTTCCGTTTCTATTTTTTGGAACAGTTTCAGAAGAATAGGTATTAATTCTTCTTGAAATGTTTGGTAGAATTCCCCTGGAAAGCCATCTGGCCCTGGGCTTTTGTTTGTTGGGAGATTTTTGGTTACTGCTTCAATTTCCTTAGTGGTTATAGGTCTGTTCATGTTTTTTATTTCTTCCTGATTCAGTTTTGGTACTATAAACATCTCTAGGAATGCAACCATTTCTCCCAGATTATCTAATTTGCTGGCATACAGTTTCTCATAATATGTTCTATAATTGTTTGTATTTCTTTGGTGTTGGTTCTGATCTCTCCTCTTTCATTCATGATTTTATTTATTTGGGTCATTCCTCTTTTCTTTTTGATAAGCCTGGACAGGGGTTTATCAATCTTCTTAATTCTTTCAAAGAATCAGCTTCTAGTTTCGTTGATCTGTTCCACTGTTCTTTTGGTTTCTATTTCATTGATTTCTTCTCCGATCTTTATAATTTCTCTTCTCCTGCTGGGTTTAGGCTTTATTTGCTGTTCTTTCTCCAGCTCCTTTAGGTGGAGGGTTAGGTTGTGTACTTGAGACCTTTCTTGTTTCTTGAGAAAGGCTTGTATTGCTCTATACTTTCCTCTTAGGACTGCCTTGGCTGCATCCCAAAGATTTTGAACAGTTGTGTTTTCATTTTCATTGGTTTCCATGTATTTTTTTAATTCTTTAATTTCCTGGTTGACCCATTCATTCTTCAGTAGGATGCTCTTTAGCCTCCATGTATTTGAGTTCTTTCTGACTTTCCTCTTGTGATTGAGTTCTAGTTTCAAAGCATTGTGGTCTGAAAATAGGCAGGGAATGATCCCAATCTTTTGGTACTGGTTGAGACCTGATTTATGACCCAGGATGTGATCTATTCTGGAGAATGTTCCATGGGCACTAGAGAAGAATGTGTATTCCGTTGCTTTGGGATGGAATGTTCTGAATATCACTGTGAAGTCCATTTGGTCCAGTGTGTCACTTAAAGTCTTTATTTCCTTGTTGATCTTTTGCTTAGACGGTCTGTCCATTTCAGTGAGGGTGATGTTAAAGTCCCCCACTATTATTGTATTGTTGTCGATGTGTTTCTTTCCTTTTGTTATGAATTGCCTTATATAATTGGCTGCTCCCATGTTAGGGGCATAGATATTTACAATTGTTAGATCTTCTTGTTGGATAGACCCTTTAAGTAGGATATAGTGTCCTTCCTCATCTCTTATTTTGGTCTTTGGTTTAAAATCTAATTTGTCTGATATAAGGATTGCCACCCCAGCTTTCTTTTTGCATCCATTAGCATGGTAAATGATTTCCCTTCCCCTCACTTTCAATCTGGGGTGCCTTTGGGTCTAAAATGAGTCTCTTGTGGACAGCATATCAAGGGGTCTTGTTTTTTTATCCAATCTGATAGCCTGTGTCTTTTGATTGGGGCATTTTGCCCATTTACATTCAGGATAACTATTGAATGATAGGAATTTAGTGCCATTGTATTGCCTGTAAGGTGACTGTTACTGTATACTGTCCGTGTTTCTTTCTGGTCTATGTTACTTTTAGGCTCTATCTTTGCTTAGAGGACCCCTTTCAAGATTTCTTGGAGGGCTGGTTTCGTGTTTGCAAAGTCCTTTAGTTTTTGTTTGTCCTGGAAGCTTTTTATCTCTCCTTCAATTTTCAATGACAGCCTAGCTGGATATAGTATTCTTGGCTGTATAATTTTCTCATTTAGTGCTGTGAATATATCATGCCAGTCCTTTTTGGCCTGCCAGGTCTCTGTGGATAGGTCTGTTGCCAATCTAATGTTTCTACCATTGTAGTTTACAGATCTCTTCCCCCTAGCTGCTTTCAGGATTTTCTCTTTGTGTCTGAGACTTGTAAGTTTTACTCTTAGATGTTGGGGTGTTGACCTATTTTTATTGATTTTGAGGATGGTTCTCTGTGCTTCCTGGATTTTGATGCCTGTTTCCTTCCCCAAATTATGGAAGTTCTCTACTATAATTTGCTCCAATATACCTTCTGCCCTTCTCTCTCTTTCTTCTTCTTCTGGGATCCCAATTATTCTAATATTGTTTCATCTTATGGTATCGCTTGTTTCTCGAATTCTGCCCTCATGATCTAGTAGTTGTTTCTCTCTCTTTTTCTCAGCTACTTGATTTTCCGTCATTTGGTCTTCTATATCACTGATTCTCTCTTCTGCCTCATTTATCCTAACAGTTAGAGCATCCATTTTGATTGCATCTCATTAATAGCCTTTTTGATTTTGACTTGGTTTGATTTTAGGTCTTTTATTTCTCTACAAAGGGTTTCTCTAATAACTTGCATGCTTTTATCAAGCCCAGCTAGTATCTTTAAGATCGTCATTCTGAACTCTAGTTCTGACATCTTACTAATGTCCGTATTGATTAGGTCCCTGGCAGTTGGGACTGCCTCTTGTTCTTTTTTTTTTTGTGGTGTTTTTTTCCATCTTGTCATTTTGTCCAGGGGAGAATAGATGAATGAGAGAACAAAATGCTAACAGGGTAACAATATCCCTAGAAAATATACACTTAACAAATCAGGAGAGACCTGAAACCGGGGGAAAAGTAAGGGAAAGAAAAAAAAAAGAAAGAAAAAGAAAAAGATAAAAACGAACAAACACAGAAACAAACAAACAAAAAACAGAATATGATCAAATATGATCAGGCTGGTGCATAGATCAGTGCCACACAGTAGATTTTGGACGTATTTTGGTCTGTTAGAAGAAAGTGTCTCCCAAAATTTTAAAGAAAGAAAAACTTATATATGTACAAAATTAAGGGTTAATATAATGAAGGGATGGAATATGACTGTAAAGATAAAAATTATAAAAGATTTTATAAAAGGAATTGATAAGATAAGAAGATGGTTGAAAAAAGAAAGAAGAGGATTTAAAAAAAATAGAGAATGTGATTAAGGAGGAGACTAGAACAAAGCCTTACACTAGAGATTTAAGGTATATTTTGGTCTGTTAGAAGAGAGTGTATCCCAAAATTTTAAAGAGAGAACAATATATATATATTGTTCTCAATATATATATATTGGGATATATATATCCCAAAAATAAGGTTAACTACTATGAAGGGATAGAATATGGCTTTAAAAATGAAAAATAAAAAAGATTTTTTAAAAAAGGGATTGATAAGGTGTTGGTTGATAAAGGGAAAAAGAAAAATAAAGAAAAAAAGAAAAGGAAAGTTAAAAAAAATTAACTTTGAAAGACTAAAGAATCATGGGGAAAAACCCATGAATTCTATGTGCAGTATTCCCCTAGTGATGGAGTTCTGCTGTTCTCATTGATCAGTAAACTTGGTCTTGGCTGGCTGTTCTTGCTGATCTTCTGGGGGAGGGGCCTGTCGCAGTGGTTCTCAGATGTCTTTGCCAGACTCGGAATTTCCCCGCCCTTGTTGGGGGCTGGGCTAAGTAATCTGCTCGGTTTTGCTCTTGGGAGCTTTTGTTCCCTGCAAGCTTTCTGTACAGCTTTGGAGGATGAGAGTGAAAATGGTGGCCTCCCAATCTCTACCCCAGAGGAGCCAAGAACTCAGGGCCCCACTCCTCAGTGAGCCCCCAGAGAAAACAGTCAATCATTCTTGTCTCCCTGGTCTCCGGTTGCACTCTGTGCTCACCTGGCCTGTGACTGAGCGCTTCTATCTCTGGCTCATGACCCCGTGTGGAGTCTCCAAACCCAGCAGAGTCCTGCTATGAGCTCCCGTGCCGCTCTTCCTGGGGGAGGAAGGGGAATCTCCCTTGATCTGCCCCTTGTTGAGTCCCTGCTGCAAGATCAGTGGCCCAACTGATCAGTGGATCAAGGTTTATGGCAACCCCCAGCTGAAAGCCCACTCTCCCTTCCTTCTTTTAATGTCCTCCATGCTATTCCTTACGTTCCACAAATAAGTGAAACCATATGATAATTGACGTTCTCTGCTTGACTTATTTCACTTAGCATAATCTCCTCAGTCCCATCCATGTTGATGTAAAAGTTGGGTATTCATCCTTTCTGATGGCTGAGTAATAGTCCATTGTATATATGGACCATATTTTCTTTATCCATTTGTCTGTTGAAGGGCATCTCAGTTCTTTCCACAGTTTGGCTCTTGAGGACATTGCTGCTATGAACACTGGGGTGCATATGGCCCTTCTTTTCACTACATCTGTGTCTTTGGGGTAAATACCATGTAGTGCAATTGTTGGGTCAAAGGGTAGCTCTATATTTAACTTTTTTAGGAACCTCCACACTGTTTTCCAAAGTGGCTGTACCAACTTGCCTTCGCACCAACAGTGTAAGAGGGTTCCCCTTTCTTCACAACCTCTCCAACATTTGTTGTTTCTTGCCTTGTCAATTTTTGCCATTCTAACTGGTGTAAGGTGGTATCTCAGTGTGGTTTTGATTTGGATTTCCCTGATGGCTAATGATGATGAACATTTTTTCATGTGTCTGTTAGCCATTTGTATGTGTTCTTTTGAAAAGTGTCTGTTCATGTCTTCTGCCTATTTTTTGACTTGATTATTTGGTTTTTGGGTGTTGAGTTTGAGAAGTTCTTTATAGATCTTAGATATCAGCCCTTTGTCTGTTGTGTCATCTGCAAATATCTTCTCCCATTCTGTGGGTTGCCTCTTTGTTTTGTTGACTCTTTCCTTTGCTGTGCAGAAGATTTTTTATCTTAATGAAGTCCCAAAAGTTCATTTTTGCTTTTGTTTCCCTTGCCTTTGGGGACGTGTCTTGAAAGAAGTTGTTGTGGCCGATGTCAAAGATGTTACCGCCTATGTTCTCCTCTAGGAGTTTGATGGATTCCTGTCTCACGTTGAAGTCTTTCATCTGTTCAATAAATGATGCTGGGAAAATTGAACAGCTATATATAGAAGAATGAAACTCGACCATTCTCTAACACCATACACAGAGATAAACTCAAAATGGATGAAAGCAAATCATTTTTTAAGCATATGTTCTGTGTGAGACTCTCTGCTAGGCACTGGTGACATGGGAATGGTACAAAGAGATAAAACAAGGAGACAGACTCTCTGTAGCTCCCTGGTGGAGGAAACAATATATACAATTCTTGGGAGATGGTTTTAACAGTTCTCTCTGAAGCAATTTTCCTTTCCAGACTGTCCAGGCTCTTCGTAATTTTGATTACCAGACTGTCCAGACTCTTAGTAATTTTGATCCTCAGGTGTTCAAGGCTGAGAGTTTAGAGGGTGGAGAGATGTGTACATCCTTGTCAGGGTGTGTCAGGTCTGTGCTAGCTGTAAGATACAGAGATCAGTGATGAAAGGGTAGTCATTGCTTCATAAACTGGAAAGTCCAGAGAAAGCATCTGCTTCAGGCAGGGGTATCAAGATGTCATTAACAATCTGCCTTTTCCCATCTTGGCTCTGCTTTCCTGTTTTGGCTTCATTCTCAAGCAAACTTCCCCATGGGGCAGCGAACAAGGCCAGACTATATTTTCCAGACAAAAGAAGGCTTCTTCTTTTCCAACTGTTCCAGCGGAAGTCTCAGGCTCACACTGGCTCTGATCCAGTCATTTGCCCATAATTCAACCAATGACTGGCCAGGGAGGTAGAATTCCCTCCTAGATTGGCCAAGCTGTGGTCATAGCCTGGGAGCTGAGAAGGTGGACGAGTCCCACCCAGACTGCAAGGATGGAGGCTGGAGAGATGGGTCCCCAGGAAAATAAGGTGCTGAACAAGAAGGAGAAAAAAATTGTTCTGGGTGAGGAAAAATAAGAGCTAGACACTTTAGATGGAAGCTTTCTAAGGAGGGGTGGCACTTGAGTAGTGTCTTGGAGGATGTCTAGAATGGAGAGGGCATTTCAGCAGGGGTTCTGATATGAGCAAAAGTGTGACATAGGAATGTGAGTGTCATGTTTGCTCCACAGAAAGGACAACGTTTGGAGTGGCATGTTTGCAAGAGATCATTGACAGTTGGATTGATTGGTTGGATCCAGGCCATGTGAAGCCCTAGGGGCTTTCTAAAGAATTTTGAGTAGGAAAGTGTCATGATGGGGTTTGGTCATTAAGATCAACTTAGCAGATTTGCTGGATGTGAGAATGAGAGGCATAAGTCAAGCAGACTGGGATGGAACAGGTGGTGATAATATGGAAGGAAGAAAGGAAGATATACCAGTTAGCTATTGCCACAATAATGCTGTGAGACCACCACCACAAACTCAGTGACTTTAAATAACAATCATTTATATTCACTTCTCTTCAGGTTCACTAGGAATTGGCTGATCAATTCCAGGCATGTTCTATGGGTCACTCATCTTCCTTGAACCAGTGAGGTAGCTGGAGAATGTTCTCATCGTGATAGCAGAAACATAAGAGCACAAGCCCAAACATGAAACACATTTCAAGTCCCAGCTTTTGTCACATTTGCTAATATCCCACTGAAAAATCAATGGCCAAGCTCAAAGTCAAAGGGAAAGGAAGCACACTTTGCTTCTAGTGGAAAGAACGGCAAGGTCATCATATTCCTTGGATATGGGAAAGATAAAGGATTGGGAAAAACACAGTCTATCACTGAAGGGGTGAAATATTATGGGCTACTCATTTTTCAAAGTACTTTTTTTCTTTGTAGTAGGATTAGCCACAGAGTTCGCCTGACCCTTTGACATTATAATTTTTCTCTTTAAATTTCTTTTTAATTATAACAGATTGCAGATATATATAGAATAAAAATAAATATAAATATAAGAGATTCCTGTGTACCCAGCATACTGATTTCACAGATGTTAGTATTTGATTTCTGTTCTCTTTCCTCTCCTCCCTCCAAGAAATAAAATATTGATTCTACCAAGGGCCCATCCCAGTGTTCCTCACCTCATTCTTCCATGCATGTTTTTATACTGTCACGTGTTTTAGTTCCTTTAAACATGCTTTTATTAAAGAAAAAAGTCATTGGTAGTTTTCATCTGTATCTCAGGGTAAAAGTTCTCTGTGATTAATGCCTCTGGCTCTGAAAAGGTCGCACATTTTAGGGACTTTATTGAAAATCACAAGAGGGCAGTATGACCTCAAGAAAACAATATCAGGTGGAGGAAGGGCAGCTCTTTCTCTTTTCCTTTGTCTCCAGCTTCCGTGGAGACCATCTCTCTAAGGCCTCTGTTTCTTTGTATTTCGCACTTGTTGTGTGGCCTGGGAGGTGTGTGTATGGGCCTGTTTCCCGTCTGTGGGTGACTGTGTTATGGCTCTTCCATGCTTCCTGTCCCCGTCTCATTGTTATCTTCTGGGTGCCTTGTCCTCCCTTCCTCAGGTCCTGTGTCTGCTTTCTGACCAGTTTTTTATCCCTAGTTTATTCCCTATCTTGGTCCTACCTCCCTCTTTGTCTGTCTTTGGCATTTATTTTGATTAAGGCCTGGATTTGTGCTCCCAGTTTTTTAGTTTCTCCTGAGCGATACAGACATGAAGTGCCACAAGATTAGGAGGATGGAAGGCAGATTCCTGTCGGGCACTAAGGAGGAGGGCATGGCCTAGAGGATTTTCCAGAGGGTGATCACCTGAGGAGAATGAACTATGATGTAGGAAAGAACATTAGGGTTTGAAGCTGATGACCAAGAAAGAATTCTTGAGACATCTTTGGTGCAAAAAGGTTGTTTTACTAAAGCACTGGGACAGGGCAGAAAGAAGTGCTCCAGGGTCATGAGGAGTGGCCCATTGTATACTTTCAAGCTGGGAGGGGGTTAGGGATAGCTTAAGTTTCTAAGAATTTTGGAAGCAAGTTTTCCAGGACCTTGAGGAGGCTAGCTATTGTTGGGAAAAGGTCATTTAGTACTGTCTAATAAAATCTTAGTCATGGGACCCTTCAGATATGTATCAGTGGGCCATATGCTTGGGGGGTGATTGTCAACACATATCTTGGGAGGTTTAGAGATAGAGGAAATTTCTAAAGGAATTTTTATATATTAAAGTAGACTTAGAGGATACTGGAAGGTGGAGGGTTGTCGGGGTAGGATTGTCTTTTGCCCTTAGCAAAGTATTAATATTGAGGCAATTGAGTCCCTAGAGGAATGTCACTCTGCTGAGGGCTGAGTGGTAGTAATGGGCTGTAGGTTAGTACACGGGCTGTCAATGGGCTGTAGGTAGTAAGGAAATTTAATAATTTTTTTTTCTGCCTTTGTTTCCCACATCAAACTATATTTTCCCTGCTCTCAAAAAATCAACACCAAGTAAAACTCTACACTAAACAGATTTATTTGTAACCATTTATTTGTAGCCCTAATTGGTTTTGTTTGAAGATCCTGACTGAGAAAAGCTTCCTGGATCTGTTATAAAGGCCTTTGTTGATTTACTGAGTACTGTGGTGTGTGTGTGGGTTGTGCTTGTGTGTGTTAGAGTGAGGGAGAGAGAGAGGATGTGTATCTCTGTGTCTTGGAAAATGAAATTATGCATGTGTGCATGTGTGAGTGTCTCTGTGTGAGTACATGCTTCTCTGTGAATTTGTGCTGGTTATGTATGATTGTGCCTGTGTGTGTCAGTTTGAAGGTATGTGACTCTGTATGTTGGAGAGTGTGAGTAGCAACACGTGTATAAATGTGGTGTTTTGTGAATGTGTCTAAGTGTGAGCCTATGGATGCATGTCCACATTGGTGGAGAGCATGAGTGTCAGAGTTTGTGTTTGTTCTCTGACTGTGAATTTATAAACTGGTCCAGGAACCTTGGCTTCTACTTCCAGGTTACCTCTGGAGCAGCCTGGACTGTGAGACAGATGGTAACAACAAGTGATGGAGTGATAAGCCACACGGAATTGACTTCTGACCTCCCAGGGCCTTGGGAATATAATTTAAAATTGCCTTCACCTCAGAGGATCCAGTATTTCAGTGCAAATTGGTAGGAGAATTGGGGAATCTCAGAAGGATGGGCCCTTAAGGATTTCTTGTCCAGTCTTCCCTTCACATCCACTTCAGGAATGTCCAGCTGAGGCTTTGCCACCCAGGACTGCCAATCCTTTTGGTGTTTAGGTAGTCTCCTCAATCAGTTCATTAGCAAATTAAGCACATGGTGAGGGGCCCTCTGGCACTGGGGTGTCCAATTCTAGTTCAAAGCCAAATGCAGCTTTATTTCCTGTCCCCTCTAGGCTCTGCTAGCCTTTAAGAGTGCTCTTTTTTATTTATTTATTTATTTATTATATTTATTTGTCAGAGAGAGAGAGAGCACAAGCAGGGGGAGTAGCAGAGGGAGAGGGAGAAGCAGAGGGAGAGGGAGAAACAGGCTCCTCACTGAGCAAGGAGCCCGATGTGGGACTCGATCCCAGGACCCTGAGATCATGACCTGAGCCGAAGGCAGACGCTTAACGACTGAGCCACCCAGGCGTCCCTAAGAGTGCTCTTTAAAAAAAAAATAAAAAAAGACTGCTGTGCCTCGGAGCACCTGTGTGGCTCAGTCAGTTAAGCATTGGACTCTTGATTTCAGCTCAGGTCATGATGTCAGGGCTGTGAGATCGAGCCCCATGTCGGGCCACCCATTCAGCAGGGGGTCTCCTTGAGATTCTCCCTCTCCCTCTGCTCCTCCCCCTGCCTGCTTTCTCTTTCTGGAATAAATAAATAAGTTAAAAAAAAAAAGAGTGCTCTGGCTCTTTTGACAACAGCAGGCATGATCAGTTTTGAGCTCCTTGCCTGCTGCAAGGACCATCTAGCTAGAGTGGAGGTGAGCTTGTTGCCAGGCTCACTACAGTGTCCTCCCTGAGAGGCTTCTTTATGGGAGGTGAGAGGGACAGCTTGACTTTACCTCACTCACATGTATCATTGCACACTTCCCTTGTGGCCCATCATTCTGGGGTGATGGTGGGTGGTGTGTCAGGGTGGAGCAGGGCCCTAGAGGTGGACTTCAGAGTTGGTCGCAGGTGAAAAAAACCTACTGTCATAGTTTGCTAGGGCTTCGTAACAAAGTACCACAAACTGGCAGGGTTCAAATGTCAGAAATTTATTGTCTCAGAGTCTGTAGGGGATAGTCTGAAATAAAGTGTTAGCAGGGCCATGCTCCCTCTGAAATCTGCAGGGAAATCCTTCCTCCCCACTTCCTAGCTTCTAGTGCTTGGCTGCAATCTTTGTGTTCCTTGGTTCACAGCTGCATAACTGATCCCTGCCTCCATCATCATATGGTGCTCTCCCTGTGCCTGTGACTTCACATGGTTGTCTTCTTACAAGGACCAATCACATTGATCTGGGAGCCCACCATATTCCAGCATGACCTCATCCTAACTAATTCCACCTGCAATGGCCTTATTTCCAAATAAGGTGGCATTCTGAGGAACTAGGAGTTAAGACTTCAACATACCTTTTTTTGGGGAGGGGGGTGCAATTCAACCCATGGCAGTAATCATCTCACTAATTATCACATTATTTGTCCAGGATCCATGTTTTCAGATAAATTCACAAACATATTTTGGAGCAGTGAAGTCCTCCTTGGTCCCTCTTTCCCACTTCTTTCTCTCTGCTCTGTTGCCATGCTCAGTCACCAACAGCAGAACCTCAACTTCCCTAGCCTCTGCACATGAAAGAAAATTAAGTGTTAGGGAACAGTGAAGGATTGAGATCCTGTGTCTCAGTGGCAGCACACCATGTCTGCCCCGCCTAACTGTTCCCCCAAGAAGCACTGTGAGAGCCCACACAAAGGGGGGAGGTGGCAACAGCCACAGCACAAACAACTAAAAGGAGATCACCTGAGATTTAAAAAAAAACAACAAAACAAAACACCCCGCTTTCCTGCTCCTTTATGCCAAGGCCATCTCAGATTTCAAATTCCCCCTTTCCTTTCAGGAAGTCAACTGTCTAATTTAAAAGTGCTGTTAATCCATTCTTTTACATTTCATTTCCTGTCTTTGCCTACCAGATTAATGGTTCCTTCTGACGCTAGAAGCTGCAGTGTGTTACTTTAAATTCTTAGTGATAAAGTATTTGTTTCTTTCTCTTTTTTTGAGAAAGCTTGTATTTGTAAGTAAAATATGAAATTTTAGTTTCCCAGTATTGGAGCCATGGTATGTGTGTGTGTGTATGTATGTGTATACATGTGCATGTATATGTGTGCGTGATGTGTGTATCTGTATATGTGCATGTATATATGTATGAATGTGTGTAAGTATACATATGTGTATATATGTACATACATGTGTGTTGCATGTATATGTATGTGTGTGTGTGGTGTGCATGACTATTACTCTCATCATTCCTATTCCCCTCTCCAGATCTGAAAGACTGAGAGATAATTTACCAAAGTCAGTCAAAAATCTGGGCCAGCCAGACTTGGTCTTTGTCTTCAGGATGTTAAGTTTTGGAATTCCAGTCAGTCACCAGTTTCCCAGAGTGAGGTGGAGGGATTCTTGGCAGCTAGAAGACATAGATTCTAGTCTTAGCACCACCATTTTGCTCTTAGCTTCAGAAGAAAGAAGGAAGAACATCTCTTGCCCCTGATTCTTACTGCACAATACCTTGGGTTCACTGACTGGATTGTCAGGTCATGTGCTTTTCCCCAAGCCAGTCCCAAGGGCTATGGGGGATTCAGTATGCCGAAGGTCAGACTCCTCTTTGGAACATGGGGTAGAGCCCTTCTGAACTGCATGTGTGGAGTGTGGTGGAGAGGCAGCAACTGCTAGGAAATTTTTTTCTCCAGGAGGAAAGCAAATATGCCTTGAGGGATATGACAGGCTCCTCTTTGCCCTGAGAGACTGAGCCCACATGAACCAAGGATGCAGCTTCTACCATCCTACCCATTCTACCACCTCCAGCTTGTTTTCCTTTGGATTAGTCCAGGAACCTTGTGCTCTGTATGATATAGGAAAATGTTAGGGTTCAACAGCCAAGAAAGAATTATTGAGACATCTTTGGTGCAAAAAGGTGGTTTTACTAAAGCATGGGGACAGGACCCATGGGCAGAAAGAAATGCACTGGGGTCATGAGGAGTGACCCATTATATACTTTCAAGTTGGAAGGAGGTTATGGATAGCATAAGTCTCTAAGGAATTCTGGAAGTAAGGTTTCTAGGATCTTGAGTTGTTGGGAAAAGGTCATTTATTACTGTCTAATAAAACCTTGGTCATGAGACCTTTCAGATGTATATTGGTGGGTCATATGCTTGGGGGGTGATTGCCAACATGTATGTTGGGGGGGGAGAGATAAAGGAAGTTTCCAAAGGAATTTTTATATTTTATTTATTTATTTTTTAAAGATTTTATTTATTTGACAGAGAGAGAGATAGCAAGAGCAGGAACACAAGCAAGGGGAGTGGGAGAGGGAGAAGCAGGCTTCCCTCTGAGCAGGGAGCCTGATGTGGGCCTCGATCCCAGGACCCTGGGATCATGACCTGAGCTGAAGGCAGATACTTAACAACTGAGCCACCCAGGTGCCCCAGGAATATTTATATTTTCAAGTAAACTCAGGATCTTGGGGGTGGGCTAGGATTGCCTTTTGCCCTTAACAAAGTATTAACATCGAGGCAGCTGAGTTTCTAGAGGAATATCACTCTGCCTGTTTCAAGGACTTGTCAGTGGGCTATAGGTAGTAAGGAAATTTAATTTTTCTTTTGCCTTTGTTTCCCACATCATGCTATTTGAGTGGAGGTGAGGTGACATCATCTGTATGAAAAGCAGCAGGCCTGCCTGAGGTTTGAGTCACAGGTTTGGTGTACCTGTGGGGCTGGCCCCAGAGGTGATGATCACCCCTGGCTTGAGAGCACAGGAATGAGGAAAATATGTAAAGGAGTAAGCAGACTTCTGGTCTTTGCTCAGTTAAACTTAAGAAGAGAGAATGAAGAGGCCAGTGACTGGACCAGCTGGTCCATCAAACTCAGGCCAAAGCCCTGAAAAGTTCCAAGGTCTTCTGTGATACACTGTGAGGTCTCTGTATTCTACACTTTTGCAATACTTTTATTGATTAGTTTCCCCTCTGTAGCTCCTCAACATATTGTCTTTCTTCTAGGAAGCTGAGAGCCTTCCTTATATTATAGGGCACAGACCCTTCTTTTCTGTTTCATAGTGTCTCCAGCTGATCCATGAGGTAACCAAGAAATTCCCCTCCCTCTTATCTTTCTTCCTGGATGGTGCCTGTGTGTGTGTGCGTGTGTGCGTGTGTGTGTGTGTGTGTGTACATGTGTGCTTCAGCAGGCCTTCCTGATAGTCAAGGGTGATTCCACTTAGTAATCCATGGTGGAAGGTTATGGGGAGAGAGAGTTGACCCCCATTTCTGTCTCTGCAGGAGCCCTCACAAGATGACTGGAGAGCCCTTAATGTCTTCTTCAGTCCTCTTGCCTGACTAATCCACCCCAGACCAAACACAGACTCTTCTCTCTTGGTAATGGATGAACTTATGGAAAGGGTCAGGCTGATCTCAGAAGAAACACATGGGGGGCACCTGGGTGCCTCAGTTGTTAAGCAACTGCCTTCGGCTCAGGTCATGATCCCAGGGTCCAGGGATTGAGCCCCACATTGGGCTCTCTGCTCCATGGGAGGTATGCTTCTTCCTCTCCCACTCCCCCTGCTTGTGTTCCCTCTCTTGCTCTGTCTCTCTCTGTCAAATAAATAAATAAAATCTTTTAAAATCTTTAAAATCTTTTAAAAAGAAGAAGAAGAAGAAGAAATTCCTAGTCCAGGAATTATAAATGATGGTTGCCAGCTGAATTTCATCTGCAGAAATGCTGTCTTTGACAGTGCAAACTGAAAGTAGAAATCAGGTGTAAATTCAGAATTTAGGGGTGGTCATAAACTCCATTTAGCCAGCTATGAAGGTCAGCTTTGCCATTACATTACTTGCCTGGTCCTCAGGACATTTAGTTTTGCAGACCTTTATGGCTACCCCTTACTTTACTATGGATGAGGAAATGAAGGTCCAAAGAGCACCATGTCACACAGTCTGCTGCTGAGAGAGCCAAGAATGGAACCCAGGTCTTGGGCTCCCCTACTGAACCTCTTTCCTTTGTTTCCAGGTTGTAAGATTATGCTCATAATGTTTCCATTTTGCAGCCCCTCTGCTGAAACCTGTACTTCAGTAGGGAAGGCTTAGAGATACCAGACAGAAAGGAAATGCAAATTGAGAATTTCAGTCATCATGGTTCAGATGGAAGAAACCTTGGCTGGCACCAAGAAACTTAAATATCTCTCCATGACCTGCTTGCCCAAGACTGGCCTGGCTGTAGTCATGGGCTCTGTCCTCACATTTTCCATGATTAAATCTGAGGCCCTCTTGGCTTACAGAATGTATTAGGGAGCTATGAATAATCTTTGTGTTAATGAAACATGGATTTTTGCTTAGCCCTGGAGGGCTGTGGATGTGGTGGGGGGACAGATGACTGGCCTGGAAACCCACGAGGCCCTGCAGAATCTCACCTCTGCTCTTCTGAGCTGTTCTCAGAAACCCAAGTGGGGAACTCTTGGCAGCTGTTTTATCTAGAGTTGGTGCTGCCATAGCCTGGGCTGATGCAGGTTACAGTGGAACAAGGATAGAGGATGTAATGTCCTCAAATGCAGAAAGAGGTTTTAGGTTCTTTAGGAAAGCAGCTCAAGTAGTCAGGGGACCTGAGCAAAATCATGCTGTCCTCACAATTTTGTCCAGCCTCTCCTTTCTCTGCAGCTGGAAGGAGAAAGGGTGAGTAAAATTGCCCACCTCCATTTATTTCCTCAACTCTGTCTATTGGCACAATCTCTGCATTGATCTCAAAATCAGTTACACAAAGCCACTGCTTCATGGAGTTTCTTGTTCACAACTGAATCCTATGTGTCTATAAAAGTGCCTGGCACTTAGTAGATGCTTATGTAATACCTATTCTCAAAGAATAAACATATTCTCAAATATGTATTCTAAACGAGTTTTAGACTAAGTCTCAGATATTTTTGCTGTGTGCATGCCTAATAAAGCACTTTCCTCCAGATGATTCTAAAGACCATTTACAAATGGGAAAGTTGCTGGAAGAAGCAGTGCTGTCTTAAGAGGCCACTGAGGCAATGAGCTTGCTGGGGACTTAAAGGAGGTTGACCAGAAGCTCTGTTTGGCAATACAGTCAGGAGAGTTAATGGAGTTTGTCCCCCAAGTCTCAACAATGCTGACCTAGGGCAATGGAGCTGATGTTTGTGTTCCAGAAGGCGGCTGCCCACTCCCAGAAAGGCCACTCAAAACACATAGTGAGCTGCCACATGTCTCTTGGGCTAGTGCACTGCTGTTTTCATGATGAAATAGAGAGAGTGATCCATTTCGGTGGACTTTCAGGTATTTGAGAGCATGGAAAAAATATTTGCCGTTTTCCCAACTCCCTGTCCTTTCTGATTCTTTGTTGCAGTTTCTACAACTCTCTTACCAGACTCTAAGAGAAGTCTTTGAACAGGTGAAATTTCTGAGCCTTTCTGGCCCTCTGAGTGTGATACTGTACTGGGCAATCAGCCTGCATTTCTGAGGGCACCTACCATGTGCCAGGGGCTGGGTCTCAGGGACAGGGAACAAACAGCTTGTTTTTGTGGTTATTTTTTCTTCTTTTCTCTAACTTCAGGCCATTTTTTAAAAAGTGTTTTTTCAAAAACAATATTAGAATAACAACAAGGAATATAAAGCAAACATTTTCCCTATTCCCATTTTTTAATTTTTAATTTTAATTCCAGTTAGGTAACATACAGTGTAATATTGGTTTCAGGTGTATACTATAGTGATTCAACAGTTCCATACATCACCCTGTGCTCATCATGACAAATGTAGCCTTAATCGCCATCACCTATTTAACACATCCCCTAAACCCTCTGATAACCATCTGTTTGTTCTCTATAATTAATTAAGAATCTCTTTCATGATTTGTCTCTCTTTTAATTTTTCCCTTTGCTTGTTTGTTGTATTTCTTAAATTCCACATGAGTGAAATCATAGGATATTTGTCTTTCTCTGACTGACTTGTTTCACTTAGCATTATACTCTCTAGCTCCATCCTTGTTGCAAATGGCAAGATTTCTTTCTTTTTCATGGCTGAATAGTATTTCATTGTAATATACACACCACATCTTCTTTATCCATTTATCAACTGATGGACACTTGGGCTGCTTCTATAATTTGGCTATCGTAAATAATGTTGCTATAAACATAGGGGTGCATGTATCCCTTTGAATTAGTCTTCTTGTATTCTTTGGGTAAATAGTCAGTAGTGCAATGGCTGGATTGTAAGGTAGTTCTATTTTTAATTTTTTGAGGATCCTCCATACTGTTTTCCAGAGTGGCTGCACCAGTTTGCCTTCCCACCAACAGTGCAAGAGAGTTACCCTTTCTCCACATTCTCACCAACACCTGTTGTTTCTTGTGTTGTTGATTTTAGCCATTCTGATAGGTGTGAAGTGGTACCTCATTGTAGTTGTGATTTGCATTTCCCCGATGATGAGTGATGATGGCATATTTTCATGTGTCTGTTAGCCACTTGGATATCTTCTTTGGAGAAATGTCTGTTCATGTCTTCTGTCCATTTTTTAATTGGATTATTTGTTTTTGGGGGGTTGAGTTTCATAAGTTCTTTATATATTTTAGATACTAGTCCTTTATCGGATATGTCATTTGCAAATATCTTCTCCCATTCCATAGATTGCGTTTTAGTTTCGTTGATTGTTTCCTTTGCTGTGAAGAAGCTTTTTATTTTGATGTAGTCCCAATATTTTTGCTTTTGTTTCCCTTGCCTCAGGAGATACCTTGAAAGAAGTTGCTGTGACTGATGTGAAAGAATTTACTGCCAGGGTACTTGGGTAGCTCAGTTCGTTAAGCATCTGCCTTTGGCTCAGATCGTGATCTCAGGGTCCTGGGATCAAGCCCCGAGTTGGGCTTCCTGCTCAGTTGGGAGCCTGCTTCTCCCTCTGCCATCCCCTTGCTTGTACTCTCTTGCTTGAGAGCGCTCTCTCTCTCTCTCTCAAATAAATAAATAAAATCTCTAAAAAAAAGAAGGTACTGCCTGTGTTCTCTTCTAGGGTTTTATGGTTTCAAGTCTCACATTTAGGTCTTTCATCCATTTTGAATTTATTTATATATATGGTGTAAGAGAGTGGTAAAGTTTCATTCTTTTGCATGTTGCTGTCCAGTTTTCCCAAAACTATTTGTTGAGGAGATCATCTTTTTTTCTATTGGCTATTCCTTCCTGCTTTGTCAAAGATTAACTGACCATATAATTGGAGGTTTATTTTCTCTTCTGTCCTATTGATCTAGGTCTATATTTTTGTGCCAGCATGATACTGTTTTGATTACTAGAGCTTTGAAATATAACTTTGAGTCCCAAATTGTGATGCCTCCAGCTTTGCTTTTCTTTTTCAAGATTGCTTTGGCCATTTGGAGTCTTTTGCGGTTCCATACACATTATAAGATTGTTTCTTCTAGCTCTGTGAAAAATGCTGCACGTATTTTGATAGGAATTGCATTAAATGTATAGATTACTTTGGGTAGTATAGACATTTTAACAATATTTGTTCTTCTAATCCATAAGGATGGAATGTCTTTCCATTTCTTTATGTTGTCTGAAATTTCTTTTTTTTAATTTTTAAAAATTTTTATTGTTATGTTAATCACCATACATTACATCATTAGTTTTTGATGTAGTGTTCCATGATGATTCATTGTTTGTGCATAACACCCAGTGCTCCATGCAGAACGTGCCCTCTTTAATACCCATCACCAGGCTAACTCATCCTCCCACCCCCCTCCCCTCTAGAACCCTCAGTTTGTTTTTCAGAGTCCATCATCTCTCATGGTTCATCTCCCCCTCAGATTCCCCCACCCCTGTTCATTCTTCCCCTTCTGCTATCTTCTTCTTTTTTTTTTCTTAACATATATTGCATTATTTGTTTCAGAGGTACAGATCTGTGATTCAACAGTCTTGCACAAATGTCTGAAACTTCTTTTATCAGTGTTTTAGTTTTCAGAGTACAGATCTTTCACCTCTTTGGTTAGGTTTATGCCTAGATATCTTATTATTTTGGGTGCAATTTAAATGGGATTTTCTTAACTTCTCTTTCTGCTGCTTCATTATTGGTGTATAGATATGCAACAGATTTTTGTACATTGATTTTGTATCTTGTGACTTTACTGAATTTATTTATCAGTTCTAACAGGTTTTTGGTGGAGTCTTTCAGGTTTTATATATATATTATCATATTACCTGCAAATAGTGTAAATTTGACTTCCTTTTATTGATTTGGATTCCTTTTATTTCTTTTTGTTGTCTGATTGCTGTGACTAGGACTTCCAGTACTATGTTGTATAAAAGTGGTGAGAATGGACATCCTTGTCTTGTTCCTGATTTTAGGGCGAAAACTCTGTTTTTCCCCATCAAAGATGATGTTAACTGTGTTTGTTGTTGTTGTTGTTTTGTATATGACCTTTATGCTGTCAAGGTGTGTTTCCTCTAAACCTATTTTGTTGAGGTTTTTATCATGAATGGATATTGTATTTGTCAAATGTTTTTTCTGTGTCTATTGAAATGATCATATGATTCCTATCCTTTCTATTATTAATGTGATATATCACATTGCTTGATTTATGAATACTGAACCACACTTGCACCCAGGAATAAATCCCACTTGATCATGGTAAATGATTTTTTTTAATGAGTGTTGATTTCAGTTTGCTAGTGCTTTATTGAGAATTTTTGCATCTCTGTTCATCAGAGATAACGGCCTGTAGTTCTCTTTTATAGAATACCCAACTTTTACATCAACATGGATGGGGCTGGAGGAGATTATGCTAAGTGAAATAAGTCAAGCAGAGAATGACAATTATCATATGGTTTCACTTATTTGTGGAACATAAGGAATAGCATGAGGACATTAGGAGAAGGAAGGGAAAAATGAAGGGGGGGAAATGGAAGGGGGAGATGAACCATGAGAGACTATGGACTCTGAGAAACAAACTGAGGGTTTTAGAGGGGAGGGTGTGGGGGGATGGGTTAGCCTGGTGATGGGTATTAAAGAGGGCACATACTGAATGGAGCACTGGGTGTTATATGCAAACAATGAATCATGGAACACTACATCAAAAACTAATGATGTATGGTGAATAACATAACGTAATAAAATAAAATAAAATTTAAAAAATATAGTGGTGTCTTTATCTGGATTTGGCAGTAGGGGAATTCTTGCCTCATGGAATGAATTTTGAAAATTTCCTTCCTTTTCTATTTTTTGGAATGGTTTGAGAAGAATAGGTATTAACTCTTCATTAAATATTTGGTAGAAATTGCCCGTGAAGCGATCTGCCCCTTGAGTTTTGTTTGTTGCAAGTTTTTTGACTACTAACTCAATTTCTTTGCTAGTTATCAGTCTGTTCAAGTTTTCTATTTCTTCCTTTTCAGTTTTGGTAGTTTATATGTTTCTTGGAATTTATCTAATTCTGGGTTGTCCAATTTGTTGGCATATGTTTTTCATAATATTCTTTTAGGATTGTTTGTATTTTTGTGATGTTGATTGTTATTTCTCTTCTTTCATTTGTGATTTTATTTACTTGAGTCTTTTCTCTTTTCTCTTTGATAAGTCTGGCTAGAGATTTATCCATTTTATTGATTTTTTCAAAGAACCAGCTCCTGGTTTCATTGATTGTTTCTATTGTTTTTTCAATTTCTAAATCCTTTATTTCTGCTCTAATCTCTATTATTTCCTTCCTTCTTCTGGCTTTAGGCTTCATTTATTTTTCTTTTTCTAGCTCCTTTGGGTGTAAGTTTAGGTCATTTGAGCTTTTTCTTGCTTCTTGAGGTAGGCCTGTGTTGTTATATACTTCCCTCTGATGACTGGTTTTGCTGTATCCCAGACGTTTTGGACTGTTGTGTTTTCATTTTCTTTTGTTCCCATGTACTAAAAAGGCTGAACAAAATATTGAAAATTGAATATTTTTCTTTTATTTCCTGGTTGACTCACTTATTGTTTATTAGCATGTTATTTAACCTTCATGTATTTGTGGTCTTTCCAGACTTTTTCTTGTGGTTGACTTCTAGTTTCATAGTGTTGTGGTCAGAAAATATGCATTATATGATTTCGATCTTCTTGAATTTCTTGAGGTTTGCTTTGTGAGCTAATATGTGATCTATTCTGGAGAATGCTCTGTGTGCACTTGAAAATAATTTGTATTCTGCTGTTTTATGATGGAATATTCTGAATATACTGTTAAATTAATCTGTTCCAGTATGTCATTCAAAGCCATTGTTTCCTTGTTGATTTGTTGTTTAAATGATCTGTCCATTGGTATAAGTGGGGTGTTAAAGTCCCCTACTATTGTTGTATTATTATTGATTAGTTGCTTTATGTTTGCTATTAACTGTTTAATGTATTTGGGTGCTTCTATGTTGGGTATATAAATATTTATAATTGTTGTATCTTCTCTTTGGATTGTCCCTTTTATTATTATATAATATCCTTCTTTGTCTCTTTTTACAATCTTTTTTTTTTTTAGTTGGGGGAAGGGCAGAGAGAGAGAATTTTTTTTTATTCTTATGTTAATCCCCATACATTACATCATTAGTTTTAGATGTAGTGTTCCATGATTCATTGTTTGTGCATAACACCCAGTGCTCCATGCAGAATGTGCCCTCCTCAATACCCATCACCAGGCTAACCCATCCTCCCAACCCCCTCGCCCCTAGAACCCTCAGTTTGTTTTTCAGAGTCCATCGTCTCTCATGGTTCGTCTACCCCTCCGATTTCCCCCGCTTCATTCTTCCCCTCCTGCTACCTTCTTCTTCTTCTTTTTTTTTCTTAACATATATTGCATTATTTGTTTCAGAGGTACAGATCTGATTTTCAACAGTCTTGCACAATTCACAGCACTTACCAGAGCACATACCCTCCCCAGTGTCTATCACCCAGTCAGCCCATCCCTCCCACCCCACCCCCACTCCACCAACCCTCAGTTTGTTTCCTGTGATTAAGAATTCCTCCTATCAGTGAGGTCATATGATACATGTCTTTCTCTTTTTGACTTATTTCGCTCAACATAATACCCTCCAGTTCCATCCACGTCGTTGCAAATGGCAAGATCTCATTCCTTTTGATGGCTGCATAATATTCCATTGTATATATATACCACCTCTTCTTTAGCCATTCATCTGTCCATGAACATCTTGGCTCTTTCCACACTTTGGCTATTATGGACATTGCTGCTATAAACATCGGGGAGCACGTACCCTTTCAGATCCCTACTTTTGTATCTTTGGGGTAAATACCCAGTAGTGCAATTGCTGGATCATATGGTAGCTCTATTTTCAACTTTTTGAGGAACCTCCATACTGTTTTCCAGAGTGGCTGCACCAGCTTGCATTCCCACCAACAGTGTAGGAGGGTTCCCCTTTCTCCGCATCCCCGCCAACATCTGCCATTTCCTGACTTGTTAATTTTACCCATTCTGACCGGTGTGAGGTGGTATCTCATTGAGGTTTTGATTTGGATTTCCCTGATGCCGAGTGATATTGAGCACTTCGTCATGTGTCTATTGGCCATTTGGATGTCTGCTTTGGAAAAATGTCTGTTCATGTCTTCTGCCCATTTCTGGATTGGATTCTTTTTTCTTTGGGTGTTGAGTTTGATGAGTTCTTTATAGATTTTGGATACTAGCCCTTTATCTGATATGTCATTTGCAAATATCTTCTCCCATTCTGTCGGTTGTCTTTTGGTTTTGTTGACTGTTTCCTTTGCTTTGCAAAAGCTTTTTAAATTGATGAAGTCCCAATAGTTCATTTTTGCCCTTGCTTCCCTTGCCTTTGGCGATGTTTCTAGGAAGAAGTTGCTTCGGCTGAGGTCAAAGAGGTTGCTGCCTGTGTTGTCCTTCAGAATTTTGATGGACTCCTGTCTCACATTGAGGTCTTTCAACCATTTGAATTCTATTTTTGTGTGTGGTGTAAGGAAATGGTCCAGTTTCATTCTTCTGCTTGTGGCTATCCAATTTTCCCAACACCATTTGTTGAAGAGACTGTCTTTTTTCCATTGGACATTCCTTCCTGCTTTGTTGAAGATTAGTTGACCATAGAGTTGAGGGTCCATTTCTGGGCTCTCTATTCTGTTCCATTGATCTATGTGTCTGTTTTTGTGCCAATACCATAATGTCTTGATGATGACAGCTTTGTAATAGAGCTGGAAGTCCAGAATTGTGATGCCGCCAGCTTTGCTTTTCTTTTTCAACATTCCTCTGGCTATGCGGGGTCTTTTCTGGTTCCATACAAATTTTAGGATTTTTGTTCCATTTCTTTGAAGAAAGTGGATGGTATTTTGATGGGGATTGCATTGAATGTGTAGATTGCTCTAGGTAGCATTGACATCTTCACAATATTTGTTCTTCCAATCCATGAGCATGGAACGTTTTTCCATTTCTTTGTGCCTTCCTCAATTTCTTTCATGAGTATTTTATAGTTTTCTGAGTACAGATCCTTTGCCTCTTTGGTTATATTTATTCCTAAGTACCTTATGGTTTTGGGTGCAATTGTAAATGGGATCGACTCCTTAATTTCTCTTTCTTCTGTCTTGTTGTTGGTGTATAGGAATGGCACTGACTTCTGTGCATTGATTTTCTATCCTGCCACTTTACTGAATTCCTGTCTGAGTTCTAGCAGTTTTGGGGTGGAGTCCTTGGGGTTTTCCACATAAAGTATCATATCATCTGCAAAGAGGGAGAGTTTGACTTCTTCTTTGCCTATTTGGATGCCTTTTATTTCCTTTGTTGTCTGATTGCTGTGGCTAGGACTTCCAATACTATGTTGAATAGCAGTGGTGATAGTGGACATCCCTGCCGCATTCCTGACCTTAGGGGGAAAGCTCTCAGTTTTTCCCCATTGAGAATGATATTCGCTGTAGGCTTTTCATAGATGGCTTTTATGATATTGAGGTATGTACCCTCTATGCCTATACTCTGACGAGTTTTGATCAAGAAAGGATGCTGTACTTTGTCAAATGCTTTTTCTGCATCTATTGAGAGGATCATATGATTCTTGTTCTTTCTTTGTTAATGTATTGTATCACGTTGATTGATTTGGGGATGTTGAACCAACCTTGTAGCCCAGGGATAAATCCCACTTGGTCGTGGTGAATAATCCTTTTAATGTACTGTTGGATCCTACTGGGTAATATTTTGGTGAGAATTTTTGCATCCATGTTCATCAGGGATATTGGTCTGTAATTCTCCTTTTTGATGGGGTCTTTGTCTGGTTTTGGGATCAAGGTAATGCTGGCCTCATAAAATGAGTTTGGAAGTTTTCCTTCCATTTCTATTTTTTGGAACTGTTTCAGAAGAATAGGTATTAAGTCTTTTTGAAATGTTTGGTAGAATTCCCCTGGGAAGCCATCTGGCCCTGGGCTTTTGTTTTTTGGGAGATTTTTGATGACTGCTTCAATTTCCTTAGAGGTTATAGGTCTGCTCAGCTTTTCTATTTCTTCCTGGTTCAGTTTTGGTAGTTGATACATCTCTAGGAATGCCTCCATTTCTTCCAGGTTATCGAATTTGCTGGCATAGAGTTGCTCATAATATGTTCTTATAATTGTTTGCATTTCTTTGGTGTTGGTTCTGATCTCTCCTCTTTCATTCATGATTTTGTTGATTTGGGTCCTTTCTCTTCTCTTTTTGATAAGTCTGGCCAGGGGTTTATCAATCTTGTTAATTCTTTCAAAGAACCAGCTCCTAGTTTCACTCATCTGTTCTACTGTTCTTTTAGTTTCTATTTCATTGATCTCTGCTCTGATCTTTATTATTTCTCTTCTCGTGCTGGGTTTAGGCTTTATTTGCTGTTCTTTCTCCAGCTCCTTTAGGTGGAGGGTTAGGTTGTGTACTTGAGACCTTTCTTGTTTCTTGAGAAAGGCTTGTATTGCTCTATACTTTCCTCTTAGGACTGCCTTGGCTGCATCCCAAAGATTTTGAACAGTTGTGTTTTCATTTTCATTGGTTTCCATGTATTTTTTTAATTCTTTAATTTTCTGGTTGACCCATTCATTCTTCAGTAGGATGCTCTTTAGCCTCCATGTATTTGAGTTCTTTCTGACTTTCCTCTTGTGATTGAGTTCTAGTTTCAAAGCATTGTGGTCTGAAAATAGGCAGGGAATGATCCCAATCTTTTGGTACTGGTTGAGACCTGATTTATGACCTAGGATGTGATCTATTCTGGAGAATGTTCCATGGGCACTAGAGAAGAATGTGTATTCCATTGCTTTGGGATGGAATGTTCTGAATATCACTGTGAAGTCCATTTGGTCCAGTGTGTCATTTAAAGACTTTATTTCCTTGTTGATCTTTTGCTTAGACGATCTGTCCATTTCAGTGAGGGGGGTGTTAAAGTCCCCCACTATTATTGTATTGTTGTCAATGTGTTTCTTTGCTTTTGTTATGAATTGCCTTATATAATTGGCTGCTCCCAATTTAGGGGCATAGATATTTACAATTGTTAGATCTTCTTGTTGGATAGACCCTTTAAGTAGGATATAGTGTCCTTCCTCATCTCTTATTACAGTCTTTGGTTTAAAATCTAATTTGTCTGATATAAGGATTGCCACCCCAGCTTTCTTTTGGTGTCCATTAGCATGGTAAATGGTTTTCCACCCCCTCACTTTCAATCTGGGGGTGTCTTTGGGTGTAAAATGAGTCTCTTGCAGGCAGCATATCGATGGGTCTTGTTTTTTAATCCAGTCTGATAGGCTGTGTCTTTTGATTGGGGCATTTAGCCCATTTACATTCAGGGTAACTATTGAAGTTAGAAACTTAGTGCCATTGTATTGCCTGTAAGGTGACTGTTACCGTATATTGTCTGTGTTCCTTTCTGGTCTATGTTGTTTTTAGGGTCTCTCTTTGCTTAGAGGACCCCTTTCAAGATTTCTTGTAGGGCTGGTTTCATGTTTGCAAATTCCTTTAGTTTTTTTTGTCCTGGAAGCTTTTTATCTCTCCTTCAATTTTCAATGACAGCCTAGCTGGATAGAGTATTCTTGGCTGCATATTTTTCTCATTTAGTGCTCTGAATATATCCTGCCAGTCCTTTCTGGCCTGCCAGGTCTCTGTGGATAGGTCTGTTGCCAATCTAATGTTTCTACTGTTGTAGGTTACATATCTCTTCTCCCGAGCTGCTCTCAGGATTTTCTCTTTGTCTATGAGACTCGTAAGTTTTACAATTAGATGTCTGGGTGTTGTCCTATTTTTATTGATTTTGAGGCGGTTCTCTGTGCTTCCTGGATTTTGATGCCTGTTTCCTTCCCCAAATTAGGGAAGTTCTCTGCTATAATTTGCTCCATTGTACCTTCTGCCCCTGAGAGAGAGAATTTTTAAGATTTTATTTATTTACTTAGAGAGAGAGACAGAGAGCATGAACATGAGCAGGGGAAGAAGGGAGTGGGAGAAGCAGACTCCCTGCTGAGCAGGGAGCCTGATGTGGGGCTCAATCCCAGAATCCTGAGATCATGACCTGAGCTGAAGCCGGACACTTAATTGACTGAGCCACCCAGGCACCCTGAGAGAGAGAATCTTAAGCAGGCTCCATGCCCAGCCTGATGTAGGGCTTCTTGATCTCACAACCCTGAGATCATGACCTGAGTTGAAATTAAGAGACAGACGCTTAACCAACTGGGCTACCCAGGCACCCCCCAAAAGTCTTTGTTTTAAAGTCGATTTTGTCTGATATAAGTATTGCTACTCTGGCTTTCTTTTGACATCCATTTGCATGATGTTTCTCCATCCTCTCACTTTTAATCTACAGGTGTCTTTAGATCTAAAATGGGTCTCTTATAGGCAGTATATGGATGGTCTTATTTTTCTATCCATTCTGTAACCCTATATCTTTTTTTTTTTAAAGATTTTTATTTATTTATTTGACAGGGAGAGAGACAGCAAGAGAAGAAACACAAGCAGGGGGAGTGGGAGAGGGAGAAGCAGGCTTCCCACGGAGCAGGGAGCCCAATGCAGGGCTCGATCCCAGGACCCTGAGATCATGACCTGAGCTGAAGGCAGACACTTAATGACTGAGCCACCCAGGTGCCTCTAATCCTATATCTTTTGATTGGAGCATTTAGTCCATTTACATTCAAATAATTATTAATAGATATATATTTAATGCCATTTTATTAGTTGTTTTGTGGTTGTTTCTGAAGAATTTCTCTGGCCTTTTCCTGTCCTCTCTTTCATGTTTTGCTGATTTTCTTTAGTGGTATATTTTGATTTATTTTTCTTTATTCTTTGCATATTTATTAGTGGTTTTGATATATAGTTACCATTAGGTTTGTATATACCCTCTTCTGCATATAGCAGTCTATATTAAGTTGATGGTCATTTAAGTTTGAGCCCCTTTTTTCTCCTTTCCTCCCCACATTTTAGGTATATGTTATTATATTTCATATATATTTTTTGTGAGTTCATTGACTTTTTTTTTCTTACAGAAAAATTCATTTTTTACTGCCTTTGTGCTTCCTACTTCTACACTGTCAATTTTGGTCTCACTTTTCATTCAAAGTGTCCCTTTTAATATGTTTTGCAGAGCTTAAACCAGCTAGTCATGAACTCCTTTAGTTTTTTTTTTTTGTCTGGGAAACTCTTTATCTCTCCTATTCTGAATGATACCCTTTCTGGATAGAGTATTATTGGCTGCAGATTTTATCCATTCAACACATTGAATATATCATGTTTGTCTCTTCTGACTTGCCAAGTTTCCATTGAAAAATCTTCTGCTAGTCTTATGGATTTTCCCTTATAAGTTAATAACTTCTTTTGTCTTGTTGCTTTAAAATTTTTTTCTTTATCACCATATTTTGCAAATTTAAAGACAATATGTGTTGGTGTCAGTCTGCTTTTATTGATTCTGTTGAGTGTTCTCTGTGCCTCTTGCATCTGGATATCTGTTTCCTTCCCCAGATTAGGGGAGTTTTCAGCTATTATTGCTTCAAATAAATTTTCTATCCCCCTTTCTCTCTCTTCTTCTTGGACTCCTATAGTATGAATGTTATTACATTTGGTGGAATCACTGAGTCCCCTAGGTCTTTTCTCATTTTGCATACTTCTTTTCTCTATCTTTTGTTCAGTCTAATTACTTTCCATTACTGTCTTCAAGACCACTAATTCATTCCTCTGCTTCTTCCATCCTGTTGTTCATTGCATCAAGTATGTTCTCATTTCATTTATTGTGCCTTTACCTCTGTTATATTATCCTTTATTTCTGTGTTAAGGGTCTCAGTCATGTCTTCCCCTCTTTCCTCACGTCCAGTGAGTATCTTTTTGATCATTGCTTTAAATTCTCTATCAGGCATGTTACTTATATCAGTTTTGCTTAGATCTCTGGCTATGGCCTTGACCTATTCTTTCATTTGGGATATATTTCTCTGCTTCCTCATTTTGTCTGCCTCTCTGGGTCTGTTTCTGTGTGTTAAGAAAGTCAGCTGTGATGTTGGTGAGGATGTAGAGAAAGGTGAACCCTCCTGCACTGTTGGTGGGATTACAAATTGGTGCAACCACTCTGGAAAAACAGTATAGATGTTCCTCAAAAAGTAAAAAAAAGAACTACCCTAGCTAGGATCCAGCAATTGCACTACTAGGTATTTATCTAAAGAATACAAAAATACTAATTCAAAGTGATAAATGCACCCCAATGTTTACAGTAGCATTTATCTACAATAGCCAAATTAGGGAAACAGCCCCAGTGTGTATCGACTGATGAATGGGTAAAGGAGAATGGGAACATATATATCAGTCTATATATCTATCTATATCTATCATCTATCTATCTATCTATCTATCTATCTATCTATCTATCTATTGCAATGAGGTAGATGGAGCTAGAGAGTATTATGCTAAATAAAATAAGTCAGTCAGAGAAAGACAAATACCACATGATTTCACTCATATGTGGAATTTAAGAAACAAAACAAGTGATCACAGGGAAACAAAGGAGAGAGAGAAGTAAACAAAGAGACTTTTTATTTTTATTTTTTTATTATGTTATGTAATCACCATACATTACATCATTAGATTTGATGTAGTGTTCCATGATTCATTGTTTGCATATAACACCCAGTGCTCCATTCAGTACGTGCCCTCTTTAATACCCATCACCAGGCTAACCCACCCCCCCAACCCCTCCCCTCTAGAATCCTCAGTTTGGTTCTCAGAGTCCATAGTCTCTCATGTTCAACTCCCCGTCTGATTCTTACCCCCCCTTCATTTTCCCCTTCCTGCTATCTTAAGAAAGAGACTCTTAACTATAGAGAACAAACTGATGGTTACAGGAGGGGAAGTGGGTGATGGGGCTTAAGGAGCACACTTATTGCGATGAGCACTGCTTGTTGTATGTAACTGTTGAATCACTAAATTATATACCTGAAACTAATATTATACTATATGTTAACTAACTGGAATTTAAATAAAAACTTAAACAAAGTGGCAGTAGGAGCAAGATAACAGAGGAGTAGGAGACCAAAATTTTGTCTGGTCCCAGGAATTCAGCTAGATAGGTATCAAACCATTCTGAACACCTACAAATGGAACAGGAGATCAAAGAAAAGAAGAGTAGCAACACTCTGAACAGAAAAGCGGGGGTGCCTGGGTGGCTCAGTCATTGGGCGTCTGCCTTCGGCTCAGGTCATGATCCCAGGGTCCTGGGATCGAGCCCCGCATCGGGCTCCCTGCTGAGCGGGAAGCCTGCTTCTCCCTCTCCCGCTCTCCTGCTTGTGTTCCCTCTCTCGCTGTGTCTCTCTCTGTCAAATAAATAAATAAAATCTTTAAAAAAAAAAAAGAAAAGCGACAACTTTCTGGAAGGTCTCTTCTGATTTGTTTAGTGAATATTTTTCTGGGATTGTTGTTACCCTGTTAGCATTTTGCTCTCTCATTCATCTATTCTCCTCTGGACAAGCTGAAAAGATGGAAAAACTCACCTCAAAAAAACAGAACAAGAGGGAGTACTGACTGCCAGGGACCTAATCAATATGGACATTAGGTAAGATGTCGGAAATAGAGTTCAGGATGACGATTATAGAGATACTACCTGGGCTTGAAAAGAGCATGGAAGATACTAGAGGATCACTTTCTGGAGAAATAAAAGAACTAAAATCTAACCAAGTCAAAATCAAAAGGACTATTAATGAGGTGCAATAAAAAATGAAGGATCTAACTGCTATGATAAATGAGGCAGAAGAGAGAATTAATAATATAGAAGAGTAAATAATGGAGAATAAAGAAGCTGAGAAAAAGAGAGAGAAACAACTACTGGATCATGAGGGCAGAATTTGAGAGATAAGTAATACCATATGACGAAACAATAGTAGAATAATTGGGATCTCAGAAGAAGAAGAAAGAGAGAGAGGGGCAGAAGGTATAATGGAGCAAATTAAAGCAGAGAACTTCCTTAATTTGGGGAAGGAAACAGGCATCCAAATCCAGGAGACACAGAGAATCCCCCTCAAAATCAAAAAAATAGTCACGACCCCGACATCTAATAGTAAAAGTTATGAGTCTCAGAGACAAAGAAAAAATCCTGAAAGCAGCTAGGGAGAAGAGATATGTAATCTACAATGGTAAAAACATTAGACTGGCAACAGACCTATCCACAGAGACCTGGCAGGCCAAAAAGGACTGGCAGGATATATTCAGAGCACTAAATGAGAAAAATAGGCAGCCAAGAATACTCTATCCAGCTAGGCTGTCATTGAAAATAGAAGGAGAGATAAAAAGCTTCCAGGACAAACAAAAACTAAAGGAATTTGCAAACACGAAACCAGCCCTATAAAAAATACTGAAAGGGGTCCTTTAAGCAAAGAGAGAGCATAAAAGTAACATAGACCAGAAAGAATAGAGAAAATATACAGTGACAGTCACCTTACAGGATTTACAATGGCACTACATTCCTATCTTTCAGTAGTTACCCTGAATGTAAATGGGCTAAATGCCCCAATCAAAGGACACAGGCTATCAGATTGGATTAAAAAAAAAAAACAAGACCCATCGATATGTTGTCTGCAAGAGACTGATTTTAGCCCCAAAGACACGTCCAGATTGAAAGTGAGGGAGTAGAAAATCATTTACCATGCTAATGGACACCAAAAGAAAGCTGGGGTTGCAATCCTTATATCAGACAAATTAGATTTTAAACCAAAGACTATAATAAGAGATGAGGAAGGACACTATATCTTACTTAAAGGGTTTATCCAACAAGAAGATCTAACAATTACAAATATCTATGCCACTATTTGGGAGCAGCCAATTATATAAGGCAATTAATAACAAAAGCAAAGAAACACATTGACAACAATACAATAATAGTGGGGGACTTTAATACCCCCCTCACTGAAAAGGACAGATCATCTAAGCAAAAGATCAACAAGGAAATAAAGACTTTAAATGACACACTGGACCAAATGGACTTCACAGTGATATTCAGAACATTCCATCCCAAAGCAACAGAATACACATTCTTCTCTAGTGCCCATGGAACATTCTCTAGAATAGATCACATCCTAGGTCATAAATCAGGTCTCAACCAGTACCAAATGATTGGGATCATTCCTTGCATATTTTCAGACCACAGTGCTTTGAAACTAGAACTCAATCACAAGAGGAAAGTCGGTAAGAACTCAAATACATGGAGGCTAAAGAGCATCCTACTAAAGAATGAATGGGTCAACCAGGAAATTAAAGAAGATTTTTTAAAAATTCATAGAAACCAATGAAAATGAAAACACAACTATTCAAAATCTTTGGGATGCAGCCAAGGCAGTCCTAAGAGGAAAGTATATAGCAATACAAGCCTTTCTCAAGAAGCAAGAAAGGTCTCAAGTACACAACCTAACCCTCCACCTAAAGGAGCTGGAGAAAGAACAGCAAATAAAGCCTAAACCCAGCACGAGAAGAGAAATAATAAAGATCAGAGCAGAAATCAATGAAATAGAAACTAAAAGAACAGTAGAACAGATGAATGAAACTAGGAACTGGTTCTTTGAAAGAATTAACAAGATTGATAAACCCCTGGCCAGAGTTATCAAAAAGAAAAGAGAAATCACCCAAATCAACAAAATCATGAAAGAAAGAGGAGAGATCACAACCAACACCAAAGAAATACAAACAATTATAAGAATATATGAACAACTCTATGCCAGCAAATTTGATAATCTGGAAGAAATGGATGCATTCCTGGAGATGTATCAACTACCAAAACTGAACCAGGAAGAAATAGAAAAGCTGAACAGACCTATAACCTCTAAGGAAATTGAAGCAGTCATCAAAAATCTCCCAACAAACAAAAGCCCAGGGCCAGATGGCTTCCCAGGGGAATTCTACTAAACATTTCAAGAAGAATTAATACGTATTCTTCTGAAACTGTTCCAAAAAAAAAAAAAACAAATGGGAGGAAAACTTCCAAACTCATTTTATGAGGCTACCATTCCCTTGATCCCCAAACCAGACAAAGACCCCATCAAAAAGGAGAATTACAGACCAATATTCTTGGTGAACATGGATGCAAAAATTCTCACCAAATACTAGCCAATAGGATCCAACAGTACATTAAAAGGATTATTCACCATGACCAAGTGGGATTTATCCCTGGGCTGTAAGGTTGTTTCAACATCCTCAAATCAATCAAAGTGATACAATATATTAATAAAAGAAAGAACAAGAACCCTATGATCCTCTCAATAGATGCAGAAAAAGCATTTGACAAAGTACAGCATCCTTTCTTGATCAAAACTCTTCAGAGTATAGGCATAGAGGGTACATACCTCAATATCATAAAAGCCATCTATGAAAAGCCTACAGCGAATATCATTCTCATGGGGAAATACTGAGAGCTTTCCCCCTCAGTTCAGGAATACGGCAGGGATATCCACTGCTATTCAACATAGTATTAGAAGTCGTAGCCACAGCAATCAGACCACAAAAAGAAACAAAAGGCATCCGAATAGGCAGAGAAAAAGTCAAACTCTCACTCTTTGCAGATGATATGATACTTTCTGTGGAAAACCCCAAAGACTCCACCCCAAAACTGCTAGAGCTCAGACAGGAATTCAGTAAAGTGGCAGGATAGAAAATCAATGCACAGAAGTCAGTGGCATTCCTATACACTAACAACAGAAGAAAGAAAGACAGAAGAAAGAGAAATTAAGGAGTCGATCCCATTTACAATTGCACCCAAAACCATAAGATACCTAGGAATAAATCTAACCAAAGAGACAAAGGATCTGTACTCAGAAAACTATAAAATACTCATGAAAGAAATTGAGGAAGACACAAAGAAATGAAAAAACGTTCCATGCTCATGGATTGGGAGAACAAATATTGTGAAGATGTCAATGCTACCTAGAGCAATCTACACATTCAATGCAATCCCCATCAAAATACCATCCACTTTCTTCAAAGAAATGGAACAAAAAATCCTAAAATTTGTATGGAGCCAGAAAAGATCCCGCATAGCCAGAGGAATGTTGAAAAAGAAAAGCAAGGCTGGCGGCATCACAATTCCAGACTTCCAGCTCTATTACAGAGCTGTCATCATCACGACAGTATGGTACTGGTACAAAGCAGATATATAGATCAATGGAACAGAATAGAGAGCCCAGAAATGGACCCTCAACTCTATGGTCAACTCATCTTCGACAAAGCCGGAAAGAATGTCCAATGGAACAATGACAGTCTCTTCAACAAATGGTGCTGGGAAAATTGGACAGCCACATGCAGAAGAATGAAACTGGACCATTTCCTTACACCACACACAAAAATAGACTCCAAATGGTTGAAAGCCCTAAATGTGAGACAGGAGTCCATCAAAATTCTGAAGGACAACACAGGCAGCAACCTCTTCGACCTCAGCCCCAGCAACTTCTTCCTAGAAACATCACCAAAGGCAAGTGAAGCATGGGCAAAAATCAACTATTGGGATTCTTCAAGGTAAAAAGCTTTTAGGTCATTTGGGTGGCTCAGATGGTTGAGCGTCTGCCTTCGGCTCAGGTCATGATCCTAGGGTCCTGGGATCGAGTCCCACGTTGGGCTCCCTGCTATGCGCAGAGTCTGCTTCTCCCTCTGCCTCTGCCTCTCTCTCTCTCTCTCTCTCTGACTCTCATGAATAAATAAATAAAATATTTAAAAAGAAAAGATAAAAACCTTTTGCACAGCAAAAGAAATAGTCAACAAAACCAAAAGACAACCGACAGAATGGGAGAAGATATTTGAAAATGACATATGAGATAAAGAGCTAGTATCAAAATCTATAAAGAAGTTATCAAACTCAACACCCAAAGATCAAATGATCCAATCAAGAAAGAGGCTGAAGACATGAAGAGCCATTTTTCCAAAGAAGACATCCAAATGGCCAACAGACACATGAAAAAGTGCTCAATATCGCTCAGCATCAGGGAAATCCAAATCAAAACCTCAATGAGATATCACCTCACACCAGTCAGAATGGCTGAAATTAACAAGTCAGGAAACTACAGATGTTTCTCAAACAGAGGCGGGGATGTGGAGAAAGGGGAATCCTCGTACACTGTTGGTAGGAATGCAAGCTTTTGCAGCCACTCTGATAAACAACATGGAGGTTCCTCCAAAAGTTGAAAATAGAGCTACCCTACAACCCAGCAATTGCACTACTGGGTATTTACCCCAAAGATACAAATGTAGGGATCCAAAGGGGTATGTGCACCTCGATGTTTATAGCAGCAACGTCCACAATAGCCAAACTGTGGAAAGAGCCAAGATGTCAATCGATAGATGAATGGATAAAGAAGATGTGGGATATATGTATTTATACAATGGAATATTATGCAGCTGTGAAAAGGAATGTAATCTTGCCATTTCAAAGATGTGGATGGAACTGGAGGGTATTATGCTGAGCGAAATAAATCAATCAAAGAAAGATATGTATCATATGACCTCACTGATAGGAGGAATTCTTAATCTCAGGAAACAAACTGAGGGTTGCTGGAGAGGTGTGTGGTGGGAGGGATGGGGTGGCTGGGTGATAGACATCGGGGAGGGTATGTAGTATGGTGAGCACTGTGAATTGTCTAAGACTGTTGAATCACAGACTTGTACCTCCGAAACAAATAGTACATTATGTGTTAAAAAAAAAAAAAAGAAGATAGGCGGAGGAGTAGGGGACACTATTTCAACTGGTCCCCTGAATTAAGCTGGATATCTACCAGACCACTCTGAGCACCCATGAAACCAGCCTGAGATGTAAGAAGATCTGGATCTCTACAAACAGAATATCCCAGGCAGTTGGTTTTGAGATACAAAGCGGAGAGCCATGATCCTGCGGGCAGATATCGGAGGATAAACAGCAGCAGGAGGGTGCCTGGATGTGGGGATCCTACACCGCCGGTGAGTGACAGCCTCGCGCGCTGCAGACCAGGCACAGACTCGCAGACTGGTAGCGTCGGGAAAGGAGTTTAGGGCAGCCCCTGGGGTGGAAAACCAGCCTGGCAGGGTCGCACGCACGCGAACCGCAGCCCCCCAGACAGAAACCCAGAGCGACGGTCGTGCGCACGCAAACTGCAGCCTCCGAGTCAGAAACCCGGTGCACCGGGGTCGCGCCGGTGAACTGCAACCCCCGGGGTGGAAACACCGAGTGGCGGAGTTGCGTTCACGCGAACTGGGAGTGGCTGGCGGTTTTAGAAGCACAAAGGGCAGAGACATGCCCCAACCTGGAAGCAGGACTGGGAGTGCTGTGGATGGGCACACAGCCTAGGCCACTGCAGTTTATAGCAGCATGGACAGAATCAGAGATATTGTGGCCTGGAGAGCTCACTGAAGAACAGCCTGCGGTCTTTCTGCTCCAAGACAGAGGGTTGGAAACGGTCTCTTCTGCTCTGACTCGCAGAAGAGACACGGAAAGTGGCCAGGGAAAGGCGCCAGAGAACAAAAGCCCCAAAGACTGATTCCCGCTGAGCCCATCCCCCACCACAGGGGCGCAGGGCAACTCCGCCCAAACAGGGTTGCCTGAGTAACAGCGTGGCAGGCCACTCCTGCAGACGACAGGCTGGGAAAACAAGAGGCCAGCAACCCTAGGTTCCCAAGAAAAAAGGTGCATCTTGCTTGGGTTATGGTCAATAATTTGGACTCTATACAGTCCCTCAAACACCCATCAACAGAATGACTAGGAGGAGGAGCCCCCAAAACAGAAAAGACTCAGACATTATGACTCATGCTGCAGATTTACAAATGGATGCAGATATAACCAAGATGTCAGAGATGGAATTCAGGCTAGCAGACATTGTGAAGACAATGGCTAGAATGGAGAAATCAATTAATGGCAACATAGAGTCTCTAAGGGCAGAAATGAAAGCTGAATTGGCAGAACTTAAAAATGCTATCAGTGAGATCCAATCCAATCTAGATAATCTAACAGCTAAGGTAACTGAGACAGAAGAGAGAATAAGCGACCTGGAAGACAATATAATACATAAAAAGGGAAAAGAGGAGGCCAGGGAAAAACAACTCAGAATCCATGAAAATAGAATCAGAGAACTAAGTGAGACCTTGAAGCGTTCCAATGTCAGAATCATTGGAATCTCAGAGGAAGTGGAGACAGAGGACTAGAAGATGTATTTGGGCATATCATAGCTGAGAACTTCCCTAATCTGGGGAATGAAACAAACATTCGAGTCCTAGAGGCAGAGAGGACCCCTCCTAAGATCAAGGAAAACAGGCCAACAGCCCGGCATGTAGTAGTAAAACTTGCAAATCTTAGAACCAAGGAAACCATCTTAAGGGCAATTAGGGGGAAGAAATTCCTTACGTACAGAGGGAGCAACATCAGAATAACGTCAGACCTATCCACAGAGACCTGGCAAGCCAGAAAGGCCTGGCAAGACATATTCAGGGTACTAAATGAGAAGAACGTGCAGCCAAGAATACTTTATCCGGCAAGGCTTTCATTTAGAATGGATGGAGAGATGCAGAGCTTCCAAGACCGGCAGAAGTTGAAAGAATATGTGACCACTAAGCCGGCCCTGCAAGAAATATTAAGGGGGGTTCTATAAAAGGAGAAAGACCCCAAGAGTGATCTACAACAGAAATTTACAGGGACAATCTATAAAAAGAACGTCTTCACAGGCAACATGATGACAATTAATTCATATCTTTCAATAATCCCTCTCAATGTGAATGGCCTAAATGCCCCCATAAAACGGCACAGCGTTGCAGATAGGATAAAAAGACAGGACCCATCCATATGCTGTCTACAAGAGACTCATTTTGAACCTGAAGATACATCCAGACTGAAAGTGAAGGGATGCAGATCTATCTTCCATGCCATCGGACCTCAAAAGAAAGCTGGGGTAGCAATTCTTATATCAGACAAATTAGATTTTAAACTAAAGTCTGTAATAAGAGACACAGGAGGACACTATATCATTCTTAAAGGGTCTATCCAACAAGACGATCTAACAATTGTAAATATCTATGCCCCCAACATGGGAGCAGCCATCTACATAAACCAACTGTTAACCAAAATAAAGAGTCATTTTGATAACAATACGTTAATTGTAGGAGACCTCAATACTCCACTCTCATCAATGGACAGATCATCTAAGCAGAAAATCAACAAGGGAACAAGAGCTTTGAATGATACATTGGACCAGATGGACCTCATAGATATTTACAGAACATTCCACCCTAAAACAACAGAATACTCATTCTTCTCGAGCGCACATGGAACTTTCTCCAGAATAGACCATATACTGGGTCACAAATCAGGTCTCAGCCAATACCAAAAGATTGAGATTATTCCCTGCATATTCTCAGACCACAATGCTCTAAAACTGGAACTCAATCACAAGAAACTACTTGGCAGAATATCAAACCCTTGGAAGCTAAAGACCACTCTACTCAAGAATGTTTGGGTCAACCAAGAAATCAAAGAACTTAAACAATTCATGGAAATCAATGAGAATGAAAACACATCGATCCAAAACCTATGGGATACTTAAAAGGCGGTCCTAAGGGGGAAATACATAGCCATCCAAGCCTCACTCAAAAAAATGGAAAAATCCCGAATTCACCAACTAACTCTACACCTTAAAGAACTAGAGAAAAAGCAACAAACGATGCCTAAGCCACACATTAGAAGAGAAATAATTAAAATTAGAGCAGAAATCAATGAATTAGAAACCAGAAACACAGTAGATCAGATCAATGAAACTAGAAGTTGGTTCTTTGAAGGAATTAATAAGATTGATAAACCACTGGCCAGACTTATCCAAAAGAAAAGAGAAAGGACCCAAATTAATAAAATTATGAATGAAAGGGGAGAGATCACAACCAACACCAAGGAAATAGAAACAATTATTAGAAATGATTATCAACAACTATATGCCAATAAACTTAGCTATCTGGATGAAATGGAGGCCTTCCTGGAAACCTATAAGCTGCCAAGACTGAAATAGGAAGAAATTGACAACATGAATAGGCCAATAACCAGTAACGAGATTGAAGCAGTGATCAAAAACCTCCCAAAAAGCAAGAGTCCAGGGCCTGATGGATTCCCTGGGGAATTCTACCAAACATTCAAAGAAGAAATAATACCTATTCTACTGAAGCTGTTTCAAAAAATAGGAACAGAAGGAAAACTTCCAAACTCATTCTATGAGGCCAGCATGACCTTAATCCCCAAACCAGGCAAAGACCCCCTTCAAAAAGGAGAATTTCAGACCGATATCCCTGATGAATATGGATTCCAAAATCCTCAACAAAATCTTAGCTAATAGGATCCAAGAATACATTAAAAGGATCATCCACCACGACCAAGTGGGATTTATCCCCGGGATGCAAGGGTGGTTCAACATTCGCAAATCAATCAATGTGATAGAACACATTAATAAGAGGAGGGAGAAGAACCATATGGTCCTCTCAATTGATGCAGAAAAAGCATTTGACAAAATACAGCATCCTGTCCTGATTAAAACTCTCCAGAGTATAGGGATAGAGGGAACATTCCTCAAGCTCATAAAATCCATCTATGAAAAATCCACAGTGAATATGATCCTCAATGGGGAAAAGCTGAGAGCCTTTCCCTTAAGATCAGGAACACGTCAAGGATGCCCACTCTCACCACTGTTGTTCAACATAGTACTAGAAGTCCTAGCAACAGCAATCAGAAAACAAAAAGAAATAAAACGTATTCAAATTGGCAAAGAAGAAGTCAAACTCTCTCTTTTCGCAGACGACATGATACTTTATGTGGAAAACCCAAAAGACTCCACCCCCAAATTACTAGAACTCATCCAGCAATTCAGTAATGTGTCAGGATACAAAATCAATGCACAGAAATCAGTTGCTTTCTTATACACTAACAACGCAACTGTAGAAAGAGAAATTAGAGAAACGATTCCATTTACAATAGCACCAAAAACCATAAGACACCTCGGAATAAACCTAACCAAGGAGGTAAAGGATCTATATTCTAGGAACTACAAAACACTCATGAAAGAAATTGAAGAAGACACAAAAAGATGGAAAAATATTTCATGCTCATGGATCGGAAGAATAAACATTGTTAAAATGTCTATGCTACCCAGAGCAATCTATACCTTCAATGCCATCCCAATCAAAATTCCAATGACAGTTTTCAAAGTGCTGGAACAAACAATCCTAAAATTTGTATGGAATCAGAAAAGACCCCGAATCGCCAAGGAAATGTTGAAAAAGAAAAACAAAGCTGGGGGCATCACGTTGCCCAATTTCAAGCTATATTACAAAGCTGTGATCACCAAGACAGCACAAAACAGACATACAGACTAATGGAACAGAATAGAGAACCCAGATATGGACTCTCAACTCTATGGTCAAATAATCTTTGACAAAGCAGGAAAAAACATGCAATGGAAAAAAGACAGTCCCTTCAATAAATGGTGCTGGGAAACCTGGACAGCCATATGCAGAACAATGAAACTCAACCATTCTCTAACACCATTCACAAAGATAAACTGAAAATGGATGAAAGACCTCAATGTGAGACAGGAATCTATCAAACTTCTAGAGGAGAACATAGGCAGTAACCTCTTTGTCATTGGCCACAGCAACTTCTTTCAAGATACATCTCCAAAAGCTAGTGAAACAAAAGCAAAAATGAACTTTTGGGACTTCATCAAGATAAAAAGCTTCTGCACAGCCAAGGAAACAGTCAACAAAACAAAGAGGCAACCCACAGAATGGGAGAAGATATTTGCAAATGACACTACAGATAAAGGGCTGGTATCCAAGATCTATAAAGAACTTCTCAAACTCAACACCCAAATTCAAATAATCAAGTCAAATGTGGGCCGAAGAGATGAACAGACACTTCTCTGAAGAAGACATACAAATGGCTAACAGACACATGAAAAAATGTTCATCATCATTAGCCATCAGGGAAATCCAAATCAAAACCACACTGAGATACCACGTTACACCAGTTATTATGGCAAAAAGTACAGGGAGAGAAACAACAAATGTTGGAGAGGTTGTGGAGAAAGGGGAACCCTCTTACACTCTTGGTGGGAATGCAAGTTGGTACAGCCACTTTGGAAAGCAGTGTGGAGGTTCCTCAAAAATTTAAAAATAGAGCTACCCTAGGACCCAGCAATTGCCCTCTTGGGTATTTACCCCAAAGACACAGATGTAGTGAAAAGAAGGGCCATATGCACCCCAATGTTCATAGCAGCAATGTCTGCAATAGCCAAAATGTGGAAAGAGCCGAAATGCCCTTCAACAGATGAATGGATAAAGAAGATGTGGTCCATATATACAATGGAATATTACTCAGCCATCAGAAAAGATGAATACCCAAATTTCACATCAACATGGGTGGGAGTGGAGGTGATTATGCTAAATGAAATAAGTCAAGCAGAGAAAGTCAATTATCATATGGTTTCACTTATTTGTGGAACATAAGGAATAACATGAAGGACATTAGGAGAAGGAAGGGAAATATGGGTGGGGAGAATTGAAGGGAGAGATGAAGCATGAGAGACTATGGACCTGAGACACAAACAGGGTTTTAGAGGGGAGGGGGAGGGGGTATTGGTTAGCCCGGTGATGGGTATTAAGGAGGGCACGTACTGCATGGAGCACTGGGTGTTATATGAAAACAATGGATCATGGATCACTACATCAAAAACTGATGATGTATTGTATGGTGACTAACTTAACATAATATAAAAAAGAAGAAGGAGATAGCAGGAGGGGAAGAATGAAAGGGGGGAAATTGGAGGGGGAGACGAACCATGAGAGACAATGGACTCCGAAAAAACAAACTGAGGGTTCTAGAGAGGAGGGTAGTGGGGGGATGGGTTAGTCTGGTGATGGGTATTAAAGAGGGCATGTACTGCATGGAGCACTGTGTGTTATAAGCAAACAATGAATCATGGAACACTACATCAAAAACTAATGATGTAGTGTATGGTTTTAACATAATAATAATAAAAAATAATTAAATCAAAGGAACAACAACAACAACAAAAGAATAGAGAGCCCAGAAATGGACTCAACTTTATAGTCAACTAATCTTTGACAAAGCAGGAAGGAATATTCCATGGAAAAAGGAGAGTCTCTTCAACAAATGATGTTGGGAGAATTGGACAGCCACATGCAGAAGAATGAAACTGGACCATATCTTATACCACACACAAAAATAGACTCAAAATGGATGAAAGACCTAAATGTGAGGCAGGAATCCCTCAAAATCCGGAGGAGAACACAGGCAGCAGCCTCTTTGATGACAGCTTCAGCAACTTCTTCCTAGAAACATCGCCAAAGGCAAGGGAAGAAAGGGCAAAAATGAACTATTGGGACTTCATCAAGATAAAAAGCTTTTGCAAAGCAAAGGAAACAGTTAGCAAAACCAAAAGACAATCAACAGAATGGGAGAAGATATTTGCAAATGATATATCAGATAAAGGGCTAGTATCCAAAATCTATAAAGAACTTGTCAAACTCAACACCCAAAGATCAAATAATCCAACCAAGAAATGGGCAGAAGACATGAACAGACATTTTTCCAAAGAAGACATCCAAATGGCCAACAGACAGATGAAAAAGTGTACAGCATTGCTCGGCATCAGGGAAATTCAAATCAAAACCTCAATGAGATATCACCTCAAACCAGTCAGAATGGCTAAAATTAACAAGACAGGAAACAACAGATGTTGGCGGGGATGTGGAGAAAGGGGAACCCTCCTACACTGTTGGTGGGAAGGCAAGCAGGTGCAGTCACTCTGGAAAGCAGTAGGGAGGTTCCTCAAAGTTGCAAATAGAGCTACCCTATGACCCAGCAATTGCACTACTGAGTATTTACCCCAAAGATACAAATATAGGGATCCTAAGGTGTACGTGCACCCCAATATTTATAGCAGCAATGTCCACAATAGCCAAACTGTGGAAAGAGCCAAGATGTCCATCGACAGATGAATGGATAAAGAAGATGTGGTGTATATATACAATGGAATAATAAGCAGCCATCAAAAAACATGAAATCTTGCCATTTGCAATGACGTGGATAGAACTGGAATGTGTTATGCCAAGCGACATAAGTCAATCAGAGAAAGACAAGTATCATATGATCTCACTGATATGAGGAATTCTTAATCTCAGGAAACAAAATGAAGGCTGCTGGAGTGGTGGGGGGTGGGAGTGATGGGGTGGCTGCGTTAATGACACTGAGGAAGGTGTGTGTTATGTTGAGTTCTGTGAATTGTGTAAGACTGATGAATCACAGACCTGTATATCTGAAACAAATAATACATTATATGTTTATAAAAAAAAAGATAGTAGGAAGAGAAAAATGAAGGAGGGAAATTGGAGGGGGAGACGAACCATGAGAGATTATGGACTCTCAGAAACAAACTGAGGGTTTTACAGGGGAGGGAGTGGGTGGGAGGATGTGTTAGCCAGGTGATGGGTATTAAGGAGGGCACATATTGAATGGAGCACTGGGTGTTATACGCAAACAATGAATCATGGAACACTACATCAAAACAAAAACAAAAAGAAAAACCACAATTGATTATCATCATCCAATCTGTTTGGGCTGTCAAGACGTATGACTTTCCATTATGATCTGTCTGCCCCATTATTTTAATGTTGAGACCAGAAGAATTGCAAGGATTATGCATCCCTTTCAGCACAGTGACTAGAGTCAAATAGTTAGGCACTGTCAGGCCAAAGATCTCCCCATGTCTTAATATAATTTCATAATGGGTCTTAGGAAGACTTTATATATAATTTGCTAAACCTTAAGGTCAACATTTGAATTATTTTCTATCAAGTCCTGTTATATGTCTCGTGTAAAGCATTACCCTAGAATTTAGAATTTTCATCCCCAATCCTGTGCTTTCTTACTGTAGTAAGACCCAGACTAGATATTCCATTCCTCTTGATGACATTTTTCTCTCTGGTTCTTCCAGAAACAAATGCTGAGACAATGATTCAAGAGTAAGAAATTTATTCAGAAGGAAATCCCAGGAAACATAGGGAAGAGAGTAGAAAAGTAAGATAGAGCAGGAAGTAACCAATAAAAGGTGAGTTAGTGAGCTAATTACCACACAGGCAACTAGAGCTTGACCTTTCTGGGGAACTCCAAGAACCAGTGTAGAACACCCACATTAGAGTTATCTACTGGAAGGAAAAAGGGACTGGGGCATTTCTACACCTCCTTAAGCCAGACTTCATTGTCACCTGTTCCTGGAGGGCATTATCTTGCTCACTTGTCCTTCCAAAGTGCAAGAAGAGTAAACTCTGGCCTCCAGAGAAAACTCTCAGTCAGTTGGAAGGCTGCACTATGATGTTAAGACCCAAGGGGCTATTTTGTCAACAAACGAACAGTTAAATTTCAGCTGATAGGAAGGACTGAGTGAGAAGGAATTTAAATCTTGGAACAGGGGCTTTAAAGAACTTTAGGTCAAGTCCCCACCCAAGATTGTATTTGTTGCCCAAAATGGCCTACTCGCCCATTCACAGACTTCCCCAGATTACAAAGAGACTTAAAAACTGCTTGAGGTTGATCAGAAGTAAAATATTTTGCCATAATAAAATCACTGTGGATGGAAATTGGAGCTACTCCATGAAAGAGAGTGTGTGCCTGAGCTCAGAGCTGCCAATACACACTTTATTGGTGCTGGGAAGAGGTAATTGAAACAGAGAAGTTCCTCACTAATAGTGGGTAAATGGGCTTTAGCAGCTATGGCAGGAAGCTAATTATCACCAGGGGACTCTCTGGGCATGCTCCATGAAAGAGACCATCTGTGGTCATTTGTGAGGATGTGCACCCAGAACTGGGTAGCTTCCACAAAGAGGGTCATGGCACCACTTCTGAGTTCCCCCATCCCTCCCTGACCTCCAACCCTCCCTTGAATTGTGCCAAGAGGCTCTCTCTCTTGTCACCAGTCAACTGCAGGGCAGTCAGGGACAATCCCATTTCTCAAGGTGGGCTCTCCACCTCCAGAGGCTCCAAGTCTTAGTCTGGGAGAGCTGTCACAGAAAAATGGAGCCCTGGAGTAAGGGGAGGAGTACCTGACAGTTCCAAACTAAGCGCAAGGAGGAAATAAAAAATTCATGAACCAAATCATTGGTTCATAACTCGCCTTATGATGCCAGCTTTGGTCCAAGTGAAGGAGATGAAGGGAGAGGAATGCTAATGGGGCAGCTGTTATTGCTCTGAATGGGTAGGTGGGTGATTCTGACACAGGGCTTCTAGGGGTGACAGTCCTTGGCTGATCGATTAGCCACCATCTTCCATTAAGTTGTTCTGTGTTGAGAGGCTCCCTTTTGGACACTGGTCATGCACTTCATTTGAAAGGAAATCTTCTTGGTAGAGAGGAGGAGACAGGTATATGATTTATTGACTACTTAGAGAGCAGCAAATCTGTTTCAAACTCCTTGCATATTTTCACCTACTGTCTGTGCCTGCTGCACCTCATAAAATGGGAATCAGGTAGTCAGGAAGTAGAAGACAAGGTGGGCAGATTCTGACATTTGATGGAACTTCTGAACCCTCCCATTCCCACCCAATGATATTTTCACAACATGCAGAGGTAATTAGGAGATGACTGAGGGAAAAGAACAACAACAATAGAAGCATAAGCTTTGCTCTTTGAGGAGGGTATGTGCTATGGTGAGCGCTGTGAATGTGCAAGACTGTTAAATCACGGATCTATACCTCTGAAACAAATAATGCAATATATGTTAAGAAAAAAAAAGAAGAAGATAGCAGGAGAGGAAGAATGAAGGGGGGGAAATCGGAGGGGGAGACGATCCATGAGAGATGATGGACTCCGAAAAACAAACTGAGGGTTCTAGAGGGGAGGGGTGTGGGAGGATGGGTTAGCCTGGTGATGGGTATTAAAGAGGGCACGTTCTGCATGGAGCACTAGGTGTTATGCACAAACAATGAATCATGGAACACTACATCAAAAACTAATGATGTAATGTATGGTGATTAACGTAACAATAAAAAATTTAAAAAACAAAACAAAAACAAAAAAAACTTTGCTCTTTGAAAGAGTAGAAACACCACTAGTCCCATGTGCCAGGGCACATAACAACCACTGCTTCCAAGGGCAGAGAGAGGCTTTTGCCCAAGCTCTTTCCAAAGGTAAATTAACATGCTTCTTCATGGAGCCTCTGTTTTTGTAAAGTCCAGGATCCCTGCAGGGTGTAACTCCCCAAAATGTGTCACCTATCACTCTATATATCTGCCTGCAGATCCCCTCCTTTTCCTGCCCCTCCAAGGATGGGATTGGAGGCCTTTTATAAGTGAATCTCACAGCCTGCCATGTTCACCATGGCCCCTGATGCTCTCTCTTCTGACCAGTGAGGCTGCAGTCAAAATGAATTATTTTGGTCCCTTGAAATTACCCTGCATGTTCTGTTGTCTCCTCTAACTGGAATAGTTGATGTCTCAGATCTCCACTTGTGCCAATGGAGCTCTTCAAGAATCAGTTCAATTGCCTCTTGCCCACAAAACCATTTCAGACTCTCCCCTTGTGCTCTCGTTGTGCTTCCTTATCCCTCTTGTGCAGTGGCCAACAGCCTCTACTTTGTGTTTTACCTACTGATGCACACACAGGCCTCCTCCACTGGGATCCACAGAGCCCACACACAGGTATGACACTGGTCAACCCTGTGTGTGTGTGTAATGCACATGTGTATGCATAGTCACACATACATATATACATATACAGCAACTCAATAAGTTCTTATTGAAAAGATAAGTGAATAAACATTTCCCTGAGCTTTCTAGGACATAAAATTCTTTATCTTCACTAAAATTCAATGCATGCAGTGGAAACCAGAGGTAGGGAGGTGAGAATGTGTGGGCAACCCTAGCAATCTGAACCCTGACCCACCTGCCAACATGTTCTGCCAAACAACCATCTTTTTAATAGGTTCAGTTATACTTGCCAAGCTCTGGACTATGTGCTTTACATTTGTTATCTCATGTTAACTCTTGCTTCAATTCTGTGAAGATACCACTATTGCCTCCCAGAACAGATTAATTTGCAGATTAGAAAAACAACTACAAGGGGATAAGTAAATTGCCTAAGGTGTCAAAACTAGTGTCAGGGCTGGAATCTGAATCCAGGTCCATCCTACTTCACACCTATGCTTTTAATTATATGATACACTACTTCTCATGTTAGCCTTTCCCTTTAATTAATCTGTAAGTCTCTCCCAAGTTGTTTGGATATTTATACCTCTCTTCTTCATGGGGCTTATCCCTGTGCTGAGTAGAAACTTGCTGAAGTTAAAATCTTCACGTCATTCTAAATTGCTAAGGGAAGTTACCTTTCCCAGTAGCCTATTACTTCTCTCAAGAGCTCCCTATCTCCTTCCTTTAAGCAGGAAATATACATGAAACAAGACCTTTAATTAGCCCTCAGTATTAGCTCCTACATCCTCTAATAATTATCTTTGGCGATGTCATCTTGAATCCACTGGGTAGCATGGATATTATGGACTATTAGAGACTGTTCTGAAAGCTGGCTGTCAGTCTGATTCATATTAGGGCAATTACTTTAACTAAAATTAAAATTTATCAAGGATAGTTTGATGACGAGTCTTGGCAGCTAAAGGGAGCCCTTAACGAGCCATGCACACTCTTTGGCAGAAGCACAGTGGTTTCATCTCAAGGTTAAGGTCTGGTTGTTAGTGAAAGTACCAGAGATCAAAAGGACAAACTTCTCTGGATTTGTAGCCTTGGACAGACTCCCTGGTTTGCTGTCACTGGAATCCACCCAGCCAATAAGTGTTTAGTTCTCTTCTGTGGTACTTGCGGGTCCTCAATAAAGACCAAAGTAGAAAACATAGACCCAGTGACCACAGATTTTAAAGTTTATTTGGTATAACAAATCTATTAGTTGCCTACCTGATATCTATTTCCCTCATTTTAACAGAACCCTGGTTTTGTTGGAGCAGCAACAAGATCTGCTAAAAATAATCTTCTGGCCAGACTCCTTTGTGTCAAAGCCAGTCTTATAACACAGTTATGGCTAATGAGACCTAAAAGGAAGTCTGCTTCAGGATTTCTGGGAAAAAATTTTTTTCTAATAAAAGGAAATGGATATGGTTATTGTTTCTCTTTTGTCTTTTCTCCCTTCCTCCTGCTTGGAATAAGCATGCAATTTCTGGAAGTGTATCTGTTATCTTGAAAAAGTGAGGTGATAAGCTTAAGGATGAAATCCAACCTAAGAATGGCAGAACAGAGCTGAAGAGCCTGAATTCTTATTATACAATCCCCAGGCTGTTCACCTCCAAATTAAGTTGCTGTAGTTAGGTTTTTCTGTAACTTAATGCTGAAAGCATTCCTAGTAGGTACATTTGAGGAGATGAATAGAGAAGGATACATAATTTTACCAGTTGACCAGGGAAAATGAAATATTGTGGCCAGTAGTCCTATCTAAAAACACCTTAAGGCAGTGGCTGACTGTGGAAAGCAGATAAAATCAATGTGGGCTATCACAATCCTCTCTGCATGTGCCTTTTAGAGCAATATTCACTCATTTATTCATTCTCATGTATGGGTCACCTGCTATGCTTATGTGTTAGACATTGTCTGTGTGATACTATAAATGCAATACAACTATTCTACAGTTGTTTAAAAATATGAATATTTGTAGATTCAACATCTACAGAGTATACAATGTCCTATTCTGCCCACCATAGCCAGGTGAGCCCTCTCTACCTAAGTCCCTGAGAAGGTTCTTCTCTGCTGCATGGAAATTACCTGTGGTGTGTGCTCATCACTCTATTGAGTATAAGAGCAGAACATTCTAGAATAGAAGGACATCCTGAGACTCCCTACCGAGGTCAATGTGTACTGAAGCAGTGAGTGCTACAGCTCTCACCAAATGCTGCTCGGCCTCATCTTTACTTTCTTTGGCTGAACTTTAAATAATAAATGTGTTTCTAAAAATTTATGTTAAATTGGTTCACATTTTAGATAGGCTATGAGAGTTTACGTTTCACTATTTAAATCAATCTCTAGTCTAAACTTTTGTGAAAAGTGAATAATATTTCCTTAATAGATCTGATTTTTGAGACCAGATAATTTGGTATCAAATTTTATGCAAAAGAAGTCCGAGACAATGTCAATAAAGTATTATGTAAAATTCTCCTGTGATAAAGTCAATATTGTGGCCTCTAATGCTCATTCTACCAGCAGCCTTCTCCATCCACATTAAAGAGAATTTATCCTTCTAGGTATTTAGGCAAAAAATAAATAAATAAAAGTGCCATCTTAATTAACACCTTTCTTTCCTCTACACTCACGTGTAATCCCTTAGCAAATACTCTTGGTTCCACTTCCAAAATACACATGGAATCCAGACCCCCACCTCCCCTGCCACTATGCTGGTCATCTCTTGCCTAAATTATTGCAAAAGCCTCCTCACAAATCTCTCTACTCCATCCTCACCTCCCTACAGTCTATTCTCCACATAGTGACCCAAGTGATCCTTTCATTTTCTTCCCCATTTTAATTGAAGTACAGTTCACACACAATGTTACATTAGTTTTAGGTGTACAACATAGTGACTCAACAAATTATATGTTATGCTATGCTCACCACAAGTGTACTTACCATCTGTCCCCATACATTATTACAATACCATTGACAATATTTCTTATGCTGTGCTTTTTATTCCCATGACTTATTTATTCTGTAACTGGAAGCCTGTGTCTCCCACTCCTCTTCACCCATCCTCCCACCCCCTCCCCCGGCAACCAGAAGATTGTTGTCTGTATTTATGGGTCTGTTTCTGCTTTTTGTTTGTTTGTTTGTTTATTCTGTCCAACTGATCCTTTTTAAGATACAAGTCCAATCAGGTAACAACTGTGCTCAGAAACCTTCAATGGCTCCCATCTCACTCAGAGTAAAAGCCAATGGTCTCCCAATGTCTAAGAAGGTCCTGCATGATCAGGCCATGTCCCTTCCCGACTTCTGTCCCACAACACTCCCCTCTTCTCAGTCTGCTCCATCAGCACTGGCCTCCCAGCTACTTCTCAAACCTCTCCAGCTCCTTAGGGTCTGTGTACTGGGTGTTACTTCTCTCTGGAATGCTCTTCTCCTTGGTGTCTTTGGGACTGAATGTTCCTCCTCCTTCATCTCTTTGCCCATGTCTTCTGGGATGGACAAGGGCCAGGTTGTGGGGGACAGGTAGGCAGAAAAGGCTCAAGTATCCTCCACTGTCCTCTTTTTAACCAGGGTAGCTTCAATTTTGTGTACTTTATAATTGGAGATTCATGTAAGATTTGATGTGAGCAAAGAATTCCACTGCCTCAACAGAAAGCCTAAAAAAATACCAGATTAAAAGGGGAAAAATTGGTGGTTGGGAGATTTATTAGACATGGTTGCTGTAATTCAGATGAGAAATGATAAGGGAGGGACCAGAGTGGTAGTAATGTGAGTGGAAAGAAATGAATGGACTTGAGAAATATCTATGGAAGCAATTCACCAAATATGTTATTTGATTGGCTGTGAGGCATAAGAAAGAGTACAGGACATTCTCAGGCTTCTGAACTGAATGCTGGGTATGTGGTGATCATTTATACAAAATGAGTGTGGTATCTTAGATGAGAAATGCAGTTGTATTGAGTTTGAGGTATTGGAGACATTCATCAGGAAACTACCAAAAATCAAGGATGAGGTCATGTAGGACTGGAGATGCAGGAGTCATTATTAAAAATAAGAATAGCAGCCATTTGTTGAGGACTGGCTGTATACCAAGCATTGTGTTAAACACTTCCATCTCATAGGGTTATTATAAGGGCTCCATAAACATAGAGCACATTTATTTCAAGTTAGACCTCTGTTCCTCCCATTCACTAAAGTTAGCGTAAAGTAGAATATTGATGAGGAAAGAGAGCTACCTTGTAGAAATCATGGGCAAGGAAACTGCATAACCTCTGGAAAGAACTAGAACCACACTTGAACTCTCTCAGGACTGTTCTCCCACCTCTTGTCTGTCCTCCTCTCTAAAGGTCAGCTTCACTGTGCTTCACAGCAGTAGAGCAGCTCACTGTGGGCCTAGTTCATCTAACAGAATATGACCACCACCAACTCCCAAACTTGGTATGTGTCAGCACTCTTTCTTGGTCCCAAGTATGAATTCTCAGGGGAATGATTCAATTGGCCCAGCTTGTGGTGTCCATCTCTAAACCAATCACCTATAGCTAGGGGGCAGGGAAATACAGAGAAATCATGTGGTTGGAAGAATGATAAAGAAACATTTCCCAGAATATGGAGTGAAGATGGGGTAGTTCCCAGAAAAGATAAAGAGCTAGATAGACAAGTCAAGATGTGTCTCCTACAGGAAGCTGTCATCATCCCATTTTACAGATGAGCAACTGTAAAAGCTACACAAGTGAATGAAATGTCCCCGTGAGAGGAGTACAACAACAGTAGGAAGGGACCAAAGAGTTCTGTTCAGGCCTGTGTTGATGGGATAATTGGAAGATGAGAAGCCAGAGAAAGAGCCATAATAAACCCTGTTGGTGCCACACTTGTATCCTCTCAATAGGTCCAGGAGAATGTTTACAGACAGTTCCAATTCATGCTGGTGGCTCCCTGAGTCTCTGCCTAAGAATGTTCTTTGGCCACTGAACTGTGTGCTGGCCTGACCCAAGGAAATCCAGAAGTACTAGAGAATTAATCAATGGGAAATGATAAATAAATACTCTGGCTTCCTCAGACCTTTGGGAAACAATTCTTAGGTATATTCTAAAAAGTCATTAGAGTTCCCAGTGGGATGAGCCCCAATTGCCCACAATGATAACCAGAGCATAATACACCTTTTTGTTTTTCTTTTCTTGCTTGTCTCACTCTCTCATTCCCTCATTGTACTTCCTTGTAAACTGCCTGCTCCCAAACCATTTTCTCAGGGTCTGCCTGTGAGGGAGCTCAAACTAAAGACAGAGAATATGAGGGGGTCTCAAGGACTCTGCATGTAGAGAGACCAGAGTAAAATTCATGAGAAAAGTCAGAGAATGGAGACCAGAGACCAACACCTGTCTTTAGTAGAAGCCCACCCCTCAGACTTGGCCCTGAAGCAGATCAGCATTTTGGCAGCCACTAACCACAGCCATCCATCTCCTGCCTCAGCAATGCTCCAACAGACAACCTGAAGGGAGCCTTTTAATTATGCTCCAGATCAGTCAGTAGATCAAATGTATAAATGAGCAGCCCACTCCTTCCTTATTATTACCGCTATTGCTCCAGTCCTGCCCATAATCCTGGGGCCAAATCCAGGGCTTTGTTATGTTTTGAAAACAGCAAAAGAAGCAACATGATTTTTCTGTTGCAAAGGAAAAAAAAGGACACTTCACTAAGCTATTTTTATTTCCTGGCTGACAGTCCTTTCATAATCTCCAGTGGGTAGGAAATTAATTGGGGCTTGAAAATACAATTTTCCATAGGTGATTATTATAAGCCATTGGGTTGCCTTGCAGAGAGGGGACCACTTCCAATCGCAGGCTAGGAAAATTCAATGAATTTTTTGCATTGTCTCTAAGACATCATTTGCCAATTACCTTTGAAATGCTTCACTGGCAGCTCTCCAAAAACAAGCCCTCTTCTTGCTAACAGGGTACATGGGGGAGTTCTAGCCACATCATTTAGAGAGCTTTATATGCACAATCTCCCCTAACACAAGCACTCCCTGAGGATTAGAGAGCAGCTTCTTGGACTAATAATGATTCCCTGATATCACAGGTGAATAATTACCTGTTCTTATTCCATGAAGAAGGAAGAATAGAAGATGGTAAAGGACCAGAAGTACCTGGAAGAAAAAAGAAAGGAAACAGGACTATTCCTATTCCATTCAGAGAGTATTAGGTTAGAATATATCTCTCTCTCTCACATACATATGACATATGTATATATCAGATAACATTTCCAATTTCTCACCAATATGACGTTTCAATAAATTGCCTGGGCTCACAAAGTTTGAAGAAAAGTATGCATGTAAGTCTTGCCAAACATTGGAAGTCAAAGATTCACACACATTAAGTAATTTAGGGCACTACACAGCAGAATATGAAATCAAGTACAAAATGAACAATTATGAGTAGGAAGTATTTCAGAAAAAGGAGAGAGGAAGGGGGAGAAGGGTGAGAATAATGTCTGGAGACATCTAGTTATGGGAGCACCTTGGAGATCCCTCCCACCCCATGCAAGTTGTGACAGTTTACTCACTACCTCACCTGTTCAGGCCCTCGTTGGGTAATGCTTATACTAGAAAGCTCCTCTGAAAACTGTCTCCTGAAAGCTCTAGTTCTCCTTCCTTTTGGAGAATACTTCTAAATTTACTTCTACCACAAGACATATGGATGCAGTTCACATGAACTCTCAAACCTTTTCTTTCATGAGCTATAACTCTAAAGAAGATTTTTGTAAATAAGCAGATTAATATCACACCACACCCAATTTTTTAACTTTATTTTCAAATGAAAGAAAGCAGACATGTTTTAGGATTTAAGCTTGACAAAACCAAGCTCAACTCAAAAGAATTGAAAGCAGAGACTCAAGCACATATTTGCACACCCATGTTCATAGCAGCATTATTCACAATAGCCAAAATATAGAAATAAACCAAATGTCCATTGGATGAATGGACAAGCAAAATGTGATATATACATATAATGGAATATTATTCAGCCTTAAAAAGGAATGAAATTTTGACATATATCACAACATAGGTGACCTTTGAAGACATTATGCTAAATGAAATACTGTTACACTAAAGCACAGATACTGTATGATTTTACCTATATAAGGTAAGTAGAGTAGTCAAATTCATAGAGACAGAAAGTAGAATAGTTGTTACCAGGAGCTGGAGGAGGGGAAATGAGGACTTGCTGTTTAAAGGGTACAGAGTTTCACTTTGGGGTGATGAGAAAGTTCTAGAGATGGGTGGTGGTGATGGTTACACAATAATCTGAGTATACTTAATGCCACAGATCTGTACACTTAAAAGTGGAAAAATAATTAAAATGATAAATTTTATGTTATGAATTTTTTACCACAATAAAAAAAAAAGTCCAGTGTCTACTCAGTAGAATCCTTTTGACCCTCTTGATCTAGTTTTTTTTGAATTTATTGTAATCCATTCAGACTACACCAGACAAAATATGTATGAAGATCCCCTTGGTGCTTTGCTGAAGCAAACATCCAGGATGCTCATCCCACAGCTTCCCATATTTTCTACCATGTCCTCTGCTGCATCAAGTATCACAATCTCATGAGTCATGTCCACTGTGGTGGTGCTGTGGCCTGGGCCAGAGCTGGCAGACCACAGGGAGGAGGCTGGAGAGCTGAGAACCAGTGTTTATACAGAGATGGTGGAGTGGTGGAATGTTAGAGAAGTACTGAAATCAGAGTGTATTACACATAAAGCCAGAGAGGAAGAAGTTTGCCCAAGGTCACAGGAGAAAGTAGATTATTTTAATTAGCACTCAGAAGTGTGTTGATCCTAATATCACTCTTGATGACATGCCTGGCACCATCCTCCCCATCTGGTGCAACCCTGAGAGAGTGTAAAAGCATATGCTCCTGAGTGTTTGTTGTCTGAGTCTATGTAGTTACAAGATTCCAAATGGAATCAAACGATCAATTCTTTAATAACCTGACCAATTTTAAAACTGGTCTGACAAGAACCTCTTTTTTTTTTTTTTAAAGATTTTATTTATTTATTTGAGAGAGAGAATGAGAGACAGAGAGCATGAGAGGGAGGAGGGTCAGAGAGAGAAGCAGACTCCCCGCCGAGCAGGGAGCCCGATGCGGGACTCGATCCCGGGACTCCAGGATCATGACCTGAGCCGAAGGCAGTCGCTTAACCAACTGAGCCACCCAGGCGCCCCTGACAAGAACCTCTTGACCCACTTAGAAGCTCACACCCCAGACCAGTCACATCAGCTAGGGACTTCTTTCAGAAGCTCCCAGATAATCAGATGTGACAGGTGCCTGCCAATATGATGCAAATACAATGCAAATCAATTCCCAAATGAAATCGGGAAATCCTGCATCTTCAGCAAGATTTACAAAGTCAATGAAAGTGACAAGGGAGACTGCCTTGAATCCCACTTAAATCATTGACAAATGAGGGTAAGGCAGAATTAGAGCAGATAATGCAGAAGAAAAGACCACAAAGTGATGATTTGACTAGATAAAAGTTTCAGAAGAGAAAGATGTCTTCAGAACCTCTCAGGAAAATTGAAAACTCTTCAAACTTTTTGGCAGAATTTGATCTTCTTAGGATGTTTGCTGTAGTTAGTTGATTAGTTAGCTAGATTTACAGAAAAACTGATTTATTCTTTTGTGCAGGATTATAACTAAAGCAAAGATTGTATAAATATAAGATAAATTTGCTTTCAATTTTTATTTCATAAGATAAAGTTTCAATCAAATATTTTGGTTGCATTTAATGTTGGTCCCACTTTAAATGAATTCCCTTTAGGATTTTGTCCAGTGCCCTAGCCCAATAATGTGAGCCTACTGGGTGTATACACATGTCCAGGCACATTCCTATGTGCAGCCCTGGAGGCAGCAAAGCCCCTGCCTCCTAGAAACATACACTCAAGACATGGGCCAACGTTGCCAGATACATGTTGAACAAATCAGTAAATGGAGATATTGTCTACACAATGTCCTTTCTCAGCCACCATCCCCAGAATAGTATTTTGCATTATATTTCCAGGAATGGGAAATACATTTAGGGCACACACAGCCCACCCAGTGCCCCTTGTAACAATAATGCCTTATGTTTATACCTGTAGTTTCAGCTTTGATAAAGGGCTCTCATACCATTATCTATTTTTAACTTTCCAACAACCACCTTGTAAGAGTTTAGAGCAAGGGTTATCAGGCCCACTTAACAGGCTGAGGTCAAAAAAAGCTCTGCCCAGCACACCCTGACTGCCACCCTGAGGGCCTCTACCTCCCAAACCAAGCACCTGGTCTCTGACCTGTTGTTGCTGTACTTAAGACTGCTCTGACCCTCTCCTAGATCCATAGTGTGATATTTGGCATCCCAAAGCTTTTAGGATGGGGGCAAAGAGAACCTAACCATGCAGGAATTCTGCCAGTAGTGAATAAGAGGATATTAGGGTTCAGTACTGAATGAGAAGCCAGAAACCTGGGTTCTCATTCCAGCCTTAGTCTGCATTAGTTGTGTGACTTTAGAGGGCAGGCTACTTAAACACCTGAACCACAGTTGCATTCAAATTGATTTTTTTTTTTTTGAAATGTATTCTTAGTTCCGGAACAGGCCTAAGGATTCAAGTCTATTCCCTGCCTTGAATTATGCAAGAGTGTTTGAGTGGCAAAAGAGCTCATGGAAATCTTTTAAACTATGACTCTACAAAAAGTGTGATTATGGATTATTGTCATCCATAAATGTTCATCAATACCTCATTTATGACAAAATAATCAATTCTTCTTTAAGCAAATTTATGTAAGACCCAATCATTTTAATAGTAATAATGAAAATCAAATGAAAAGAAAACCTCCATAGTCCCACCAACCCAACAAATCCATTCTTTCCTTTGTGTGTGTGTTCTGCTTTGTTCCCTGTTCATAAGCTAATCTGTCTTAATATAATTGTAATCACAGTATATATTATATTGTGACTTCTACATTTATTCATGTTGTTACATCACCCACTACCAAAAACAAAAGAAAGGCAAAATATGTCACCAGTCATTTCTCCTTTTTCACACCCTATGCCCAACCTCTTTGTACAACTGAACAGAGAATAAATGACCTTGGAGTTAATGTCATATAAAATGAAGATACAGAGAAAGGCCTGGGTGACCTGTCAAACTTCTAATGCAGTCTATTGGCACATTCTGAAATTACAGAAATGTTCTATACCTGTCCTGACCAATTTGGTAGCCACTAACCATATGTGGCTCTAGAGCATTGAGAAGTGTTATAATGCAAACAGGAAACTAAATGTTTAATTTCATTCACTTTTAATTAATTTACATTTCAATAGTTATATGTGGCTTGTGGCTAGTGTATTTGTATAACACAGGAATGGTTAGGCTAAGTCGAGACCTGGCTGAATTTCAGTAATAAATTATAGCATGGTTCCCACTCAGTGCCAAGACCTCTGAGGCCCAGAATTCTGTCCCTAACTAAGCATGCTGGTCCTTTGTCATTTTTTTGCCCCCCCCCCAGGGTCCATTTCCCCTCTTAAGAGCATCCTAATTTCCTACAAACCAAAACCACAATGAGATACCACTTCATAACAGTCAGAATGGCTACAATTAACAACTCAGGAAACAGGATGTTGGTGAAGATGCAGAGAAAGGGGAATCCTTTTACACATTTGGTGGGAATGCAAACTGGTGCAGCCATTCTGGAAAACAATATGGAGGTTTCTCAAAAAGTTGAAAATAGAGCTACCCTACTGCACTACTAGGTATTTATCCAAAGGATAGAATCATAGTGATTCAAAAGGGCAGATGCACCCTGATGTTTATAGCAGCAATGTTCACAATAGCCAAACTATGGATAGAGCCCAGATATCCATCAGTGGAGAAATGGATAAAGGAGATGTGGTATATGTATACAATGGAATATTATTCAGCCATCAAGAAGAATGGAATCTTTTGCAACATTGTGGATGGAACTAGAGGGTATTATGCTAAGTGAAATAAGTCAGTCAGAGAAAGACAAACACCAGATGATTTCACTCATGTGGAATTTAAGAAACAAAACAGATGAACATATGGGAAGGGAAGGAAAAATAAAATAAGATGAAAACAGAGAGGGAGATAAGCCATAAGAAACTCTTAACTATAGGGAACAAACTGAGGGTTGCTGGAGGGGAAGTGGGTGGGGGGATGGAGTAACTGGGTGATGGACATTAAGGAGGGCACTTGATGCAATGAGCACTGGATATTACATGCAAGTAATGAATCACTAGATTCTACCTCTGAAACTAATAATACACTGTATGTTAATTAAACTGAATTTAAATTTAAAAAACCTAAAAAAATAAAGCATCCCAATTTCCTTTGGCTACCTACTACTTCAGACAGTCTCCATGAGGCAGTAAACCCAGGATCTCATCTCCCAGTAGAGTGAAAAGGCACAACTAGAGGATGGGTATGTACTCCAAGCCCACCTAATCAGATGGCTCCTTTTAGGATTTGGAATGTTTAGAATCCAGAATGACTCAAGTTGCCCATTGCAGTGGCAGCAGTGGATCAGATGTTGCTAGCCACATGGCACAGACTACAGTATTCACCTTTTTGGGCATCTCTAACTACCCCCGTCCTGCTATTCCCAAACCTAGTTTTCAACTTCCATCATACCTCCCATAAATTCCTTTTTGCACAAATTAGTGACACACTGTTGTTTGCAAAGTAGGAATTCTAACAGGTCATAAGGATGAGATGACAATGGGTCTAAGAGTGGTCATTATGTATCCTGAACCCAGGATGTGTTTCAAGTGCTCTCTCATTGACATTTTTCCGTTGGTATGGTCCAGTCACCCAGAAACTAATATTATACCTATTTATGCTTGCAACCTAAAGCATGTTGAAGACAAAGGTGCCACAGATTTTGTTCCCTTTATGTGAAATAGGGCTGTCAATTTCTTTTTTGTTTTTTTTATTTATTTATTCTTATGTTAATCCCCATACATTACATCATTAGTTTTAGATGAAGTGTTCCATGATTCATTGTTTGTGCATAACACCCAGTGCTCCATGCAGAATGTGCCTTCCTCAATACCCACCACCAGGCTAACCCATCCTCCCACCCCCCTCCCCTCTAGAACCCTCAGTTTGTTTTTCAGAGTCCATCATCTCTCATGGTTCGTCTACCCCTCCAATCTCCCCCGCTTAATTCTTCCCCTCCCGCTACCTTCTTCTTCTTCTTTTTTCTTACATATATTGCATTATTTGTTTCAGAGGTACAGATCTGAGATTCAACAGTCTTGCACAATTCACAGCGCTTACCAGAGCACATACCCTCCCCAGTGTCTATCACCCAGTCACCCCATCCCTCCCACCCCACCCCCCACTCCAACAACACTCAGTTTGTTTCCTGCGATTAAGAATTCATCATAACAGTGAGATCATATGATACATGTCTTTCTCTGTTTGACTTATTTCACTCAACATAATACCCTCCAGTTCCATCCACGTCGTTGCAAATGGCAATATTTCATTCCTTTTGATGGCTGCATAATTTTCCATTGTGTATATATACCACATCTTCTTTATTCATTCATCTGTCGATGGACATCTTGGCTCTTTCCACAGTTTGGCTATTGTGGACATTGCTGCTATAAACATCGGGGTGCACGTACCCCTTCGGATCCCTAATTTTGTATCTTTGGGGTAAATACCCAGTAGTGCAATTGCTGGATCATATGGTAGCTCTATTTTCAACTTTTTGAGGAATCTCCATACAGTTTTCCAGAATGGCTGCACCAGCTTGCATTCCCACCAACAGTGTAGGAGGGTCCCCTTTCTCCACATCCCCGCCAACATCTGTCGTTTCCTGACTTATTAATTTTAGCCATTCTGACTGGAGTGAGGTGGTATCTCATTGAGGTTTTGATTTGGATTTCCCTGGTGCTGAGCGATATTGAGCACTTTTTCATGTGTCTGTTGGCCATTTGGATATCTTCTTTGGAAAAATGTCTGTTCATGTCTTCTGCCCATTTCTTGATTGGATTCTTTGTTCTTTGGGTGTTGAGTTTGATGAGTTCTTTATAGATTTTGGATACTACCCCTTTATCTGATATGTCATTTGCAAATATCTTCTCCCATTCTGTCAGTTGTCTTTTGGTTTTGTTGACTGTTTCCTTTGCTTTGCAAAAGCTTTTTATCTTGATGAAGTCCCAATAGTTCATTTTTGCCCTTGCTTCCCTTGCCTTTGGCGATGTTTCTAGGAAGAGGTTGCTTCGGCTGAGATCAAAGAGGTTGCTCCCTGTGTTCTCCTTTAGGATTTTGATGGACTCCTGTCTCACATTGAGGTCTTTCAACCATTTGGATTCTATTTTTGTGTGTGGTATAAGGAAATGATCCAGTTTCATTCTTCTGCATGTGGCTATCCAATTTTCCCAACACCATTTGTTGAAGAGAGTGTCTTTGTTCCATTGGACATTTTTCCTGCTTTGTCGAAGATGAGTTGACCATAGAGTTGAGGGTCCATTTCTGGGCTCTCTATTCTGTTCCATTGATCTATGTGTCTGTTTTTGTGCCAGTACCATGCTGTCTTGATGATGACAGCTTTGTAATAGACCTTGAAGTCCGGAATTGTGATGCCGCCAGCTTTGCTTCTCTTTTTCAACATTCCTTTGGCTATTCGGGGTCTTTTCTGGTTCCATACAAATTTTAGGATTCTTTGTTCCATTTCTTTGAAAAAAGTGGATGGTATTTTGATGGGGATTGCATTGAATGTGTAGATTGCTCTAGGTAGCATTGACATCTTCACAATATTTGTTCTTCCAATCCATGAGCATGGAACGTTTTTCCATTTCTTTGTGTCTTCCTCAATTTCTTTCATGAGTATTTTATAGTTTTCTGAGTACAGATCCTTTGCCTCTTTGGTTATATTTATTCCTATGTACCTTATGGTTTTGGGTGCAATTGTAAATGGGATCGACTCCTTAATTTCTCTTTCTTCTGTATTGTTGTTGGTGTATAGGAATGCCACTGATTTCTGTGCATTGATTTTCTATCCTGCCACTTTACTGAATTCCTGTATGAGTTCTAGCAGTTTTGGGGTGGAGTTTTTTGGGTTTTCCACATAAAGTATCATATCATCTGCAAACAGTGAGAGTTTGACTTCTTCTTTGCCAATTTGTATGCCTTTGATTTCTTTTTGTTGTCTGATTGCTGTGGCTAGGACTTCCAATACTATATTGAATAGCAGTGGTGATAGTGGACATCCCTGCCGTGTTCCTGACCTTAGGGGGAAAGCTCTCAGTTTTTCGCCATTGAGAATAATATTCGCTGTAGGTTTTTCATAGATGGCTTTTATGATATTGAGGTATGTACCCTCTATGCCTATACTCTGAAGAGTTTTGATCAAGAAAGGATGCTGTACTTTGTCAAAGCTTTTTCTGCATCCATTGAGAGGATCATATGATTCTTGTTCTTTCTTTTGTTAATGTATTGTATCATATTGATTGATTTGTGGATGTTGAACCAACCTTGCAGCCAAGGGATAAATCCCACTTGGTCATGGTGAATAATTCTTTTAATGTACTATTGGATCCTATTGGCTAGTATTTTGGTGAGAATTTTTGCATCCATGTTCATCAGGGATATTGGTCTGTAATTCTCCTTTTTGATGGGGTCTTTGTCTGGTTTAGGGATCAAGGGAATGCTGGCCTCATAAAATGAGTTTGGAAGTTTTTCTTCCGTTTCTATTTTTTGGAACAGTTTCAGAAGAATAGGTATTAATTCTTCTTGAAATGTTTGGTAGAATTCCCCTGGGAAGCCATCTGGCCCTGGGCTTTTGTTTTTTGGGAGATTTTTGATGACTGCTTCAATTTCCTTAGTGGTTATAGGTCTGTTCAGGTTTTCTATTTCATCCTGGTTCAGTTTTGGTAGTTGATACATCTCTAGGAATGCATCCATATCTTCCAGGTTATCTAATTTGCTGGCATAGAGTTGCTCATAATATGTTCTTATAATTGTTTGTATTTCTTTGGTGTTAGTTGTGATCTCTCCTCTTTAATTCATAATTTTGTTGATTTGGGTCATTTCTCTTCTCTTTTTGATAAGTCTGGCCAGGGGTTTATCAATCTTGTTAATTCTTTCAAAGAACCAGCTCCTAGTTTCATTCATCTGTTCTACTGTTCTCTTAGTTTCTATTTCATTGATTTCTGCTCTGATCTTTATGATTTCTCTTCTCCTGCTGGGTTTAGGCTTTATTTGCTGTTCTTTCTCCAGCTCCTTTAGGTGTAGAGTTAGGTTGTGTACTTGAGACCTTTCTTGTTTCCTGAGAAAGGCTTGTATTGCTATATACTTTCCTCTTAGGACTGCCTTGGCTGCATCCCAAAGATTTTGAACAGTTGTGTTTTCATTTTCATTGGTTTCCGTGTATTTTTTTTAATTCTTCTTTAATTTCCTGGTTGGCCCATTCATTCTTCAGTAGGATGCTCTTTAGCCTCCATGTATTTGAGTTCTTTCTGACTTTCCTCTTGTGATTGAGTTCTAGTTTCAAAGCATTGTGGTCTGAAAATAGGCAGGGAATGATCCCAATCTTTTGGTACCGGTTGAGACCTGATTTATGACCTAGGATGTGATCTATTCTGGAGAATGTTCCATGGGCACTAGAGAAGAATGTGTATTCCGTTGCTTTGGGATGGAATGTTCTGAATATGTCTGTGAAGTCCATTTGGGCCAGTGTGTCATTTAAAGTCTTTATTTCCTTGTTGATCTTTTGCTTAGACGATCTTTCCATTTCAGTGAGGGGGATGTTAAAGTCCCCCACTATTATTGTATTGTTGTCGATGTGTTTCTTTGCTTTTGTTATTAATTGCCTTATATAATTGGCTGCTCCCATGTTAGGGGCATAGATATTTACAATTGTTAGATCTTCTTGTTGGATGGATCCTTTAAGTATGGTATAGTATCCTTCCTCATCTCTTATTACAGTCTTTGGTTTAAAATCTAATTTGTCTGATATAAGGATTGCCACCTCAGCTTTCTTTTGGTGTCCATTAGCATGGTAAATGGTTTTCCGTGCCCTAACTTTCAATCTGGGGGTGTCTTTGGGTCTAAAATGAGTCTCTTGCAGACAGCATATCGATGGGTCTTGTTTTTTAATCTAGTCTGTTAGCCTGTGTCTTTTGATTGGGGCATTTAGCCCATTTACATTCAGGGTAACTACTAAAAGATAGGAATTTAGTGCCATTGTATTGCCTGTAAGGTGACTGTTACCGTATATTGTCTGTGTTCCTTTCTGGTCTATGTTGCTTTTAGGCTCTCTCTTTGCTTAGAGGACCCCTTTCAAGATTTCCTGTAGGGCTGGTTTTGTGTTTGCAAATTCCTTTAGTTTTCGTTTGTCCTGGAAGCTTTTTATCTCTCCTTCAATTTTCAATGACAGCCTAGGTGGATAGAGTATTCTTGGCTCCATATTTTTCTCATTTAGTGCTCTGAATATATCAAGCCAGTCCTTTCTGGCCTGCCAGGTCTCTGTGGATAGGTCTGTTGCCAATCTCATGTTTCTACCCTTGTAGGTTACATATCTCTTCTCCCGAGCTGCTTTCAGGATTTTCTCTTTGTCTATGAGACTCGTAAGTTTTACTAATAGATGTCGGGGTGTTGACCTATTTTTATTGATTTTGAGAGGGGTTCTCTGTGCTTCCTGGATTTTGATGCCTGTTTCCTTCCCCAAATTAGGGAAGTTCTCTGCTCTAATTTGCTCCATTATACCTTCTGCCCCTCTCTCTCTTTCTTCTTCTTCTGGGATCCCAATTATTCTAATGTGGTTTCATCTTATCGTATCGCTTATCTCTCGAATTCTGCCCTCGTGATCCAGTAGTTGTTTCTCTCTTTTTCTCAGCTTCTTTATTTTCCATCATTTCATCTTCTATATTACTGATTCTCTCTTCTGCCTCATTTATTCTAGCACTTAGTGCCCCCATTTTTGATTGCACCTCATTAATAGCCTTTTTGATTTCTACTTGGTTGGATTTTAGCTCTTTTACTTCTCCAGAAAGGGTTTCTCTAATAACTTCCATATTTTTTTCAAGCCCAGCTAGTATCTTTAAAGTGATGATTCTGAACTCTAGATCTGACATCGTACTAATGTCCGTATTGAGTAGGTCCCTGGCAGTCGGTACTACCTCTTGTTCTTTTTGTTGAGGTGATTTTTTGCATCTTGTCATTTTGTGCAGAGGAGAATAGATTAATGAGAGAACAAAATGCTAGCAGAGTAACCACGTCCCCAGAAAATATACTCTAAACAAATCAGAAAAGACCTGAAGCAGTGGGATAAGAAAGGGAAAGAGAGAAAAAAGAAAAAGAAAAAAAAGAAAAAGATAAAGATAAAAACAAAAACAAACAAAACAAAACAACAACAACAACAACAACAAAACCAGAATGTGATCAAATGTGATCAGGCTGGTATATAGATCAGTGCCACACACTAGATTTGGGGTATATTTTGGTCTTTTAGAAGAAAGTGCCTCCCAAAATTTTAAAAAAAGAAAAGCTTATATATGTACAAAAATAAGGGTTGATATGATGAAGGGATGGAATATGACTGTAAAAATGGAAATTATAAAAAATTTTATAAAAGGACTTGATAAGAAGTTGTTTGAAAAAAGAAAGAAGAGGATTTAAAAAAAGAAAAAAGAAAAAGAAAAAAAAAGGGAGAGGATGTGATCAGGCAGGGGAATAGAAAACACCATATACTAAAGATTTAGGGTATATTTTAATCTGTTAGAAGAAACTATCTCAAAATTTTAAAGAGAGAACAACTTATATATATAAGCCAAAAATATGGGTAACTACTATGAAGGGATAGAATATGACTCTAAAAATGAAAAATAAAAATGTTTTTTTTTTTTCAAAAAGGGATTAATAAGATGTTGGTTGAAAAAGGGAAAAAGAAAAATTCAAAAAGAAATAAAAAGACAAAAAGACAGTTAAAAAAAATTAACTTTAAATGACTAAAGAATCATGGTAAAAAAGCCGTGAATTCTATGTGCAGTAGTCCCCTAGCGCTGGAGTTCTGCCGTTCTCATTGATCGGTAAACTTGGTCTTGGCTGGCTGTTCTCGCTGATCTTCTGGGGAGGGGCCTGTTGCCGTGGTTTCCAAAAGCCCCGCCCTTGCCCCCTCCCGGCTAAGTAATCTGCTCTGGTTTGCTCTCCGGGGCTTTTGTTCCCTGCGAGCTTTCCGTACAGCTTTGGAGGCGGAGAGTGAAAATGGTGGCCTCCCAATCTCCGCCCTGGAGGAGCCAAGAACTCGGGGCCCCGCTCCTCAGTGCGCCCCCAGAGAAAAGCCGTCAGTCACTCCTGTGTCCCCGGTCTTCGGCCGCACTCCGTGCTCGCCTGGCCTGTGACCACGCGTTTTTATCTCTGGCACCCGACCCCGGGTGGAGTCTCCAAACCCAGCAGATCCCTGCGGTGCACTCCCACGCGGCTCCTCCCGGGGGAAGAAGGTGAGTCTCCCCGGATCTGCCGCTTGTTGGGTCCCTGCTGGAGGAGCAGGGGCCCGACTATTCCGCGGATCACGGTTTATGGCAACCCCGAGCTGAGAGCCTGCGTCTGGGCTCCACCTCTGCAGCCGGCTTCCCTGCTCCAATACCTGGGAGCTCTCCCACAGTCAGGCACCCCCGGTCTTTCTGTGACCCCGAGGGTCCGGAGACCACACTGTCCCACGAGGGTTCCACCCCCCGCTTAGCCACCAGTGACGTCCCTCAGCGGAGCAGACTTTAGAAGTTCCGATTTTGTGCTTCGTGGTTCTATCACTTGCCAGAAGCAGCCGACGGAGGCCCCTTCCCCACCGTCTATCCTTCCGAATATCGCCTCGGATTCACTTCTCCGCACGTCCTACCTTCCAGAAAGTGGTCGCTTTTCTGATGAGAGAGTTGTTGCTCTTCTTTTCTTCGATCTCCTGTTGAGTTTGTAGGTGTTCAGATTGGTTTGATCCCTATCCAGCTGAATTCCTGAGAGGAGACAAAAATCCAGGTCTCCTACTTCTCCGCCATCTTGCTCCGCCCCCCCGGGCTGTCAATTTCTAATCTTAGCATGACCATTGTCTGTCTAAGAACCTGTTGTCCACGGAAGAATGTACCTGGTATACATAGATGATCCAGGTTCAGAGAAACACATCTTGACCTCCAAAATGTTCTCACATGAACCACAACACCCCAACACTTGCATATAAACATGCTTTTTTCTTTTTTTTCCAGTCTTTTTTATTATGTTAATCACCATACATTACATCATTATTTTTTGATGTAGTGTTCCATGATTCATTGTTTGCGTATAACACCCAGTGCTCCATGCAGAATGTGCGCTTTTTAATACCCATCACCAGGCTAACCGATCCTCCCACACGCCTCCCCTTTAGAACCCTCAGTTTGTTTTTCAGAGTCCATCATCTCTCATGGTTCGTCTCCCCCTCCGATTTCCCCCACTTCATTCTTCCCCTTCTGCTATCTTCTTCTTTTTTTTAAAAAACATATGTTGTATTATTTGTTTCAGAGGTACAGATCTGTGATTCAACAGTTTTACACAATTCACAGTGCTCACCATAGCACATACCCTCCCTGATAAATCCCATTTGGTCGTGGTAAATAATCCTTTTAATGTACTGTTGGATCCTATTGGCTATTATGTTGGTGAGAATTTTTGCATCCATGTTCATCAAGGATATTGGTCTGTAATTCTTTTAGATGGGGTCTTTGTCTGGATTGGGGATCAAGGGAATGCTGGTCTCATAAAAGGAGTTTGGAAGTTTTCCTTCCATTTCTATTTTTTGGAAGAGTTTCTGAAGAATAGGTATTAATTCTTCTTGAAATGTTTGGTAGAATTCCCCTGGGAAGCCCTCTGGCCCTGGGCTTTTGTTTTTTGGGAGATTTTTGATGACTGCTTCAATTTCCTTAGTGGTTATAGGTCTGTTCAGGTTTTCTCTTTCTTCCTGGTTCAGTTTTGGTGGTTGATACATCTCTAGGAATGCATCCATTTCTTCCAGGTTATCGAATTTGCTGGCATAGAGTTGCTCCCAATATGTTCTTATAATTGTTTGTATTTCTTTGGTGTTGGTTCTGATCTCTCCTCTTTCATTCATGATTTTGTTGATTTGGGTCATTTCTCTTTTCTTTTTGATAAGTCTGGCCAAGGGTTTATCAATCTTGTTAATTCCTTCAAAGAACCAGCTCCTAGTTTCGTTGATCTGTTCTACTGTTCTTTTGGTTTCTATTTCATTGATTTCTGCTCTGATCTTTATGATTTCTCTTCTCCTGCTGGGTTTAGGCTTCATTTGCTGTTCTTTCTCCAGCTCCTTTAGGTGTAGAGTTAGGTTGTGTGTTTGAGACCTTTCTTGTTTCTTGAGAAAGGCTTGTATTGCTATATACTTTCCTCTTAGGACTGCCTTTGCTGCCTCCCAAAGATTTTGAACAGTTGTGTTTTCATTTTCATTGGTTTCCATAAATTATTTTAATTCTTTAATTTCCTGGTTGACCCATTCATTCTTCAGTAGGATGCTCTTTAGTCTCCATGTAGTTGAGTTCTGTCCGACTTTCCTTTTGTGACTGAGTTCTAGTTTCAAAGCATTGTGATCCAAAAATATGCAAGGAATGATCCCAATCTTTTGGTACCGGTTGAGACCTGATTTGTGACCTAGGATGTGATCTATTCTGGAGAGTGTTCCATGGGCACTAGAGAAGAATGTGTATTCTATTGCTTTGGGATGGAATGTTGTGAATATCACTGTGAAGTCCATTTGGTCCATGTGTCCCTTAAAGTCTTTATTTCTTGTTGATCTTTTGCTTAGATGATCTGTCCATTTGGGCGAGGGGGGTCTTAAAGTCCCCCACTATTATTGTATTGTTGTTGATGTGTTTCTTTGCTTTTCTTATGAATTGGCTTATATAATTGGCTGCTCCCCTGTTAGGGGCATGGATATTTACAACTGTTAGATCATCTTGTTGGATAGACCCTTTAAGTAGGATATAGCATCCTTCCTCATCTCTTATTACAGTCTTTGGTTTAAAATCTAATTTGTCTGATATAAGGATTGCCACCTCAGCTTTCTTTTGGTGTCCATTAGCATGGTAAATGGTTTTCCACACCCTCACTTTCAATCTGGGAGTGTCTTTGGTTCTGAAATGAGTCTCTTGCAGGCAGCATATGGATGGGTCTTGGTTTTTTATCCAATCTGATAGCCTGTGTCTTTTGATTGGAGCATTTAGCCCATTTACATTCAGGGTAACTATTGAAAGATAGGAATTTAGTGCCATTGTATTGCCTGGAAGGTGACTGTTACTGTATATTGTCTGTGATCCTTTCTGGTCTATGTTGCTTTTAGGCTCTTTCTTTGCTTAGAGGACCCTTTCAAGATTTCTTGTAGGGCTGGTTTTGTGTTTGCAAAGTCCTTTAGTTTTTGTTTGTCCTGGAAACTTTTTATCTCTCCTTCAATTTTCAATGACAGCCTAGCTGGATATAGTATTCTTGGCTGCATATTTTTCTTGCTTAGTGCTCTGCATATATCATGCCAGTCCTTTTTGGCCTGCCAGGTCTCTGTGGATAAGTCTAATGTTTCTACCATTGTAGGTTACATATCGCTTGTCCTGAGCTGCTTTCACGATTTTCTCTTTGTCTCTGAGACTTGTAAGTTTTCCTATTAGATGTCGGGGTGTTGACCTATTTTTATTGACCTTGAGAGGGGTTCTCTGTGCCTCGTGGATTTTGATACCTGTTTCCTTCCCCAAATTAGGGAAGTTCTCTGCTATAATTTGCTCCAGTATACCTTCTGCCCCTCAGTCTCCTTCTTCTTCTTCTGGGATCCCAATTATTCTAATGTTGTTTCATCTTATGGTATCCCTTATCTCTCAAATTCTGCCCTCGTGATCCAATAGTTTTTTCTCTCTCTTTTTCTCAGCTTCTTTATTTTCCATCATTTGGTCTTCTATATCACGAATTCTCTCTTCTGCCTCATTCATCCTAGCAGTTAGAACCTCTATTTTTTATTGCACCTCATTAATAGCCTTTTTGATTTCGACTTGGTTAGATTTTAGCTCTTTTATTTCTTCAGAAAGAATTTCTCTAATAACTGTCAGGCTTTTTTCAAGCCCAGCTAGTATGTTTAAGATCATCATTCTGAACTCTAGTTCTGACATCTTACTAATGTCCGTATTGATTAGGTCCTTGGCAGTTGGTCCTGTCTCTTGTTCTTTTTTTTGAGGTGATTTTTTCCATCTTGTCATTTTGTCTAGAGGAGAATAGATGAATGAGAGAACAAAATGCTAACAGGGTAACAATGTCCCCAGAAAATATACACTAAACAAATCAGAAAGACCTGAACCAGGGGGAAAGAAAGGGAAAGAAAGAAAAAAGAAGAAGAAAAAAAAACAGAAAAAGATAAAAAAAACAAAAACAAAACAAAACAAAACAAAAACAGAATATGATCAAATATGATCAGTCTCGTGCATAGATCAGTGCCACACAGTAGATTTTGGGCATATTTTGGTCTGTTAGAAGAAAGTGCCTCCCAAAATTTTAAAGAAAGAAAAGCTTATATATATACAAAAATAAGGATTAATACAATGAAGGGATGGAATATGACTGTAAAGATGAAAAGTATAAAAGATTTTATAAAAGGAATTGATAAGAAGTTGGTTGAAAAAAGAAATAAGAGGATTTAAAAAAAATAAGGAAAGAATGTGATCAGGTAGGAGACTAGAACAAAGCCATACACTAGAGATTTAGGGTATATTTTGATCCTTTAGAAGCAACTGTATCTCAAAATTTTAAAGAGAGAACAACTTATATATATATACCAAAAATAAGGGTAACTACTATGAAGGGATAGAATATGGTTCTAAAAATGAAAAATAAAAGATGATTTTTTAAAAGCAATTGTTAAGATGTTGGTTGAAAAAGGGAAAAAGAAAAATTAAAAAAAAGATAGTTAAAAAATATTAACTTTGAAAGGCTAAAGAATCATGGGAAAAAAGCCATGAATTCTATGTGCAGTATTCCTCTAGCGCTGTAGTTCTGCCATTCTTAATGATTGGCAAACTTGGTCTTGGCTGGCTGTTCTTGCTGATCTTCTAGGGGAGGGGCCTGTTGCTATGGTTCCCAAATGTCTTTGCTGGAGGCAGAATTGCCCTGCCCTTGCCGGGTAGGGCTAAGTAATCTGCTAGGGTTTGCTCTCAGGAGTTTTGTTCCCTGTAAGCTTTCCGTACAGCTTTGGAGGACGAGAGTGAAAATGGTGGCCTACTAATCTCCACCCTGGAGGAGCCAAGAATGCAGTGCCCCGCTCCTCAGTGCACCCCCAGAAAAAAGTAGTCAATCACTCCTGTCTCCCCAGTCTCTGGCTGCACTCCCTGCTCACCCGACCTGTGACCAAGCGTTTCTATCTCTGGCACATGACCCCATGTGGAGCCTCCAAACCCAGCAGCTCCCTGCAGTGCACTCCCACGCTGCTCCTCCTGGGGGAGGAAGGGGAGTCTCCCCAGATCTGCCACTTGTTGGGCCCCTGCTGGAAGAGCAGTGGCCTGACTGTGCTGCAGATCCCGGTTTATGGCAACCCTGAGCTGAGCGCCCACTCCTCGGCTCTGTCTCTCAGCCGGTTTCCCTGTTCTGATACCTGGGAGCTCTGCCGCACTCAGGTACCCCCAGTCTTTCTATGACCCTGTTGGTCCTGAGACCACACTGTCCCAGCGAGGTTTCCACCTCCTGCTTATCCACCAGAGCGACGTCCCTCAGTGGAGCAGACTTCTAAAAGTTCCGATTTTGTGCTCTGCTGCTCTATCACTTGCCATTCGCGGCTGATGGAGGCCCCCTCCCCCGCCGTCTATTTTCCCGAATATCGCCTTGGGTTCACTTCTCCACACGTCCTACTTTCCAGAAAGTGGTCACTTTTCTGTTCACAGAGTTGTTGCTATTGTTTTCTTCAATCTCCTGTTGAATTTGTAGGTGTTCAGAATGGTTTGATCCCTATCCAGCTGAATTCCTGGCACCAGATGAAATCCAGGTCTCCTACTCCTCCGCCATCTTGCTCCTCCCACCCCTGCATATACACATCTTAACTAGGCACAGAAACTCTATACCTGGGGCTGGCTGGAGCAATTTTTTTTCATATTTTTACTCATTCATTTTATTTTTTTATTTAAATTCAATTAGTTTTTGATATAATGTTCAATGATTCATTAGTTGTGTATAACACCCAGTGCTCATCATATCACATGCCCTCCTTATTTACCCATTCATTTTAAAGATTTATTTATTTATTTATTTGAGAGAGTCAGGGGGGCAGAAGGGGAGAATCTTCAAGCAGACTCCCCACTGAGCACAGAGCCCCACATGGGGCTCAACCCAAGGCTCCACAGGGGGCTCCACGGGGGGGGCGGGGCTTGGTCCCACAACCCATGAGATCACAACCTGAGCTGAAATCAAGAGAGTCAGATGCTTAACTGACTGAGCCACCCAGGCACCCCGGAGGGATCTCTTAGAAAGCTTTTATGTCTGCTCAAATGCTCAAAGAATAAGCCAGAACCAAAGTGCTAGCCTCAAAGTATACCTTCAAAGGACTTGAGTGATCAGAGAGGCAGAGGATTCCCAGCACTCCATTTAACTCATTTCATTAGTGTGACATAACCCTGCAAAGTGAGCAGCTTTCCTTTTGATATTCTGACACTTTGTGCTGATTATCAACAGTGCAACCATGAAATGGCACTATGGGGAACACTTTTTAACCTATTTACCTAATTAGCCCATTATAAAGTGTAATATGATTTCTTGCCGTATCCTGTCATTAGTTTTATGAGAATCTTTAAGAAATGACAGAGTCAGAAGGGAAAAGGAAGAGGCATATTGTGCTCAACTCCATATGCTTCCCAAGTGGCCCACACTGTCCTTGAATTTAACATGGTGCACGTGAAGCACCCCAGAGCTCAGCACAAAGGCTTGACTGCTTTTCAGAATTGTGGGAGAGGCTCCCCCAAGCAATTTACATGCTCATGAAGATGATGTATAGGACCTAACCACATATTCCATTCCAAAATAGCTTTGGGGAAATGAGCTGTAAGGAATTAAGGTTTCAATTTCAGATGTGTCTTTGACTAGTGAAATGACCCATTTCACTTAACCCCTTGAGCCTCAGATGAATCTTCAGTTGCACAATGGGAATAAAAATACTCAGCAAGTCTAGTTATGGGCCTATAGCATCGTGACAAGCCCATGAGGTAATGGATGTGGAAGTGTTTATTATAGTAATGACTAATATGTATTAAGTGTTTGCTGCATGCAAGACATCCTTGAGATGATTTCTCAATTGCACAATTAAAATGATCAAAAACTCTCATTTATTCTGTTTTTTCAGAGACAACTTTCTAAAAGCAACATCCTCAGAGAAGTCTTCTCTGATACCCTCCAAAATAGGTATCTTTTGCTACTTTCTCATAGCATCCCTTTTCTCTTTTTAGCCCTCAAAACACATATAGTTATAACTTGTGGTAAGGATCTGACTTATTTAACTCTTTTCTCCCCCATAAGACTATAAATTCCATGAGGGCAGAGACCATGTCCATTTTGTTTACCCAATTCCTTAATATAAACTCTACCACATAAACAGTGTTCCATAGCTATGGATTGTGTGGGACTGATGAATAACAGACCTGTACCCCTGACACAAATAATACATTATATGTTAATTAAAAAATTAAAAAGACATAATAAAGTACAATCACAGTTTATTAGAAAACAACAACAACAACAACAACAAACAGTGCACCATAAATGCAGAAAGGGCAACTGCCTGCCTTTTAGAAGAGAGTACTTTCTGGAGGCCCATGTCACTGCAGATGGACTGTCTATATTTAAAAATAGAGCTGCAAAGCTATAGAGTGCCTAAACTAGCACCTTTCATTCCAGGTACTCTGTGCATTGTGGACAGAGCTTCAAAGAGGATTCACTCTATTGACTGGAGACTATACTAATGGGAAAATCAAATTAATGCTTTTAAGTTATGTTAATTATTTTATTTACTATTAACACATCTCACTATTATATATTGCAATATGTGATATTAGTCATCTTAGAATTAACACAAGGTATGGGGCACCTCGGTGGCTCAGTCAGTTAAGCATCTGCCTTCAGCTCAGGTCATGATCTTGGGGTCCTGGGATTAAGCCCACATCAGGCTCCCTGCTCAGTGGGGAGTCTACTTCTCCCTCTCCTCTGCCCCTCCCCCCATACATGCTTGCTCTCTCAAATAAATCAATAAAATCTTTTTTTTAATTTGAGAGAGAGAATGAGAGAGAGAGAGAGAGCACATGAGAGGGGGGAGGGTCAGAGGGAGAAGCAGACTCCCTGCTGAGCAGGGAGCCTGATGTGGGACTCGATCCTGGGACTCCAGGATCATGGCCTGAGCTGAAGGCAGTCGCTTAACCAACTGAGCCACCCAGGCGCCCCAATAAAATCTTTTTTTAAAATAGAATTAACTCAAGGTATGAACAGCCTAGCATTGTCCTTCTTTCATTCACACAGCACAGATTAATCAATTGCCTAGTATGTAGTAGGTGCTGTGATGGTCCCTTGTTAATATTTATAGAAAGAAGGACTAAACCTTATTCTTAGAGTTTCAGATAATAATTTGAGCACCAATACTGCATACCTCATACCATCCAATGCCAACCCCATTCTCCTAAGTGCCCTTGATAAGAGCACTAAGTGTAACATTGTTCTGTAGGAGGCATACAGCCATAATGAAGAAAGCTCTGATCTGGCATGGAGTTGGCAGGTTTGGGTTAGGTCCTGCCTCCAACACTGGCTCTCTAAATGATTTACCTGCTTAAATAATTCCCCTCACTAGCCTCAAATTCTTCAGTCAACAATGAAGAACTTGGACTACAGTTTCTATAAAGCCCTTTCAGCTCTAGCATCTATGACCCTCTCTCTGTCCCCTACACTCAGCATTGTGTTTGTTGCAAGGCACCTGTCATACAGGAAAGCCTGATCCCTCACAAATGAATCAGCACTCCTACCAGGATGTTAACACTGGTTACCTGAGGGGAGGAGGAGAATTAAAATTAATATTATTGTTATATTTAATCATATATGTTTTAATACATAATATGTACGATAATATTATTATATATACTAGTATCATCATCATAGAAAGATAAAACATTATGCCAAACTGAAAAATACACATGGTATATTAAATAAAGTGCAGAAAATAAAATTGCATCAATTCCAATACCACAAAAGAGTAAATATTGCAAACAGGTGTATCAGCCTTACATTGTTGACTATGCCATTGTGCAAGCAACAGAAACCAATCAGGCTAATTTAAAAAGAAAAACAATTAAACAAGAGAATATTGGGAAATTCATTGAAAAATTCAGGGGCTTGAAGAACTAAGATTGGAAGCAAATTAAACATTTCCCAAATCACACCACAGAATGGCTTGCCCCACCCACTGACCCTGGACACCAGACCCTGGACATCACTGCCACTGTTGCTGCCCCTGAGAACCGTTCTTGCTAAAACTGCCAAAGCTTCCACAGAGAGGGTGCCCCTGGATCCACCTCATGTGTGCGTGGGAGCGTCTGACTGGCAGAGCCAAGACACATGGCCGTGCTCTAGCTGCAAGGGAGGTGGGAAAGGCAGAAGCTGATGTGTTCAGTTTCCATGGTAGCATGCAGGGCCTGTTTCATAAGGTAGGGGACAGCCCATACAGCAGAAGGGAGTTTAGATGTTGGCTGGGCAATGAGAATAACCAGTGTGGATTGCATAGGCATATGAGAAAGGCCAGAGGGTCACGGGGAAAATGGCAGCATTTATTTGACTAATTAATGAGAATAGGGGAAAAGAGCTTGGGAAGATGGTGGAGTAGGAGGAACCTGAGCTCACCCCATCCCATGTTTTCAACTAGATATCATCCACATCCAAGTCAATAAATCAGAGAGCTATCCAAAGACTGGCAGAACAAACTCTACAACTAAATATAGATAAGAAGCTGCATCTGAAAGTTTAGAAAGGCCAGAAAAGCAGAGGTAGGCTGCCCACAGGAGGGAGGGAGCTGGACATACACAGAAGGCAGAGAAACAGGCCCTCACACCAGGTAGCTCACATGGGGGAGAGTAATCTCCGTAATATTCGGCTTTAAAACCAGAGGGTCTGAGTTCTGTGAGTTTAAATAACCGGTGGGACTTGGAAACTAGACCTTTAAAAGTCAGCTGACTCAGCACTGGACAAGCAAAAAGGCATGTGAGAGCTGGTTTGCTGCCCTTAAAGAGACAGCAGTCTGCATGGAAAGGTAGCATAACCCACCTACACTGTTGGTGGGAATGTAAGCTGGTGCAGTCACTCTGGAAAACAGTATGGAGATTCCTCAGAAAGTTGAAAATAGAGCTACCCTATCACCCAGAAATTGCATTATTTATCCCAAAGATACAAATGTAGTGATCCAAACGGGCATCTGCACCCCAATGTTTATAGCAGGACTGTCCATAATAGCCAAACTATGGAAAGAGCCCAAATGTCCTTTGACAGATGAATGGATAAAAAGATGTGTGTGTGTATACACACACACACACACACACACACACACACACATATATATATATACACAAACACAATGGAATTATGCAGCCATCAAAAAAATGTGAAATCTTGCCATTTGCAACATGGAACTATAAGGTATTATGCTAAGCGAAATAAGTCAATCAGAGAAAGACAATTATCATATGATCTCACTGATACGTGAAATTTAAGAAACAGGGCAGAGGATCATAGGGGAATAGAAGAAACAATGAAACAAAATGAAACCAGAGAGGGAGACAAACCATAAGAGACTCTTAATCATATGAAACAAACTGAGGGTTGCTGGAGGGGAGGAAGGTGGAGGGATGGGGTAACTCGGTGATGGACATTGGGGAGGGTATGTGTTGTAATGAGCACTGGGTATTATTTAAGATTGATGAATCACAGACCTGTACCCCTGAAACAAATAATACATTATATGTTAACTTTAAAAAATACATCCAAATATATGTTTATCCGGTTTTTGAAAAAAAGAAAGAAAAAAATGATGACAGAGAGTTTGCAAAACTACTGAGCAGGGAGCTTCATCTTTCTGAATCTGATGATTATACTTTTTGACATATCATTTATGCTTTTTTAAATTCATTAAATTAATGGGTCTATTAGTAATCATAAATTTTAAATCAACAAGACTTTTATCTGTAACCATATGTGAATTTTGGTGGATTCAGAAAAATAGAATGTATACATTGAAAAAAAAAAAGCCCCATGTGCTTAATGAATTAATTCAATAAACAATAAATATTATTCAGATTACATATATATATATATAACAAGGACTTGTCCACTCCAACCCTGCTGGACTTGGCCCTGCACTCAGGTCAAATTTTATTAAAGTCCTGAGAGTACCCTGTCCAAGCACTTGGTGCATAGCCACCCCAACCTGCACACATCCATCTTGCTGCACTCAGCTGGATACCCCCAGCCATGTTGCAGTCTGCACACACCACCAGGTAAAGAGCTGCCACAGCTTGCCACCTAGTAACCACACAGGGCCCAGCTGCCACTCCGCACCCAGCCACATCCCATCAGCCACCATTGCACATTGTGCCCAGCCTCATGACCCCAGCCACCCAGGTGTACAGCCCTCAGCTGCCACAGGGCTTCTGGGATCCAGCATAAGACCCAGCACAAATTTTGATAACATAGACACTCTGCTCCCAAGTTCCCCAGTGGGCATGCCCTGCCCAGAGCTGGCCTGACTGGGTCCCACTAACACCACAGAGAACAAGCACACCCCACAACAGTCTGTCAGAGCAGGTGACTTAACTGAAAGGAAAATTGACTCAGACAAAACAGCAGGATGTAAGCAACACACAAAGGATACTCTCCTGAAGGGCCAGATCCTGGTGAACAGAGGACACTGCACTGCAAGGCAGTCCAGGATCCTTTCTTCATAAAACCACTACTTTTAAAAGCAAAGGATACAGCTGACTTTCTTTTTCTGTTTTGCTTTGTTTAGGTTTTTTTTTTTTTTTTAATCTTATGTTAGTCACCATATATTACATCATTAGATTTTTTCTGTTTTTTTTTTTTTTTATTTTATTATGTTATGTTAGTCACCATACAACACATCATTAGTTTTTGATGTAGTGATCCACGATCCATTGTTTTCGTATAACACCCAGTGCTCCATGCAGTACGTGCCCTCCTTAATACCCATCACTGGGCTAACCAATACCCCCTCCCCCCTCCCCTCTAAAACCCTGTTTGTGTCTCAGGTCCATAGTCTCTCATGCTTCATCTCTCCCTCCAATTACCCCCCCCATTTTTCCCTTCTTTCTCCTAATGTCCTCCATGTTATTCCTTATGTTCCACAAATAAGTGAAACCATATGATAATTGACTTTCTCTGCTTGACTTATTTCACGTAGCATAATCTCCTCCAGTCCCATCCATGTTGATGTAAAAGTTGGGTATTCATCTTTTCTGATGGCTGAGTAATATTCCATTGTATATATGGACCACGTCTTCTTTATCCATTCATCTGTTGAAGGGCATCTCGGCTTTTTCCACAGTTTGGCTATTGCAGACATTGCTGCTATGAACATTGGGGTGCATATGGCCCTTCTTTTCACTACATCTGTGTCTTTGGGGTAAATACCCAGGAGCGCAATTGCTGGGTCCTAGGGTAGCTCTATTTTTAAATTTTTGAGGAACTTCCACACTGTTTTCCAAAGTGGCTGTACCAACTTGCATTCCCACCAAGAGTGTAAGAGGGTTCCCCTTTCTCCACAACCTCTCCAACATTTGTTGTTTCTCTCCCTGTCCTTTTTTGCCATTCTAACTGGTGTAAGGTGGTATCTCAGGGTGGTTTTGATTTGGATTTCCCTGATGACTAATGATGATGCACATTTTTTCATGTGTCTGTTAGCCATTTGTATGTCTTCTTCAGAGAAGTGTCTGTTCATCCCTTCGGCCCACTTTTTGACTTGATTATTTGATTTTGGGTGTTGAGTTTGAGAAGTTCTTTATAGATCTTGGGTACCAGCCCTTTATCCGTAGTGTCATTTGCAAATATCTTCTCCCATTCTGTGGGTTGCCTCTTTGTTTTGTTGACTGTTTCCTTGACTGTGCAGAAGCTTTTTATCTTGATGAAGTCCCAAAAGTTCATTTTTGCTTTTGTTTCACCAGCTTTTGGAGATAGATCTTGAAAGAAGTTGCTGTGGCCAATGTCAAAGAGGTTACTGCCTATGTTCTCCTCTAGGATTTTGATGGATTCCTGTCTCACATTGAGGTCTTTCATCCACTTTGAGTTTATCTTTGTGAATGGTGTTAGAGAATGGTCAAGTTTCATTCTTCTGCATGTGGCTGTCCAATTTTCCCAGCATGATTTATTGAAGAGACTGTCTTTTTCCAGTTGCATGTTTTTTCCTGCTTTGTCAAAGATTATTTGACCATAGAGTTGAGGGTCCATATCTGGGTTCTCTATTCTGTTGCATTGGTCTGTATGTCTGTTTTTCTGCCAGTACCATGCTGTCTTGGTGATCACTGCTTTGTAATATAGCTTGAAATCGGGCAACGTGATGCCCCCAGCTTTGTTTTTCTTTTTCAACAGTTCCTTGGTGATTCGGGGTCTTTTCTGATTTCATATAAATTTTAGGATTGTTTGTTCCAGCACTTTGAAAACTGTCATTGGAATTTTGATCGGCATGGCATTGAAGGTATAGATTGCTCTGGGTAGCATAGACATTTTAACAATGTTTATTCTTCCGATTCATGAGCATGAAATATTTTTCCATTTTTTGTGTCTTCTTCAATTTCTTTCATGAGTGTTTTGTAGTTCCTAGAGTATAGATCCTTTACCTCTTTGGCTAGATTTAGTCCGAGGTGTCTTATGGTTTTTGGTGCTATTGTAAATGGAATTGTTTCTTTAATTTCTCTTTCTACAGTTGCGTTGTTAGTGTATACGAAAGCAACTGATTTCTGTGCATTGATTTTGTATCCTGCCACATTACTGAATTGCTGGATGAGTTCTAGTAATTTGGGGGTGGAGTCTTTTGGGTTTTCCACATAAAGTATCATGTCGTCTGCGAAAAGAGAGAGTTTGACTTCTTCTTTGCCAATTTGAATACCTTTTATTCTTTTTGTTGTCTGATTGCTGTTCCTAGGACTTCTAGTACTATGTTGAACAGCAGTGGTGAGAGTGGGCATACTTGATGTGTTCCTGATCTTAAGGGAAAGGCTCTCAGCTTTTCCCCATTGAGGATGATAATCGCTGTGGGTTTTTCATAGATGGATTTTATGAGCTTGAGGAATGTTCCCTCTATCCCTATACTCTGAAGAGTTTTAATCAGGACAGGATGCTGTATTTTGTCAAATGCTTTTTCTGCATCAATTGAGAGGACCATATGGTTCTTCTCCCTCCTTTTATTAATGTGTTCTATCACATTGATTGATTGGCGAATGTTGAACCACCCTTGCATCCCGGGGATAAATCCCACTTGGTCGTGGTGGATGATCCTTTTAATGTATTCTTGGATCCTATTAGCTAGGATTTTGTTGAGGATTTTGGAATCCATATTCATCAGGGATATCGGTCTGAAATTCTCCTTTTTGAAGGGGGTCTTTGCCTGGTTTGGGGATTAAGGTCATGCTGGCCTCATAGAATGAGTTTGGAAGTTTTCCTTCTGTTCCTATTTTTCGAAACAGCTTCAGTAGAATAGGTATTATTTCTTCTTTGAATGTTTGGTAGAATTCCCCAGGGAATCCATCAGGCCCTGGACTCTTGCTTTTTGGGAGGTTTTGATCACTGCTTCAATCTCGTTACTGGTTATTGGCCTATTCATGTTGTCAATTTCTTCCTGTTTCAGTCTTGGCAGCTCATAGGTTTCGAGGAAGGCCCCCATTTCATCCAGATTGCTCAGTTTATTGGCATATAGTTGTTGATAATCATTTCTAATAATTGTTTCTATTTCCTTGGTGTTAGTTGTGATCTCTCCCCTTTCATTCATAATTTTATTAATTTGGGTCCTTTCTCTTTTCTTTTGGTTAAGTCTGGCCAGTGGTTTATCAATGTTATTCTCTCAAAGAACCAACTTCTAGTTTCATTGATCTGATCTACTGTGTTTCTGGTTTCTAATTCATTGATTTCTGCTCTAAATTTAATTATTACTCTTCTAATGCGTGGCTTAGGCATCGTTTGTTGCTTTTTCTCTTGTTCTTTAAGGTGTAGAGTTAGTTGGTGAATTCGGGATTTTTCAATTTTTTTGAGTGAGGCTTGCATGGCTATGTATTTCCCCTTGATGACCGCCTTTGCAGTATCCCATAGGTTTTGGACCGATGTGTTTTCATTCTCATTGATTTCCATGAATTGTTTAAGTTCTTCTTTGATTTCTTGGTTGACCCAAACATTCTTGAGCAGAGTGATCTTTAGCTTCCAAGTGTTTGAATTTCTGCCAAATATTTTCTTGTGATTCAGTTCCAGTTTTAGAGCATTGTGGTCTGAGAATATGCAGGGAATAATCTCAATCTTTTGGTATCGGTTTAGACCTGATTTGTGACCCAGTATATGGTCTATTCTGGAGAAAGTTCAATGTGTGCTCGAGAAGAATGAGTATTCTGTTGCTTTAGGGCGGAATGTTCTGTAAATATCTATGAGGTCCATCTGGTCCAATGTGTCATTCAAAGCTCTTGTTTCCTTGTTGATTTTCTGCTTAGATGATCTGTCCATTGCTGAGAGTGGAGTATTGAGGTCTCCTACAATTCATGTGTTGTTATCAATATGACTCTTTATTTTGGTTAACAGTTGGCTTATGTAGATGGCTGCTCCCATGTTGGGGGCATAGATATTTACAATTGTTAGATCTTCTTGTTGGATAGACCCTTTAAGAATGATATAGTGTCTGATATGAGGAATTCTTAATTGCAGGAAACAAACTGAGGGTTGCTGGAGTGGGGGGTGGGGTGGGAGGGATGGGGTGACTGGGTGATAGACAGTGGGGAGGGTATGTGCTATGGTGAGCGCTGTGAATTGTGTGAGACTGTTGAATCACAGATCTGTACCTCTGAAACAAACAATGCAATATATGTTAAGAAAAAAAGAAGAAGAAGAAGAAGAAGGTAGCGGGAGGGGAAGAATGAAGCGGGCGAAATCGGAGGGGTAGACAAACCATGAGAGAGGATGGACTCTGAAAAACAAACTGAGGGTTCTAAAGGGTTGGGGGGTGGGAGGATGGGTTAGCCTGGTGGTGGGTATTGAGGAGGGCACATTCTGCATGGAGCACTGGGTGTTATGCACAAACAATGAATCATGGAACACTTCATCTAAAACTAATGATGTAATGTATGGGGATTAACATAAGAATAAAAAAAGAGAAACAAACAAACAAACAAAAGAATGATATAGTGTCTTTCTGTGTCTCTTATTACAGACTTTAGTTTAAAATCTAAGTTGTCTGATATAAGAATTGCTACCCCAGCTTTCTTTTGAGGTCCGATGGCATGGAAGATAGACCTCCATCCCTTCACTTTCAGTCTGGATGTATCTTCAGGTTCAAAATGAGTCTCTTGTAGACAGCGTATGGATGGGTCCTGTCTTTTTATCCAATCTGCAACCCTGTGCCGTTTTATGGGAGCATTTAGGCCACTCACGTTGAGCGGGATTATTGAAAGATATGAATTAATTGTCATCATGTTGCCTGTGAAGATGTTGTTTTTATAGATTGTCCCTGTAAATTTCTGTTGTAGATCACTCTTGGGGTTTTTCTCCTTTTATAGAACCCCCCTTAATATTTCTTGCAGGACCGGCTTAGTGGTCACATATTCTTTCAACTTCTGCCAGTCATGGAAGCTCTGCATCTCTCCATCCATTTTAAATGAAAGCCTTGCCGGATAAAGTATTCTTGGCTGCATGTTCTTCTCATTTAGTACCCTGAATATGTCTTGCCAGGCCGTTCTGGCTTGCCAGGTCTCTCTGGATAGGTCTGACGTTATTCTGATGTTGCTCCCTCTGTACGTAAGGAATTTCTTCCCCCTAATTGCCCTTAAGATGGTTTCCTTGGTTCTAAGATTTGCAAGTTTTACTCTTACATGCCAGGGCATTGGCCTGTTTTCCTTGATGTTAGGAGGGGTCCTCTCTACCTCTAGGACTCGAATGTTTGTTTCATTCCCCAGATTAGGGAAGTTCTCAGCTACGATTTGCTCAAATACATCTTCTAGTCCTCTCTCTCTCTCCACTCCCTCCGGGATTCCAATAGTTCTGACATTGGAACGCTTCATGGTGTCACTTATTTCTCTGATTCTATTTTCATGGATTCTGAGTTGTTTTTCCCTGGCCTCCTCTTTTCCCTTTTTATCTATTATATTGACTTCCAGGTCACTTATTGTCTCTTCTGTCTCAGTTACCCTCGCTGTTAGATTATCTAGATTGGATTGGATCTCATTGATAGCATTTTTAAGTTCTGCCAATTCAGCTTTCATTTCTGCCCTTAGAGACTCTATGTTGCCATTAATTGATTTCTCCATTCTAGCCATTGTCTTCACAATTGCTAGGCTGAATTCCATCTCCGACATCTTGGTTATATCTGCATCCATTTGTAAATCTACAGCATAAGTGATAATGTCAGAGTCTTTTCTGTTTTGGGGGCTCCTCCTCCTAGTCATTCTGTTGATGGGTGGTTGAGGGAATGTATAGAGTCCAAATTATTGACCAGAACCCAAGCAAGATGCACCTGTTTCCTTGGGACCTTAGGGTTGCTGGCCTCTTGTTTCCCAGCCTGTCTTCTGCAGGAGTGGCCTGCCGTGCTGTTACTCAGGCAACCCTGTTTGGATGGAGTTGCCCTGTGCCCCTGTGGTGGGGGATGATCTCAGTGGGAATCAGTCTTTGGGGCTTTTGTTCTCTGGCGCCTTTCCCTGGCCGCTTTCTGCGTCTCTTCCAAGAGTCAGAACAGAAGAGACCATTTCCAGCCCTCTGCCTCAGAGCACAGCGACTGCAGTCTGTTCTTCAGTGAGCCCTCCAGGCCACACTGTCTCCGTTTCTGTCTGTGTGGCTATAAACTGCAGCGTCCTGGGTTGTGTGCCCCTACACAGCACTCCCAGTCCTGCCTCCAGGTCAGGGCATGTCTCTGCCCTTTGTGCTTCTAAAACCGCCAGCCACTCCCAGTTCACATGTGCATGACTCCGCTGCTCTGGGTTTCCACCCCGGGGGCTGCAGTTCACGTGCGCGTGACTCCGTCGTGTCGGGTTTCCACCCTGAGGCCTGCAGTTCACCAGTGCAACCCCGGAGCTCTGGGTTTCTGTCCTGGGGGCTGCAGTTTATGTGCACGCGACTCCGCCAGTCTGGTTTTCCATCCAGGGGGACTGCAGTTCACGTGCGCATGACACCGCCACTCTGGGTTTCAGTCCCGGGGGCTGCCCTAAAGTCCTTTCCCCGACGCTACCAGTCTGGGAGGCTGTGCCCGTCTGCAGCGTGCGAGGCTGTCACTCACCAGTGGTGTAGGATCCCCATGGCCAGGCACCCTCCCGCTGCCGTTTATCCTCCGATATCTGCCCGCAGGATCACGGCACTCCGCTTCGTACCTCAAAACCAACCACCTGTGATATTCTGTTTGTAGAGATCCAGATCTTCTTACATCTCAGGCTGGTTTTGTGGGTGCTCAGAGTGGTCTGCTAGATATCTAGCTCAATTTCGGGGACCAGCTGAAATAGGGTCCCCTACTCCTCCGCCATCTTCCCCCCTCCACATGATTAGTTTCTGAGATAGTGTTCCATGATTCATTGTTTGCCTATAACACCCAGTCCTCCATGCACTACATGCCCTCCTTAATTCCTTAATACCCATCACGGGCTAACCTATCCCACCACCCACCTCCCCTGTAAAGCCTTCAGTTTGTTTCTCAGAGTCCATAGTCTCTCATGGTTCATCTCCCCCTCCAATTGCCCCCCTTCATTTTGCCCCAGAGGGAGAGGGAGAAGCAGACTCCCCACTGAGCACGGAGTCTGACATGGGGCTCAATCTTAGGACCCTGAGATCATGACCTGAGCCAAAGGCAGACACTTAACCAACTAAGCCACACAGGTGCCCCTTGTGATGTCTTTTTTTTTTTATTCTTATGTTAATCCCCATACATTACATCATTAGTTTTAGATGTAGTGTTCCATGATTCATTGTTTGTGCATAACACCCAGTGCTCCATGCAGAATGTGCCCTCCTCAATACCCACCACCAGGCTAACCCATCCTCCCACCCCCCTCCCCACTAGAACCCTCAGTTTGTTTTTCAGAGTCCATCATCTCTCATGGTTGGTCTACCCCTCCGATTTCCATGCTTCATTCTTCCCCTCCCGCTACCTTCTTCTTCTTCTTTTTTTTTCTTAACATATATTGCGTTATTTGTTTCAGAGGTACAGATCTGAGATTCAGCAGTCTTGCACAATTCACAGCTTTTACGAGAGCACATACCCTCCCCACTGTCTATCACCCAGTCACTCCATCCCTCCCACACCACCCCCCACTCCAGCAACCCTCAGTTTGTTTCCTGCGATTAAGAGTTCCTCATATCAGTGAGATCATATGATACATGTCTTTCTCTGACTTATTTCGCTCAACATAATACCCTCCAGTTCCATCCACGTCATTGCAAATGGCAAGATGTTATTCCTTTTGATGGCTGCATAATATTCCATTGTATATATATACCACCTCTTCTTTATCCATTCATCTGTCGATGGACATCTTGGCCCTTTCCACAGTTTGGCTATAGTGGACATTGCTGCTATAAACATTGGGTGCATGTACACTTTCCGATCCCTACTTTTGTATCTTTGGGGTAAATACCCAGTAGTGCAATTGCTGGATCATATGGTAGCTCTATTTTCAACTTTTTGAGGAACCTCCATATTGTTTTCCAGAGTGGCTGCCCAGCTTGCATTCCCACCAACAGTGTAGGAGGGTTCCCCTTTCTCCGCATCCCCGCCAACACCTGTCGTTTCCTGACTTGTTAATTTTAGCCATTCTGACTGGTGTGAGGTGGTATCTCATTGAGATTTTGATTTGGATTTCCCTGATGCCGAGCGATATTGAGCACTTTTTCATGTGTCTGTTGGCCATTTGGATGTCTGCTTTGGAAAAATGTCTGTTCATGTCTTCTGCCCATTTCTTGATTGGATTCTTTGTTCTTTGGGTGTTGATTTGGTGAGTTCTTTATAGATTTTGAATACTAGCCCTTTATCTGATATGTCATTTGCAAATATCTTCTCCCATCTTGTCAGTTGTCTTTTGGTTTTGTGGACTGTTTCCTTTGCTTTGCAAAAAAAAGCTCTGTATCTGATGAAGTCCCAATAGTTCATTTTTGCCCTTGCTTCCCTTGCCTTTGGCGATGTTTCTAGGAAGAAGTTGCTGCGGCTGAGGTCAAAGAGGTTGCTGCCTGTGTTCTCCTTTAGGATTTTGATGGAGTCCTGTCTCACGTTGAGGTCTTTCAACCATTTGGAGTCTATTTTTGTGTGTGGTGTAAGGAAATGGTCCAGTTTCATTCTTCTGCATGTGGCTATCCAATTTTCCCAAAACCATTTGTTGAAGAGACTGTCTTTGTTCCATTGGACATTCTTTCCTGCTTTGTCAAAGATTAGTTGACCATAGAGTTGAGGGTCCATTTCTGGGCTCTCTATTCTGTTCCATTGATCTATGTGTCTGTTTTTGTGCCAATACCATAAGGTCTTGATGATGACAGCTTTGTAATAGAGCTGGAAGTCCGGAATTGTGATGCCGCCAGCTTTGCTTTTCTTTTTCAACATTCCTCTGGCTATTTGGGGTCTTCTCTGGTTCCATACAAATTTTAGGATTCTTTGTTCCATTTCTTTGAAAAAAGTGCATGGTATTTTGATCGGGATTGCATTGAATGTGTAGATTGCTCTAGGTAGCATTGACATCTTCACAATATTTGTTCTTCCAATCCATGAGCATGGAACGTTTTTCCATTTCTTTGTGTCTTCCTCAATTTCTTTCATGAGTATTTTATAGTTTTCTGAGTACAGATCCTTTGTCTCTTTGGTTAGATTTATTCCTAGGTATCTTATGGTTTTGGGTGCAATTGTAAATGGGATCGCCTCCTTAATTTCTCTTTCTTCTGTCTTGTTGTTTGTGTATAGGAATGCCACTGACTTCTGTGCATTGATTTTATATCCTGCCACTTTACTGAATTCCTGTATGAGTTCTAGCAGTTTTGGGGTGGAGTCTTTTGGGTTTTCCACATAAAGTATCATATCATCTGCAAAGAGTGAGAGTTTGACTTCTTCTTTGACAATTTGGATGCCTTTTATTTCTTTTTGTTGTCTGATTGCTGTGGCTAGGACTTCCAATACTATATTGAATAGCAGTGGTGATAGTGGACATCCCTGCCACGTTCCTGACCTTAGGGGGAAAGCTCTCAGTTTTTCCCCATTGAGAATGATATTCGTTTTTGGTTTCTCATAGATGGCTTTTATGACATTGAGGTATGTACCCTCTATCCCTATACTCTGAAGAGTTTTGATCAAGAAAGGATGCTGTACTTTGTCAAAAGCTTTTCCTGCGTCTATTGAGAGGATCATATGATTCTTGTTCTTTCTTTTGTTAATGTATTGTATCACATTGATTGATTTTTGGGATGTTGAACCAACCTTGCAGCCCAGGGATAAATCCCACTTGGTCGTGGTGAGTAATCCTTTTAATGTACTGTTGGATCCTATTGGCTAGTATTTTGGTGAGAATTTTTGCATCCATGTTCATCAGGGATATTGGTCTGTAATTCTCCTTTTTGATGGGGTCTTTGTCTGGTTTTGGGATCAAGGTAATGCTGGTCTCATAAAATGAGTTTGGAAGTTTTCCTTCCATTTCTATTTTTTGGAAGAGTTTCCGAAGAATAGGTATTCATTCTTCTTGAAATGTTTGGTAGAATTCCCCTGCGAAGCCATCTGGCCCTGGGCTTTTTTTTTTTTTTTTTTTGTAGATTTTTGATGACTGCTTCAATTTCCTTAGTGGTTATAGGTCTGTTCAGGTTTTCTCTTTCTTCCTGGTTCAGTTTTGGTAGTTGATACATCTCTAGGAATGCCTCCATTTCTTCCAGGTTATCGAATTTACTGGCATAGAGTTGCTCATAATATGTTCTTATAATCGTTTGTATTTCTTTGGTGTTGGTTGTGATCTCTCCTCTTTCATTCATGATTTTGTTGATTTGGGTCATTTCTCTTTTCTTCTTGATAAGTCTGGCCAGGGGTTTATCAATCTTGTTAATTTTCTCAAAGAACCAGCTCCTAGTTTCGGTGATCTGTTCTACTGTTCTTTTGGTTTCTATTTCATTGATTTTTGCTCTGATCTTTATGATTTCTCTTCTCCTGCTGGGTTTAGGCTTTATTTGCTGTTCTTTCTCCAGCTCCTTTAGGAGGAGAGTTAGGTTGTGTACTTGAGACCTTTCTTGTTTCTTGAGAAAGGCTTGTATTGCTATATACTTTCCTCTTACTACTGCCTTTGCTGCATCCCAAAGATTTTGAACAGTTGTGTTTTCATTTTCATTGGTTTCCATGTATTTTTTTAATTCTTCTTTAATTTCCTGGCTGACCCATTCTTTCTTCAGTAGGATGCTCTTTAGCCTCCATGTATTTGAGTACTTTCTGACTTTCCTCTTGTGATTGAGTTCTAGTTTCAAAGCATTGTGATCTGAAAATAGGCAGGGAATGATCCGAATCTTTTGGTACCGGTTGAGACCTGATTTGTGACCTAGGATGTGATCGAATCTGGAGAATATTCCGTGGGCACTAGAGAAGAATGTGTATTCTGTTGCTTTGGGATGGAATGTTCTGAATATCACTGTGAAGTCCATTTGGTCCAGTGTGTCATTTAAAGTCTTTATTTCCTTGTTGATCTTTTGTTTAGACTATCTGTCCATTTCAGTGAGGGGGGAGTTAAATAATAGTGGGGTCCCCCACTATTATTGTATTGTTGTTGATGTGTTTCTTTGCTTTTGTTATGAATTGCCTCATATAATTGGCTGCTCCCATGTTAGGGGCATAGATATTTACAATTGTTAGATCTTCTTGTTGGATAGACCCTTTAAGTAGGATATAATGTCCTTCCTCATCTCTTATTACAGTCTTTGGTTTAAAATCTAATTTGTCGGATATAAAGATTGCCACCCCAGTTTTCTTTTGGTGTCCTTTAGCATGGTAAATGGTTTTCCCCCCCCTCACTTTAAATCTGGGGGTGTCTTTGGGTCTAAAATGAGTCTCTTGCAGACAGCATATCGATGGGTCTTGTTTTTTAATCCAATCTGATAGCCTATGTCTTTTGATTGGGGCATTTAGGCCATTCACATTCAGGGTAACCATTGAAAATAGGAATTTAGTGCCATTGTATTGCCTGGAAGGTGACTGTTACTGTATATTGTCTGTGTTCCTTTTTGGTCTATGTTCCTTTTAGGCTCTCTCTTTGCTTAGAGGACCCCTTTCAAGATTTCTTGGAGGGCTGGTTTTGTGTTTGCAAATTCCTTTAGTTTTTTTTGTCCTGGAAGCTTTTTATCTCTCCTTCAATTTTCAATGACAGCCTAGCTGGATAGAGTATTCTTGGCTACATATTTTTCCATTTAGTGCTCTGAATATATCCTTCCAGTCCTTTCTGGCCTGCCAGGTCTCTGTGGATAGGTATGCTGCCAATGTAATGTTTCTACCATTGTAGGTTACATATCTCTTCCCCCAAGCTGTTCTCAGGATTTTCTCTTTGTCTCTGAGACTTGTAAGTTTTACTACTAGATGTCGGGGTGTTGACCTATTTTTATTGATTTTGAGAGGGGTTCTGTGTGCTTCCTGGATTTTCATGCCTTTTTCCTTCCCCAAAGTAGGGAAGTTCTCTGCTCTAATTTGCTCCATTATACCTTCTGCCCCTCTCTCTCTTTCTTCTTCTTCTGGGATCCCAATTATTCTAATGTTTTTTCGTCTTATTTTATCGCTTATATCTCGAATTCTGCCCTCGTGATCCAGTAGTTGTTTATCTCTCTTTTTCTCAGCTTCTTTATTTCCCATCATTTGGTCTTCTATATCACTGATTCTTTCTTCTGCCTCATTTATCCTAGCAGTTAGTGCCCCCATATTTGATTGCACCTCATTAATAGCCTTTTTGATTTCTACTTGGTCTGATTTTAGTTCTTTTACTTCTCCAGTAAGGGTTTCTCTAATAACTTCCATATTTCTTTCAAGCCCAGCTAGTATCTTTAAAGTGATGATTCTTAACTCTATATCTGACATCGTACTAATGTCCGTATTGAGTAGGTCCCTGGCAGTTGGTACTACCTCTTGTTCTTTTTGTTGATGTAATTTTTTCCGTCTTGTCATTTTGTGCAGAGGAGAATATATTAATGAGAGAACAAAATGCTAGCAGAGTAACAACGTCCCCCAAAATATACTCTAAACAAATCAGAAAAGAGCTGAAGCAGTGGAAAAAGAAATGGAAAGACAGAAAAAAGAAAAAGAAAAAAAAGAAAAAGATAAAGATAAAGATAAAAAGAAACAAAACGTAACAACAACAACAAAAAAAACCAGAATGTGATCAACTATGATCAGGCTGTTATATAGATCAGTGGCACACACTAGATTTGGGGTGTATTTTGGTCTTTTAGAAGAAAGTGCCTCCCAAAATTTTAAAGGAAGATAAACTTATATATGTACAAAAATAAGGGTTGATATGATGAAGGGATGGAATATGACTGTAAAGATGGAAATTATAAAAAATTTTATAAAAGGAATTGATAAGAAATTTTTTGAAAAAAGAAAGAAGAGAATTTAAAAAAAGAAAAAAGAAATAAAAGGGAGAGAATGTGATCAGGCAGGGGAGTAGAAAAAACCATATAGTAGAGATTTAGGGTACATTTTAATCTGTTAGAAAAACTATCTCAAAATTTTAAAGAGAGAACAACTTATGTATATATACCAAAAATACGGGTAACTACTATGAAGGTATAGAATATGACTCTAAAAATGAAAAATAAAAATGTTTTTTTAAAAAAAGGGATTGATAAGATGTTGGTTGAAAAAGGGAAAAAGAGGGCGCCTGGGTGGCTCAGTTGGTTGAGCGACTGCCTTCGGCTCAGGTCATGATCTTGGAGTCCCTGGATCGCGTCCCGCATTGGGCTCCCTGCTCAGCAGGGAGCCTGCTTCTCCCTCTGACTCTCTCCCCTCTCATGTGCTCTCTCTCTCTCATTCTCTCTCTCCCTCAAATAAATAAATAAAATCTTTAAAAAAAAAGAAAAAGGGAAAAAGAAAAATTCAAAAAAAAGAAAAAAGAGAAAAGAAAAAAAGACAGTTAAAAAAAATTCACTTTGAAAGACTAAAGAATCTTGGTAAAAAAGCCATGAATTCTATATGCAGTATTCCCCTAGCACTAGAGTTCTGCCGTTCTCATTGATCGGTAAACTTGGTCTTGGCTGGCTGTTCTCAGTGATCTTCTGGGGGAGGGGCTGTTGTAGTGGTTTCCAAATGTCTTTGCCGGAGGTGGAATTGCCCCGCCCTTGCCCGGTCCCAGCTAAGTAATCTGCTCGGGTTTGGTCTCCAGAGTTTTTGTTCCCTGCGAGCTTTCCGTACAGCTTTGGAGGTGGAGAGTGAAAATGGCGGCCTCCCAATCTCTGCCCTGGAGGTACCGAGAACTCGGGGCCCTGCTCCTCAGTGAGCCCCCAGAGAAAAGCCGTCAGTCACTCCCGTCTCCCCGGTCTCTGGCCGTACTCCGTGCTCACCCGGCCTGTGACCGACCATTTCTATCTCTGGCAGCCGAGCCCGGGTGGAGTCTCCAAACCCAGCAGATCCCTGTGGTGCACTCCCGCGTGGCTCCTCCTGGGGGAGGAAGGTGAGTCTCCCCGGATCTGCCGCTTGTTGGGTCCCTGCTGGAGGAGCAGGGGCCCGACTGTGCTGCGGATCACAGTTTATGGCAACCCCGAGCTGAGAGCCCACGCCTAGGCTCCACCTCTGCAGCCGGCTTCCCTGCTCCGATACCTGGGAGCTCTGCTGCACTCAGGCACCCCTGGTCTTTCTGTGACCCCAAGGGTCCTGAGACCACACTGTCCTGTAGGGTTCCACCCCCCACTTAGCCACCAGAGTGACGTCCCTCAGCGTAGCAGACTTTTAAAAGTTCCGATTTTGTGCTCCGCGGCTCTATCACTTGCCAGAAGCGGCCGATGGAGGCCCCTCCCCCGCCGTCTATCCTCCTGAATATCACCTTGGATTCACTTCTCCGCAAGTCCTAACTTCCAGAACGTGGTCGCTTTTCTGATGAGAGAGTTGTTGCTCTTCTTTTCTTCGATCTCCTGTTGAGTTTGTAGGTGTTCAGAATGGTTTGATCCCTATCCAGCTGAATTCCTGAGAGGAGACGAAATCCAGGTCTCCTACTCCTCCGCCGTCTTGCTCCGCCCCCCCTCTGTGATGTCTTTTTAATCATGTCACCTTCTTTTCTGGGAAAGGCATAGTGATAATTTGTGTGTGGAGCTCATGACATAGCCACACTCTCTCAGCAGTTCAAGGACACTTGCTCCATATGTTTGCTTTCATTATTAATAGCATGTCCACATTTCAGATGAATATCATGGAAAATTAACCTAATTATGCATGGCAGCTAATTTTCTGAGTGATAAGCATGTCTTTAGGGATTTTTTTTTTTTAATTGTGGAGAACACTCAAATTGCAGCTGGGAGGTTTTGGTAGTGATTAGAGTGAGAGAGAGGGAACATTCTGGTGGACTTCCAGGAGGAATCGTCTAAAAGAGGTAAGAGATATTGTCCTTTTTATTTAAGAAGCTCATCTGGGCATTTAAGGCTTGCATGAATATTACATTATTCAATAACATCCTTTTCCAGACTTCCTCCCTATTCTTCCCTTTGTATCATCTTTGCTCCATCTCTGAGTGACTGCCCAAATCAGGTATTTTCCAAATAGGTTTGCCTCAACTGTTAATTGGAAACAATTGCTAATGCTACCAGGAATGATGTTGAGAAAGACTCTGGGACTGTGTCTCAATTTAACAAGAAACACAGTGTGGCCAATTTGTGATGCCTGCTCATATCTGCCCACTTTTTCACTCTTCTTGATCTCTGAGTTCCCAGTCCTACTCTTGCCATCATCTTTTCCCATCTGGACAATGTCAATGCAATCTTAATTATGTCCCTGCTAACATGCTTGTCTTATCCCCACTCTTGCCTCCACATAGCTGCCAGATACCCCCTAAATCTTGCTAGGAACACAGGGACTTGGTGTGAGGCAATTCTTCATTGAGTAGACCTGTCCTGTATATTGCAGGGTGTTTAGCATTCTTGGACCTCCCTAAATGGCACTAGTATACTCAAATCATTGTGACAACCAAAAATGTCCCTACATGTTTCCAAATGTCTCCTGGGGGTGGCCATACTGTCTCTGTTGAGAATTATTGTTGACATAATATTTTAGGGGAAAAAATACATCTTATCCTTGTTCAAAAACATTTGATGATAAAAAATAAAACTAAAAGTGAATGTTTCTATGACTTAACATTTTACTTAGGATAAATTCCAACTCTTCACCATGACTTTTAGACCCTGCTTGCTGATTGTGTTTCAACCACTCTGACTATGTATTCCAATGCCACATCAAGCTTGGATGCTCCTGAGAGCCTTTTCCCCACATCTGTTTCTATGCTTGGAGTGTCTGTCCCATCCCCTCTCCCTAATCCTAATTTTCACATGTGGGCTCCTTCTCTTCCTTAAGGTCTCAGCTTATCTATCACCTCCTCAGACAGCCTTATCTGATTCTGATCACTTTATATAAGTAGGCACCCCTCCAACGGGGTTTTCTTCTATTACTGCCTTCTATTTGTTACCTTTATAGTACTTTCTCCATTTGTAATCCTATATTCATTTACGTGTTGACTTTACTGTTTGTCTTTTGTCACTAGCTCCATAGGGCAGAGATGACGTCTGTTTGGTTCATGACTCTATGACCTATATAAGTATGGAGACCTTTAATGGATTTGAAGGGATCTGCTACAGAGAGGAGCTAAGCTTACTTCCCAGATGGGTCTGGGGAATACCCAAAGCATTCCCACCCCAATTTGGTGCAGCAATACTTGGCAGTAGGAGCAAATGGATGGTGCTCTGTGTGTCTAGTTACCAAAGAGCCTGAGACAGCCCCCCCCCATTAAGTGGCATGGAAAAGTTCTTCTGTATCTGAATTTGGAAATAGCTGGGAGAGGACTCTTGGGTCTGAAGGAGACATGTGGATGTCAGAGTCAATGTGGATCTACTACCTCCACCATGCCAAGATTCAATGAGATTCAGTGCCCTATCTTTCACCTCCACCCTGGGATATCTGAGATCTCCCATCCAAAAAAGAGGGTAGGCAGGAGAAAACACTGACTTTTAATCCTGAAATTTTTGCATTTATCTGGGAAAGATGAGTATATCTAGAGGTAACTAGATTAAGTTCATGCACCAGGCAAAAAGGAAACAACTTAAAAACTGAGTTCAGTTATAGAAAGTTACATTTTTACACGTTGAGTTTTGTGACTGAAAGTTCATAGCATGTGTAATGATAGTAAATGTTAATAACAACTATCCTGACTTACACTCTATAGCTCTTTACATAATCACATCTGTTTGGTTCTTACAATGACGCACTGAGAATTTGCTAAAGCTGGGGTCTGAATCCAGGTGTTCTCTCTCTGGTAGCTTGTGTCCTTGTTACTAGGCCCTGTGCTGCAACCTGGAGCTTTCAGGGAAGATTAGAAATTTAGATCAGATAACATGAAGCCTGTTTGTCTTGGAATCCTGAGTTGACTGGCTGCCTGCCTAAATAACCTATTGTTTAGATCTGCCTGGAAGAGGTGGATGGAGATCTGGGATCTGCAGTTGGTGTTTCCTGGAGTCTCCTGGACCATCAGAAGCTTGATATCTCTCAGCACTTCTCCTTGGCTCCACTCAACAGAGCCCTAGAAGTAGGCGTGGTTGGATGGGTTACTAGCAGCCTTTCTGGCAGAAGAGTTTGAGGCTGGGAGAGGTCTGTTGGTTATGGGTTGAGGCTGTGTTGCAAACAACCCCCTGCTGAGCTCAGAGACTTGAAGGAGGCTCTTAAACTTCTCAGTACTTATGTGCTCCACATGGGGCCAGAGGGGACGTTGCTCTGTGCAAGCCTCTCATCAGGCATGGGTGCCTGTTAGGCTACTAGTTCTAGTACTAAATCTTACCTGCTATTGTCAAGGCTCTCAAACTTGAGGTTGAATGCTGAAATTAATATTAATAGTGTTATCACCAAACAGAACATTTACTGAACATCTATTATATGCCAGGCACCAAGCTAAACTCTTTCCAATATTAGCTCATTTAATTTTTATAATAATGCAATATAAGAGATAACCATTATTGCCTCTATTTCACTGAAGATGATTTGAGACTTAGAGATATTTGGAAATAATATCTAACGTCACATAGATGCACCTTGTTCTGTCTGGCTTTAGAGTGGATTCTAGATCACTATGCCATACCTTACAGTCATAATCATGGCCATCACAGTTGCCACTATATGTCAGGTACTGTGAGCAGTGCCTTATGACTAAGGAAAGCTCTACAATTACATGTGGGCTATGCCAGCAGACTTTCATGGGCAACTCCACATTGCTGCTAACAAAACCTTAGTGTCAATTATTGACACCTCAGCTGGACTCATCAGTGTGAACATCAGAAGTGTGAAGGTACCACAAAGGCCTAAGCTGTCCTTCAATTTGTGGCTAGACCTGGGCTTTGGGCAGGGGCTGATAAAGCTGTATTGACACTCCTGTCAGCAGAGCAGAAACTGCATATCCACTTGGCTCTCTGGATAAAGCTCCTAATGTCACTAAGGAATCTACAGCCAGGGTAATCCAGAATTGACTGACTTATTTCTGAAACCTATGATTATTTTGCTTAGTGGGTATTGCTGTCCCCATTTTACAGATGGAGAATGTGAGACCTAGAAAACCTAAGTGAGGTATCTGAAGATGTGTAACTAGTAAGTGACAGAGCTGAAATTTGTCTGTCCTGTTCTGATGCTGGTGCTCATGTAATCTCCATTTCTCTGGTCCTCAATTATTGCCAATCTCTGAAAATTTCCTCCTTTAATTTTCTTCCCTTCAGTATGACAGTAAAACAGATCTAAGGTGCTTGCAAAAAACCATTTGCGCTCCCAACATATATACACATGTCTTCTATGTGAAATTCTGATGAGAATTATTTAAATAATATGTCCATAGAGATTTCACCCTTCTTTCCAAATTTGTCCCACAGAGGAAGTTGGGTGGCTAAAGTTTACTGGTATGCCAGTGGTACAGTTTGCAGCAATGTTTTGCAGATCTGATGATCATCAGAATTATCTGAGAGTTTTTGAAAAATACTCATGCCTGGGTCAACTCCAGGTGTGGTATAGAGAGAAGAAATCTGTGTTTTTATTTTTTCACTCTTTTAAAAATTAAATTATTAAATTCCAGTGTAGCTAACATATAGTATTATATTAGTTTCAGGTGTACAGTGTAGGGATTCAACAGTTCTATACATTACTCAGTGCTTATCATAAGTGTACTCTTTAATCCCCATCACCTATTTCACCCATTCACTCATCCATCCCCTCTGGTAACCATCAGTTTGTTCTCTATGGTTAAGAGTTAAGAGAAATCTGTGCTTTTAACAATCCATACACCCCATGGGTTTGGTAGCTATTGATGAAGAAGATAAAGCCCTGGCCTATGAGCTTGGAGTCCTGGGTTCCTATCAGGGTCTGTCAGTGACTTGTTTCATAACTTTAATTAAATAACTTTTTCTGTGTCAACCTTTGTTTCTCTAACTATCAAATAAGGGGAATTGGAATAAGTTAGGGGTCTCAAACTGGTTTCTGGTAGGATCAATGTTCTTGGCATATGTGTTTTGTTTGAACTGTACACAGAGGTGATATTAAAAATATTTCACAAGTATAGTGCAAGTGCTGATCAAGTCAACCAGACACTGACCATAATGCCAAAACAGCATCCTTGAGGTAACTTGTTAGTTAGGTGTTAACCCTTTAGTCACTGGATGGTGGAACAGACTGACATTCTGGGGCAGGCCAGGGATGCCAGAGTGGTGGTGAGAGTCATTTGGAGAGCCTGGGATAATGACTGCTTACCAATTTAAATGTAAGGATGTCACTATTTTTACAACACCTACAGCACAGCCGGTGAGTACCAGATGCCTACCAGCCTTACCTATATAGTAATTTTCTTTTCCTTTATTATTATCACTTAGTTTTATTATTGTTAGAATATTAAATTAAATATCAATACTTAAGTACAGGGGAATTTTTCATTTATAAACCTGGATATACAGCTTCTCTTGAAAAAAAAAAAAATCTGACCACACTGGATCTGAACTTCTGCCTGGCAACAATTACTTGGGATTGAAAAACATTGCTCCCTTGGACTCAGCAGGTATTCTCCAGGTCCTGACAGAGCCTGACCAGCTACTTCATTCATTTATACTCCCTGCTGGCTACTATAGACATTTGATTTTGTGGTTCCTTGTCTAATAAGGTCATTTCGAGCCTTAAAGCTTGAGGGCTTTTTTATTCTTTTGCTCTCCAATCCTATTCTTGAATGAGGTGAAATGGGCAGAAAGAGAGGAGATGTACTGAAAACTGGACCCTGTAAGGAGTCAGTGATTTTAAGGTGAGATTTGAAGCCTATTAAAGTTGATGACATCTCTTTAAGCTATAAATTGCCCTCTATCAGGAGCTGGGTGAAGCAGGCCTTTGGTGCAGATTAATCCCAAGAATGTTTCATTAAAATCTCTGCCTGGCCAGCAGTGAGAGGTGACATGCTGACTAGACTTGTACTTTTTCCTGAGGTGACATGCCTGTCCTTTATGCCACAAACTATATCTACAGTTTCTCCTGCTTTGAGCCTCAATTATAGGAGTGGCTTGTCAATTTGACTAATTCTGAGTTACCTCCTTGAGACTGTGTGCTGGCTGAGGTCAATGCTTTCTGAAGTCTTGTTAAGTGTCTGTCACAGAGCTGACAACCTTGGAGGATTTCACACTAGAAAGCGAGTCATCTCTGCCTTTGGAGTCCTGACTCAGACAGAAAAACAGAACAGATATTACCTCTCATCTGGCAGCCTTTCCTCAAAGAACCTGATTCCTGAGTCTTTTCTTATTTTCCCTAAGTGAAATACAAAGGCCCCAGAGCCTGATTTTGTTCACGAATTAAATGTACTACTGAATCTGCTCAGTGAAGGTGGGCTGTGTATTTTACATTGAATAACAACACTGACAACAATGATAATAATAATAATAATAGTAATAATAATAATACTTTCTTCCTTTCACCCTTTAATTATTGACTGAGCATCTCTATTACCAGACACAGTGGTGAATAAGCAATCTATAGTCATCATAGGCTTACTGTCTTAGGAAAGAGGCTTAGTCCGAGATGCTTCAGAAGCAAATACTGGGACAAGGATTCCAGTGCTAATAGTTTATTTGGTAGTGCAGGAAACAGAAGTGGAGGAGTGATACAGGCAAGGGGAGGAAGTCATTAAAGGGTGTCTTATTAAGTCAGATGCTACAGTGAACAATGCAGTGAACTGAAGCTTAAACCTGTAGGAGATTGAGAAAATATGTAAAATAACACCTCAGGATTATCCCTCCCAATCCCAAGAGAATTGGGGTATTTATATATCAGCTTTAGAGGATCATTGATTGAGGACTTCTGGCAGAGGTTATTAATTCCTTGGCAATTCAGCCTACTGCACATTAGCCTTCAGTTTCCAAGAAAAGCTTTCAGGACCTGAGATACAGAAATTGGCTGAACTCCCTAAAATCATAGAATGAGAGGGATATGGGTGGAGGCACTGATAATATCTGCTATAGAAACAGACATTAATCAAATATTGTACTCTAAAAACTACAGAACACTTATGAAAGAAATTGAGGAAAACACAAAGAGATGGAAAAACATTCCATGCTCATGGATTAGAAGAATAAACATTGTTAAAATGTCTATGCTACCCAGAGCAATCTGCACATTCAATGCAATCCCTATCAAAATACCATTGACATTCTTCATAGAACTGGAACAAACAATCCTAAAATTTGTATGGAACCAGAAAAGACCCTGAATAGGCAGAGAAATGATGAAAAAGAAAACCAAAACTGGGGGCATCACAATGCCTGACTTCAAGCTATATTACAAAACTGTGATCATCAAGACAGTATGGTACTGGCACAAAACAGACAGATAGATAGATCAATGGAACGGAATGGAGAACCCAGAAATGGACTTTCAACTCTATAGTCAACTAATCTTCGACAAAGCAGGAAAGAATATCCAATGGAAAAAGGACAGACTCTTCAGTAAATGGTGCTGGGAAAATTGGACAGCCACATGCAGAAGAATGAAACTGGATCATTCTCTTACACCATACACAAAGATCAACTCAAAATGGATGACAGACCCAAATGTGAGACAGCAACCCATCAAAATCTTAGAGGAGAACACAGGCAGCAACCTCTTTGACCTCAGCCACAGCAACTTCTTGCTAGACACGTCTCCAAAGGCAAGCAAAACTAAAGCAATATGAACTATTCAGAACTTCATCAGGTAAAAACTTCTGCACAGCAAAGGAAACAGTCGACAAAACTGGAAGGCAACCTACAGAATGGGAGAAGATATTTGCAAATGACATCTCAGAAAAAGGGCTAGTACCCAAGATCTATAAAGAACTTAACAAACTCAACACCCCAAAATCAAATAATCCAGTCAAAAAATGGGCAGAAGACATGAACAGACATTTCTCCAAAGAAGACATACAGATACATGAAGAAATGTTCCACATCACTTGACATTAGAGAACTACAAATCGAAACCACAATGAGATACCACCTTATGCCAATTAGAATGGCTAAAATTGACAAGGCAGGAAACAACAAATGTTGGAGAGGTTGTGGAGAAAGGGGAACCCTCCTACACTGTTGGTGGGAATGCAATCTGGTACAACCACTCTGGAAAACAGTATGGAGGTTCCTCAAGAAGTTAAAAATAGTGCTACCCTATGACCCAGCAACTGCACTACTGGGTATTTGCCCCAAAGATACAGATGTAGTGAAAAGAAGGGGCACCTGCACCCCAATGTTCATAGCAGCCATGTCTACAATAACCAAACTGTGGAAGGAAATGTCTATCAGCAGATTAATGGATAAAGAAGATGTAGTTCATTTATACAATGGAATATTACTCAGCCATCAGAAAGGATGAATACTTACCATTTCCATCGACATGGATGAAACTGGAGGGTATTATGCTAAGTGAAATAAGTCAATCAGAGAAAGACAATTATCATATGGTTTCACTCATATGTGGAATTTAAGAAACAGTGCAGAAGATCATAGGGGAAGGGAGGGAATACAGAATGGGATGTTATCAGAAAGGGAGAAAAACCATGAGACTCTTAACTATAGGAAAGAAACTGAGGGTTGCTGGAGGAGAGGTGGGTGGGGGGATGGGACAACTGGGTGATGGGCACATGATGTGATGAGCACTGGGTTTTATATGCAACTGATGAATTATTGAACACTACATCTGAAACTAATGATGTACTATATATTGGCTAACTGAATTTAAATTTAAAAATAAGAAAATAAAATCAGAGGCAACTTAGCAAGTGTGTACTGAGTGTCCATGTTTTCTTTAAAGCTAACTTATTATTTTTACCCAGGGTGGTACTGATAGCTTTGAAATTAGCATCAATGCTCTTAATTTCCATTGTTTTGTTTGAAATAGCAAGAAATTATTACGTATCCTTGACAAGTTGAATCCTTCATTTGGCTGTATGATTTTTTTTAACAGTGCATGGAATAAGCTTGTGAAGACCTGAGTTTTATCATGATTCCCCCATTTGTAGCCTGTATGAATTTTAATAGAACACTTTCCCATTTAGGCTTTGTTTCTTCATCTCTGAAATATGAGGGTGAGACTGGGTGATCTCTAAATTTACTTCCCCTAAAAGTCTGGGAGATTTATCTTTTCTTCTCTTACTTCTTTGCCTCCCCCATTTTCCCTTCTCTTTTCCTCCACATCCACTGAGCATCTACTATGAACCAGGTACTGGGTCCCAGGAATACAATAACAAATTCTTTTCTTGTATGGGTTTTCAGTCTGGTTGGGGTGTGGTGAGTGAAAAGATAATTACAATATGATTGTATAAGTACTATAAAAGAAGGACAAGATAGTGCATCCCTAAGGCTGGGGTAGCATTTTAGGAAGCTCCCTTTGGCTTTGGTATAGAGTATGGATGCAGAAGGAAAAGATTAGGCTTAGGGAGCCTGATGTGGTGATGCAGGTGTGAATTGATGGCAATGGGCAATGGAGACAAAAGAGAGATCAAAGAGAAGTTTAGAAAGCAGAATCAGATAGCCTCTGTGTGTGTGTGTGTGTGTGTGTGTGTGTGTCTTGAGGGTAGGGAGGAAGATGGGTGTTACCTTTCAACTGAGATCTGGGACCCAGGAGGAAACCGGGTATGGTTAGAAGGAAAGATGATGAGTTAAGGGTGGGAGTACATGAGTTCTGGCTTTCTTACTAAGCTTCAGGGAGGTCACTCAATCTCCAGGAACTTTATTTTCCAGATTATCTGTGAAGTAGAAATAGGAATAGAATAATGCCTGCATTCTATAAGGATTAGATTTCACTTTATGTGAGAATGCTGTACAAACTGGCATTGTTCTCCAGGTATGGAGGATTACTTTTATTAAGCCTGATCTTCAGTCTGTTCAGTGTGGGGTAACATGTCAGGAGACTAGAATTTGATTCTAGTCTTTTCCTCTTGCTAGTAGTTGCCTAAGACATGGTCCATTTGGGGGTTTAATTTACTACCTTACCATCACCCTGCCCCCATTTGCATAATGAGTATTCTGGCAATTTATGGGCTGAGTGTGGCTTGAGTGTATATTATGTTTGAATCACACAGTTTAAAAAAGCTATTTAGTTGGCAAAACTTAAAAGACCTATTTCACATAAAATCTTTCATCTTGAACCACCATTCCCACAAGCAGTGTTCAGCTGACACTAAGTGGAGGCTGTTCATATAGGTAGGACCTCCAGTGTAGTCCAGTACCCACTACTCTTTCCTGTGTCTGGTCCCTGAAGTTGAGTGTCGTTGGTTATTTTTCATTGTAGGTGTGCTGCTGCTCTTCTCACTCCTGACCCTTTCACTCATTCATGTTCCCTTCTTGGCTTTGCATGATTTTGGATTTATGACCCCCTAAATATGTGGTCTTGTCTGAAGCCACATCTCTCTTTAAAATTCTGCAATTCTGTTTCTAAAGATCCTACAGCTGGCTTCTTAAAGACTTGGAATCTCTGACAATGGCTCCTATGTCATATTTCTGGAGTGAATGACAGCTTTCTGATGAATGCTTCATCAAAAGCCACCTGTTTCACTTAATTAGGTGGCTAGTTTAAAGCAGAGAATAAAGAGGAATAAACTAGACAGGTGCATCACTTAGATTTTCCATTCTTCTTCTTTTTTAAATTTTTTTGATTTTCCATTCTTTTTAAACCAACGAGCTCTAACTCAACCTGACTTCAGTGGAAGAAGGAATTTATTGAGTTACATGATGACCAAAAAGACTAGTCAGTGGAACTCTTGATCCAGAGGATCAAAAAATGTCACTGGACTCAGTTTCTCTCTATTTATTGGCTATTCTTTTCCATTTCAGCTACATGATCAAACTCCACTAATGGCAAGATGGCTACCGGGGCTCAAATCCTTCATTCAAGGCTTGTGGAAAAGACAGCATGTCTTTCTTCCTAAAGGGCCCACTAAAGTCTCATTGTCCCTCTCTGGCCCTGACTGAGCCATGTGTCTGTCTTTTAACCAATTGGCATGGCCAGGGGAATGTGATGCACTGGCTAGTTAGTCCTGTGTCCCATGCCTTTTCCTGCGGCCAAAGGTGGTGTCAATTCCACCTGACATTCATGGACTGAGGGTAGGAAGGAGTTATTTCCTACAGGAAAATTTTTGGCAGAATTATCCAAAGAAGGGAAAATGGGTGCTATATGAATGTTGTCTATCAAAAATAATATATACCTTTCCACTGTGTATGGGTCTTCTGCCTAGAAAAGGTGATCAGAAGACTATAAGTACTTAGAAACCACTTTCCTTAAGGGTGAGGGGGTCATGGTGCTTCAGTCACTAACAGTGGAATAGGTTATTCATAATAGATATAAAATTATTAAAAATTTAGTAAACCATTTTTAAGCAGCACCAAATGAACTGTTTGATATTAGAAAAACTGAGAGATATTTTTAGTGTTTCATTTTTCAGCAGGAAGCCTGCTTTTCCCTCTGCCTGCCGCTCCCCCTGCTTGTGCTTGCTCTCTCTCTCTTAAATAAATAAGCAAAATATTAAAAAAAGAGAGAAATAAATCTTAACATAGATAACTTATTTAGCACTATTTTAGAAATAAAGGGAAGAACACATAATTTGTCCCAAATCACAAAGCTAGTAAGAGGAAGAACTGGGCTATAAACCAAGCTCTGACTCCAAAGATTATACTTCTAACCTTTGTGTTTTACTCCTGTCACTTGCTGTGCCTTTCTCCATGGTAAACCTGGAACATCTGGCTTCAAGTCAACTAATTTAGCAAAGATAATGGAGAAACTATTTGTGTGAGGCACTGTTCTAAGTACTGAGGAATTATGGTGAACAAGACATCTGTGATTCTGCATATGGGTTGCGTTTGATACCTTGGGAGTGAGACAGATCCCCAGGAAGATATTTGAAAAGATAAAGAGCCAGGGTTAACCCCTGAGGAACTTTTAAATGTAAGGCTGGGTGAAGGGGATGGTGCATCTAAGAGACAGAGATTGAGAGACCATAGAAAAGCCAGGAGAACACGCAGTCACAGAACCTAGGAAAATGGTGAAAGCTTCCAAAAGGCCATGTGAATGGGGACTAAAATGTAGCCATGGGATTTATAAACATGGAAGCCCATAGTGCCTTTGGTAAGAGCAGGAGATGGGGGCAGTGTATATAAACACCTCAAATCCCTTTTTTGAAGATGGACTGTAAAGGAAAGGAGAGGAATAGGACAAGTGCCAAAGGGGCAGGTGTACAGCCTTTTTTTTTTTTTTTTTAAGATGGGAGAAACTAAAGCATTTTTGAATGTTTATGAGATGTATACAAAGAAGGGGATGATGAAGATATAGGAGGGGCAGAGAACAATGGAGTCAGTGGGGCTCCTTACAAGGATAAAAGACTTGAGGTTCATAGCACAAGCCCAGGAGTAGGATTTTCATATTTATGGGAAAGGACTTCTTCCTCAATTGAAAGGGAACAGAAAGAGGAGAGGCACTGAGCAGCAAGGTTTATAGATTTGGTAGATGGGAGATAAGAGAATTTCCATCTAGTGACTTCTCTCTCTTTTTTTTTTTTTTCCTGAGAATGACATATTTCTCTAGAATCCAGTGTTATTTCTCCTGGGCCCAGATGTCTGGAAGGATTGAGTTCAGCTGCATAGGGTAAGAGAAGGAGATACTGAGCTGAACACATGCAAATTGTCAACTACTCTTATTCTCTGCTGGAAATAATCCTCCTCATGAGTTTGGCAGAAAGAAGCTTGTTCTTAAAAAAAAAAAAAAAGAAACATGATGTTCAAATCATGGTATGCTCATGTCACAGGACTGAATAGGCTAACAGCACTTGGGAGGTTACATTGTTTGTCAGAAGCAGTGAGCCAGGTGTCTAACATCCAAGGTCTTGGCAAAAGAATTCTTACTGCATGAGTCAACTTGAGTCAAATTTGCAAAAAATCTTTAAAGGAATTAATCTATAGCAAGTACAAAACCTAATACCTAAGCCAAGCATATGCAGTCTGCACTGAACTGGCCCACCCATGCTGCTCACAGTTCAATCTATCTCTCTTACATGGATCACCTCATTGGCAGATGAGAGATGAAATATTCCTGATGAATTCAAAAGTGACTCCTGCTAATGTTAAGGCTGGTCTTACTCCTTGAAAAGACAAACACCAAATATTAGTTCCTTGTAGTTTTCAGACCACCTAATCTGAACTATAATTCTGTCTGAGAAACAAACTGAGGGTTTTAGAGGGGAGGGGGTGGGGGGATGGGTTAGCCCGGTGATGGATATTAAGGAGGGCATGTACGTATTGCATGGAGCACTGGGTGTTATATGAAAACAATGAATCATGGAACACTACATCAAAAACTAATGATGTACTGTATGATGACTAACATAACGTAATAAAATAAAATATAAAATAAAATAAAAGTAGAAAAAAATTAAACAATCCCAGTCTGCATTGTTTCTTGATTTTATGGTAAAAAGTGCAGAGTACAAAGAACAAAGCTCCTGGGAATTAAAGGAAAGACTTTAGCTATGTGAATCATAGAGTCCTAAAGTTAGAAAGGACCTCAGATGTCCTTGGTTGAACTTTTTCTTGATGCAAGAATCCCCTCTTCATCAGCCTCAACATAAGGCCAGTCATCCTTGGCCTGACTGTGTAAGTGATGGGGCATTCTCTTTCCATTCTTAGAGAGTTTTGGTGGTGATAGAATTCTTCATGTGGAGTAACTTCAGTTTTCCTCTAACTCACTAATTTTGTGCTGCTAAGTTATGTGGAATAAATTGAATACCCCCTATACAGAATTCATAGTCTTATATTGGAAACAAGATATCTTGGTCTTCATGCAGCATAGCAGTTGGGAGCCTATTGCTGTGAATCACTCAACCTGAGTTTGAGTTGCATCACAGCTTTTATGGGTGGCATGACTTTAGGCAAGTTATTTCTTCCCTTAGAATATGAGTTTCATATTTATAAAATGGCATAAGTCTAGTGCCTGCCTTATAAGGCTGTTGTATGGTTTGAATTTTATAATGAATGTAAAGGTCACGATACAGTGCTCTGAAGTCAGAGACTTCATATGTCAAAATATATCCACGATTTTCCTGTTGAGTGACCTTGGGAAGCTGCATTATCCCTTAGTGCCTCTGTTCCCTCAAGAGATGTGACACACCTCATGAGGTTGCTGTGAGATTAAGTGTAAACTGCTTAGATCCATGCTTGGCACATAGTAAGTAATCGATATATATTTAATATTGGTTAATAATTAATCAAATAAGTAGATTATAAATCAACTAATAATTCATAGTAATTAACATCATACTATTATTTATAGAATACTAGTACGTGGTTCTTATATCTTTGACCAGACATGCAGCAGGTATGGTATCTGTATTAATTTGTTAGATAGCGATAGGTAACTAAATATAGTATCCTAATTGGACTTCCCACACCCACTCTTGTTGTCCTTTACACTGTAGCCAAAATTTGCAGGCTTACTAACACATAAATCTTGATTATTGCTTAAACTCTTTCAATGACTTTCCATTGCCTTATTATAAAGCCCAATGTTCCCAATATTTGCTCAAAGATCCTTTTTGACTGACTCTCCAACCTCATCTCCCACCATTTCTCTCTTTGGACTCTGTACTCCACCAGACAATTGTTTTCTGTTTCTTCTGGCCCCATTTTCATTTTCAGCTCCTGGATTTTGCACTTGTTGTGTCTCTTGCTAGAAGTTTCTTTTCTCCTTCCTTACCTGGCTACCTTGTAGTCATCTTTTGTGTTTTACCTTATTTATCACTCTTCATTCCTCAAAAAGTTAAAAATACCACTACCCTATGACCTAGCAATTGCACTACTAAGTATTTATCCAAAGGATACAAACAGTGATTTGAAGGGACACTTGCACCCCAATGTTTATAGCACCAATGTCCACAATAGTCAAACTATGGAAAGAGCCCAGATGCTCATCAACAGATGAATGGATAAAGAAGATGTGGTATATATACAATGGAATATTACTCAACCATCAGAAAGAATGAAGTCTTGCCATTTGCAATGACATAGATGGAAATAGATGGTATTATGCTAAGCAAAATAAGTCAGTCAGAGAAAGACAAATACCAGATGATTTTACCCATATGTGGAATTTAAGAAACAAAATAGGTGAGCACAGGGGATGGGAAGGAAAAATAAAATAAGATGAAAACAGAGAGAGAGGCAAATCATAAGAGACTCTTAATTATAGGAAATAAAGGAGGAGGGGAGGAGAGGTCGGTGAGGGGATGGGGTAATTGGGTAATGGGCATTAAGGAGAGCACATAATGTAATAAGCACTGGGTGTTGTATGCAATTGATGAATCACTAAATTCTACTCCTGAAACTAATAATACACTATATTATTTTCAATTTACCTAAATTGAATTTCAATAAAAATTTTTAAAAAATATCACTTCTCAAGGAAATCATTCTTTTCTGACCCAGCCATATAGAATACGTTAAGATCTACTCTTCTTACTTTTAAAAAAAAAATTTTTTTTATTGTTATGTTAATCCCCATACATTACATCATTAGTTTTAGATGTAGTGTTCCATGATTCATTGTTTGCGCAAAACACGCAGTGCTCCATGCAGAACATGCCCTCCTCAATACCCATCACCAGGCTAACCCATCCTCCCAACCCCCTCCCCTCTAGAACCCTCAGTTTGTTTTTCAGAGTCCATCGTCTCTCATGGTTTGTCTACCCCTCCGATTTCCCCCCCCTTCATTCTTCCCCTCCTGCTACCTTCTTCTTTTCTTTTTTTCCTTAACATGTATTGCATTATTTGTTTCAGAGGTACAGATCTGAGATTCAATAGTCTTGCACAATTCACAGCGCTTACCAGAGCACATACCCTCTCCAGTGTCTATCACCCAGTCACCCCATCCCTCGCACCACAACCCCCACTCCAGCAACCCTCAGTTTGTTTCCTGAGATTAAGAATTCCTCATATCAGTGAGGTCATGATACATGTCTTTCTCTGTTTGACTTATTTCGTTCAGCATAATACCCTCCAGTTCCATCCACGTCATTGCAAATGGCAAGATTTCATTCCTTTTGATGGCTGCATAATTTTCCATTGTATATATATACCACATCTTCTTTAGCCATTCATCTGTCGATGGACATCTTGGCTCTTTCCACAGTTTGGCTATTGTGGACATTGCTGCTATAAACATTGGGGTGCATGTACCCTTTCGGATCCCTACTTTTGTATCTTTGGGGTAAATACCCAGTAGTGCAATTGCTGGGTCATATGGTACCTCTATTTTAAACTTTTTGAGGAACCTCCATACTGTTTTCCAGAGTGGCTGCACCAGCTTGCATTCCCACCAACAGTGTAGGAGGGTTCCCCTTTCTCCACATCCCCGCCAACACCTGTCGTTTCCTGACTTGTTAATTTTAGCCATTCTGACTGGTGTGAGGGGGTATCTTATTGAGGTTTTGATTTGGATTTCCCTGATGTCGAGCGATACTGAGTACTTTTTCATGTGTCTGTTGGCCATTTGGATGTCTTCGTTGGAAAAATGTCTGTTCATGTCTTCTGCCCATTTCTTGATTGGATTCTTTGTTCTTTGGGTGTTGAGTTTGATGAGTTCTTTATAGATTTTGGATACTAGCCCTTTATCTGATATGTCATTTGCAAATATCTTCTCACATTCTGTCGGTTGTCTTTTCGTTTTGTGCACTGTTTGCTTTGCAAAAGCTTTTTATCTTGATGAAGTCCCAATAGTTCATTTTGGCCCTTGCTTCCCTTGCCTTTGGTGATGTTTCTAGGAAGAAGTTGCTGAAGCTGAGGTCGAAGAGGTTGCTGCCTGTGTTCTCCTTTAGGATTTTGGTGAACTCCTGTCTCACATTGAGGTCTTTCAACCATTTGGAGTCTATTTTTGTGTGTGGTGTAAGGAAATGGTCCAGTTTCATTCTTCTGCATGTGGCTATCCAATTTTCACAACACCATTTGTTGAAGAGACTGTCTTTGTTCCATTGGACATTCTTTCCTGCTTTGTCAAAGATTAGTTGACCATAGAGTTGAGGGTCCATTTCTGGGCTCTCTATTCTTTTTTTTTTTTTTTAAAGATTTTATTTTTTTATTTGAGAGAGAGAGAATGAGAGAGAACACATGAGGGGGGGAGGGTCAGAGGGAGAACTAGACTCCGTGCCGAGCAGGGAGCCCGATGTGGGACTTAATCCAGGAACTCCAGGATCATGACATGAGCCGAAGGCAGTCGCTTAACCAACTGAGCCACCCAGGCGCCCCTGGGCTCTCTATTCTGTTCCATTGATCTATGTGTCTGTTTTTGTGCCAGTACCATACTGTTGATGATGACAGCTTTGTAATAGAGCTCGAAGTCCGGAATTGTGATGACGCCAGCTTTGCTTTTCTTTTTCAACATTCCTCTGGCTATTTGGGGTCTTTTCTGGTTCCATACAAATTTTAGGATTCTTTGTTCCATTTCTTTGAAAAAAGTGGATGGTATTTTGATGGGGATTGCATTGAATGTGTAGATTGCTCTAGGTAGCATTGACATCTTCACAATATTTGTTCTTCTAATCCATGAGCATGGAACGTTTTTCCATTTCTTTGTGTCTTCCTCAATTTCTTTCATGAGTATTTTATAGTTTTCTGAGTACAGATCCTTTGTCTCTTTGGTTAGATTTATTCCTAGGTATCTTATGGTTTTGGGTGCAATTGTAAATGGGATCGACTCCTTAATTTCTCTTTCTTCTGTCTTGTTGTTGGTGTATAAGAATGCCACTGACTTCTGTGCATTGATTTTATATCCTGCCACTTTACTGAATTCCTGTATGAGTTCTAGCAGTTTTGGGGTGGAGTCTTTGGGGTTTTCCACATAAAGTATCATATCATCTGCAAAGAGTGAGAGTTTGACTTCTTCTTTGTCGATTTGGATGCCTTTGATTTCTTTTTGTGGTCTGATTGCTGTGGCTAGGACTTCCAATACTATGTTGAATAGCAGTGGTGATAGTGGACATCCCTGCCGCGTTCCTGACCTTAGGGGGAAAGCTCTCAGTTTTTCCCCATTGAGAATGATATTCGCTGTCGGTTTTTCATAGATGGCTTTTATGATATTGAGGTATGTACCCTCTATGCCTATACTCTGAAGAGTTTTGATCAAGAAAGGATGCTGTACTTTGTCAAATGCTTTTTCTGCATCTATTGAGAGGATCACATGATTCTTGTTCTTTCTTTTGTTAATGTATTGTATCACTTTGATTGATTTGTAGATGTTGAACCAACCTTGCAGCCCAGGGATAAATCCCACTTGGTCTTGGTGAATAATCCTTTTAATGTACTTTTGGATGCTATTGGCTAGTATTTTGGTGAGAATTTTTGCATCCATGTTCATCAGGGATATTGGTCTGTAATTCTTTCTGATGGGGTCTTTGTCTGGTTTTGGGATCAAGGTAATGCTGGCCTCATAAAATGAGTTTGGAAGTTTTCCTTCCATTTCTATTTTTTGGAACAGTTTCAGTAGAATAGGTATTCATTCTTCTTGAAATATTTGGTAGAATTCCCCTGGGAAGCCATCTGGCCCTGGGCTTTTCTTTGTTGGGAGATTTTTGATGACTGCTTCAATTTCCTTAGTGGTTATAGTTCTGTTCAGGTTTTCTATTTCTTCGTGGTTCAGTTTGGTAGTTGATACATCTCTAGGAATGCATCCATTTCTTCCAGGTTATCGAAATTGCTGGCATAGAGTTGCTCATAATATGTTCTTATAATCGTTTGTATTTCTTTGGTGTTGGTTGTGATCTTTCCTCTTCCATTCATGATTTTGTCAGTTTGGGTCATTTCTCTTTTCTTTTTGATAATTCTGACCAGGGGTTTATCAATCTTGTTAATTCTTTCAAAGAACCAGCTCCTAGTTTCGTTGATCTGTTCTACTGTTCTTTTAGTTTCTATTTCATTGATTTCTGCTCTGATCTTTATTATTTCTTGTCTCCTGCTGGGTTTAGTCTTTATTTGCTGTTCTTTCTCCAGCTCCTTTAGGTGTAGGGTTAGGTTGTGTACTTGAGACCTTTCTTGCTTCTTGAGAAAGGCTTGCAGTGCTATATACTTTCCTGTTAGGACTGCCTTTGCTGCATCCCAAAGATTTTGAACAGTTGTGTTTTCATTTTCATTGGTTTCCATGAATTTTTTAAATTCTTCTTTAATTTCCTGGTTGACCCATTCATTCTTTAGTAGGATGCTCTTTAGCCTCCATGTATTTGAGTTCTTACCGGTGTTCCTCTTGTGATTGAGTTCTAGTTTCAAAGCATTGTGGTCTGAAAATATGCAGGGAATGATCCCAATCTTTTGATAACGGTGGAGACCTGATTTATGACCTAGAATGTGATCGATTCTGGAGAATGTTCCATGAGCACTAGAGAAGAATGTGTATTCCGTTGCTTTGGGATGGAATGTTCTGATATGTCTGTGAAGTCCATTTGGTCCAGTGTGTCATTTAAAGTCTTTATTTCCTTGTTGATCTTTTGCTTAGATGATCTGTCCATTTCAGTGAGGGGGTGTTAAAGTCCCCCAGTATTATTGTATTGTTGTCCATCTTTTTCTTTGCTTTTGTTTTTAATTGACATATATAATTGGCTGCTCACATGTTAGGGCCATAGATATTTACAATTGTTAGATCTTCTTGTTGGATAGACCCTTTCAGTAGGATATAGTGTCCTTTCTCATCTCTTATTACAGTCTTTGGTTTAAAATCTAATTTGTCTGATATAAGGATTGCCACCCCAGCTTTCTTTTGGTGTCCATTAGCATGGTAAATGGTTTTCCATGCCCTAACTTTCAATCTGGGGGTGTCTTTGGGTCTAAAATGAGTCTCTTGCAGACAGCATATCGATGGGTCTTGTGTTTTAATCCAATCTGATAGCCTGTGTCTTTTGATTGGGGCATTTAGCCCATTTACATTCAGGGTAACTATTGAAAGATAGGAATTTAGTGCCATTGTATTGCCTGGAAGGTGACTGTTACTGTATATTGTCTGTGTTCCTTTCTGGTCTATGTTGCTTTTAGGCTCTCTCTTTGCTTAGAGGACCCCTTCCAATATTTCTTGTAGGGCTGGTTTTGTGTTTGCAAATTCCTTTAGTTTTTGTTTGTCCTGGAAGCTTTTTATCTCTCCTTCTATTTTCAATGACAGCCTAGCTGGATAGAGTATTCTTGGCTGCATATTTTTCTCATTTAGTGCTCTGAATATATCCTGCCAGTCCTTTCTGGCCTGCCAGGTCTCTGTGGATAGGTGTGTTGCCAATCTAATGTTTCTACCATTGTAGGTTACATATCTCTTGTCCCAAGCTGCTTTCAGGATTTTCTCTTTGTCTATGAACTCGTAAGTTTTACTATTAGATGTTGGGGTGTTGACCTATTTTTATTGATTTTGAGAGGGGTTCTCTTTCGTTCCTGGACTTTGATGCCTGTTTCCTTCCCCAAATTAAGGAAGTTCTCTGCTATAATTCGCTCCATTATACCTTCTGCCCCCCTCTCTCTTTCTTCTTCTTCTGGGATCCCAATTATTCTAATGTTGTTTTGTCTTATGGTATCGCTTATCTCTCAAATTCTGCCCTCGTGATCCAGTAGTTGTTTATCTCTCTTTTTCTCAGCTTCTTTATTTTCCAGCATTTGGTCTTCTATCTCACTGATTCCCTCTCTGCCTCATTTATCCTAGCAGTTAGCGCCCCCTTTTTTGATTGCACGTCATTAATAGCCTTTTTGATTTTGACTTGGTTAGATTTTAGTTCTTGTACTTCTCCAGAAAGGGTTTCTCTAATAACTTCCATGCTTTTTTCAAGCCCAGCTAGTATCTTTAAAGTGATGATTCTGAACTCTAGATCCGACATCGTACTAATGTCCGTATTGAGTAGGTCCTTGGCAGTCGGTACTACCTCGTGTTGTTTTTGTTGAGGTGATTTTTTCTGTCTTGTTAATTTGTCCAGAGGGGAATAGATTAATGAGAGAACAAAATGCTAACAGTGTAACAACATCCCCAGAAAATATACTCTAAATAAATCAGAAAAGACCTAAAGCCAGGGGAAAAGAAAGGGAAAGAGAGACAAAAGAAAAGGAAAAAAAGAGAAAAAGATAAAGATAAAAACAAACTAATACAGAACAAAAGAAAAAAACCCAGAATATGATCAAATATGATCAGGCTGGTACATAGATCAGTGCCACACACGAGATTTTGGGTGTATTTTTGTCTGTTAGAAGAAAGTGCCTCCCAAAATTTTAAAGAAAGAAAAACTTATATATGTACAAAAATAAGGGTTGATATGATGAAGGGATGGAATATGACTGTAAAGATGAAAATTATAAAAAATTTTATAAGAGACTTGATAAGAAGTTGTTTGAATAAAGAAAGAAGAGGATTTAAAAAAAAAGAAAAAATAAAAGGGAGAGAATGTGATCAGGCAGGGGAGTAGAAAAAAACCATACACTAGAGATGTAGGGTATATTTTGATTTGTTACAAGAACCTATCTCAAAATTTTAAAGAGAGAACAACTTATATATATATATATATATATATATATATATATATATATATATATATGCCAAAAAAAAGGGTAACTACTATGAAGGGATAGAATATGACTCTAAAAATGAAAAATAACAATGTTTTTAAAAAAGGATTGATAAGATTTTGGTTGAAAAAGGGAAGAAGAAAAAATCAAAATGAAAAAAAGACAGTTAAAAAAAATTAACTTTGAAAGACTAAAGAATCATGGTATAAAAGCCATGGATTCTATGTGCATTATTCTCCTAGTTCTACGGTTTTGCCGTTCTCATTGATGGGTAAACTTGGTCTTGGCTTGCTGTTCTCTCTGATCTTCTGGGGGAGGGGCCTGTTGCTGTGGTTCTTAAATGTCTTTGCCGGAGGCAGAATTGCCCCACCCTTGCCGGGTCCGGGCTAAGTCATCTGCTCGGGTTTGCTCTCGGGGACTTTTTTTCCCTGCAAGCTTTCTGTTGGGCTTTGGACGACGAGAGTGAAAATGGTGGCTTCCCAGTCTCTGCCCCGGAGGAGCCGAGAACTCGGGGCCCTACTCCTCAGTGAGCCCCCAGAGAAAAGCAGTCAGTCACTCCCATCTCCCTGGTCTTTGGCCACACTCCATGCTCACCCGGTCTGTGACCAAGCGTTTCTATCTCTGGCACCTGACTCGGTGTGGAGTCTCTAAACCCAGCAGATCTCTGCGGTGCACTCCCGTGCTGCTCCTTCTGGGGGAAGAATATGAGTCTCCCCGGATCTGCCGCTTGTTGGGTCCCTGCTGGAGGAGCAGGGGCCCGACTGTGCCCCGGATCACGGTTTATGGCAACCCTGAGCTGAGAGCCCGCACCTTGGCTCGGTCTCTGAAGCTGGCTTCCCCACTCCAATACCTGGGAGCTCTGCTGCACTCAGGCATCCCCAGTCTTACTGTGACGCCGAGGGTCCTGAGACCACACTGTCCTGTGAGGGTTCTACCCCTCGCTTAGCCACTGGAGTGACGTCCCTCAGCGGAGCAGATTTCTAAAAGTTCTGATTTTGTGCTCCGGGGCTCTATCACTTGCCGGAAGCAGCCAACAGAGGCCCCTTCCCCTCTGTCTATCCTCTCGAATATCACCTCAGATTGACTTCTCTGTATGTCCTACCTTTCAGAAAGTGGTCGCTTTTCTGTTCAGAGTTGTTGGTATTCTTTTCTTCGATCTCCTGTTGAGTTTGTAGGTGTTCAGAATGGTTTGATCCCTATCCAGCTGAATTCCTGAGACCAGACAAAATCCAGGTCTCCTACCCTCCGCCATCTTGCTCCACCCCCTAGCCTGTGTCTTTTGATTGGGGCATTTAACCTATTTACATTCAGGGTAACTATTTAAAGATAGTAATTTAGTGTCATTGTATTGCCTGTAAGGTGACTGTTACTGTATATTGTCTGTGTTCCTTTCTGGTATGTTGCTTTTAGGCTCTCTCTTTGCTTAGGGGACCCATTTCAATATTTCTTGTAGGGCTGGTTTCATGTTTGCACATACCTCTAGTTTTTGTTTGTCCTGGAAGCTTTTTATCTCTCCTTCTATTTTCAATGACAGCCTAGCTGGATATAGTATTCTTGGCTGCATAATTTTCTCATTTCGTGCTCTGAATATATCCTGCCAGTCCTTTCTGGCCTGCCAGGTCTCTGTGGATAGGTCTGTTGCCAATCCAATGTTTCTAACATTGTAGGTTACAGATCTCTTCTCCCAAGCAGCTTTCAGGGTTTCTCTTGTCTCTGAGACTCATAAGTTTTACTATAAGATGGTGTTGGGGTGTTGACCTATTTTTATTGATTTTGAGGGGGGTTCTCTGTGTCTCCTGGATTTTGATGCCTGTTTCCTTCCCCAAATTAGGGAAGTTCTCTGCTCTAATTTGCTCCAATATACCTTCTGCCTCCCCCCCCTTCTTTCTTCTTCTTCTGGGATCCCAATTATTCTAATGTTTCCTCTTATGCTTTCACTTATCTCTCGAATTCTCTCCTCGTGATCCAGTGGTTCTTGATCTCTCTTTTTCTCAGCTTCTTTATTTTCCATCATTTGGTCTTCTATATCACTAATTCTCTCTTCCGCCTCATATATCCTAGCAGTTAGAGCCTCCGTTTTTTATTGTCTTATTAATAGCCTTTTTGATTTCTCCTTGGATAGATTTTAGTTCTTTTATTCCTCCAGAAAGGGTTTCTCTAATATCTTCCATGCTTTTTTCAAGCCCAGCTAGTATCTTTAAAATCGTCAGTCTGAACACTTGCTCCAACATCTTACTAATGTCCTTATTGATCAGGTCCCTGGCAGTGGGTACTGCCTCTTGTTCCCTTTGTTGAGGTGATTTTTTTCTGTCTTGTCATTTTGTCCAGAGAAGAATAGATGAATGAGAGAAGAAAATGCTAACAGGGTAACAACGACCCCAGACAAATATACACTAACAAATCAGAAGAGTCCTGAAACTGGGAGAAAAGAAAGGGAAGTAAAGAAAAAAGAAAGAAAAAGAAAAAGATAAAACAAACAAACAAACAAAAACCCCCAGAATATGATCAGATATGATCAAGCTGGTGCATAGATCAGTGTCACACATTAGATTTTGTGCATATTTTGGTCTGTTAGAATAAAGTCCCTCCCCAAATTTTAAAGTAAGAAAAGCTTATATATGTACACAAATAAGGGTAAATATGATGAATGGATGGAATATGACTGTAAAGATGAAAATTATAAAAGATTTTATAAAAGGAAATGATAACAAGTTGGTTGGTTGAAAAAAGAAAGAAGAGGATTTAAAAAAAACGGGAGAGAATGTGATTAGGCAGGAGACTAGAACAAAGCCATACACTAGAGATTTAGGGTATATTTTAATCTGTTAGAAGAAACTGTATCCTAAAATTTTAAAGAGAGAAGTTCTCTGCTCTAATTTGCTCCAATATACCTTCTGCCCCTCCTCCCTGTGAGAAAGATGAATTTTCCTTTGTTCAAAGACAAGAAAAAAAAAGCTCAGAGAGGTGGTTTGACAGGCCCAAGATCACACAACTGGTAAATGGCTTAGCAGGGACTTATTTGATGCAGGCCCACAGACTTCACAGCCTAATGGGGTCTTGTAACACCCCATTTTGGTAAGGCAGAGTAGAGAGTAAGTTGCTTTTCAAAGCACAGCAAATTGCGCCAGGAATGCTAGTTCTAGAGCTATAAGGACACAAGAGCCATGCCCAAACTGGAGGACAGGATGATGATATTTGTGGGGTACAGGACAGAGACTGGTCTCTGTAGAAGGGGAACGTAATTTGAAAATAGGACTCACCTTAGCTTACAGATTTGCACTAGCCATCATATGCATCCCCTTCAATCACCAGTGCCCTCTGCAGGACCCAAGTCCTTCCATGGCAATAGTGGCATTATGTTAAAAAAGACATTAAGATGGGTTCCAGGAGCAAGATGGCAGAGGGTAGGAGACCTGGATTTCGTCTGGTCTCAGGAATTCAGCTGGTTAGGGATCAAACCATTCTGAACACCTACAAACTCAACAGGAGATCAAAGAAAAGAATAACAACCGCTCTCTAAACAGAAAAGCGACCACTTTCTGAAAGGTAGGACATACGGAGAAGTGAATCCGAGGTGATATTCGAGAGGATAGACAGAGGGGAAGGGGACTCCGTTGGCTTAAATTAAATTAAAATTAATTTAAGTCAATTAAAAAATTGACTTTGAAAGTCTAAAGAATCATGGGGAAAAAGCCATGGATTCTATGTGCAGTATTCCCCTAGTGCTGGAGCTCGCGGTTCTCACTGATGGGTAAACTTGTTCTTGGCTGGCTGTTCTTGCTGATCTTCTGGGGGAGGGGCCTGTTGCCATGGTTCTCAGATGTCTTTGCCGGAGGCAGAATTGCCCTGCCCTTGCCAGGGCCAGGGTAAGTAATCTGCTCAGGTTTGTTCTCGGGAGCTTTTGTTCCCTGCAAGCTTTCCATACAGCTTTGGAGGAAGAGAGTTGAAAATGGTGGCCTCCCAATCTTCACTCTGAAGGAGCTGAGAATATGGGGACCCACTCTTCAGTGATTCCCCAGAGAAGAGTAGTCAGTCACTCCCATCTCCGCTGTCTCTGGCCGCACTCTATGCTCACCTGGACTGTGACTGAGCTTTTCTGTCTCTGGTACATGACACCGTGTGGAGTCTCCAAACCCAGCAGATTCCTGTGGTGCACTCTGGTGCTGCTCCTTCTGGGGGAGGAAGGGGAGTCTCCCCGGATCTGCTGCTTTTTGGGTCCCTGCTGGAAGGGCAGTGGCCCGACTGTGCCATGGATCATGGTTTATGGCAACCCTGAGCTGAATGCCCACTCCTCGGCTCCGTCTCTGTAGCCGGCTTCCTCACCCCATACCTGGGAGCTCTGCTACACTTAGGCACCCCTGGTCTTTCTGTGACCCTGAGGGTCCTGAGACCACACTGTCCCATAGAGGGTTCCACCCTTGCTTAGCCACTGGAGCGATGTCCCTCAGCAGAGCGGACTTCTAAAAGTTCCGATTTTGTGCTCCACTGCTCTATCACTTGCCAGAAGTGTCTGACCGAGGCTCCATTCCCCGCCATCTATTTTCCCAAATATTGCCTCGGATTCACTTCTCCACATGTCCTACCTTCCAGAAAGTGGTTGCTTTTCTGTTCAGAGAGTTGCTGCTATTCTTTTCTTCAATCTCCTGTTGAGTTCATAGGTGTTCAGAATGGTTTGATACCTATCTAGCTGAATTCCTGGGACCAGACAAAATTCAGGTCTTCTACTCCTCCGCCACCTTGCTCCTCCCCCATCTAAATGGATAAAATCTTAAAAAAAAAAGAAAAATGATGCCCCTTTCCTGTGAAATATTGAAAGTTGTTTGGGAGGAATGGCAGAGAATAGTAGTCTGTCCATTTTGCCATCACCAAGAAGGGTCTCTTTTTTTAAAATTTATTTTTATTTTTTATTTTATTATGTTATGTTAGTCACTGTACAGTACATCATTAGGTTTTGATGTAGTGTTCCATGATTCATCGTTTGTGTATAACACCCAGTGCTCCATTCAGTACGTGCCCTCCTAATACCCATCACCTGGGTAACCCATCCCCCCACCGCCCTCCCCTCTGAAACCCTCAGTTTGTTTCCTATAGTCGATAGTCTCTCATGGTTCATCTCCCCCTCTGATTCCCCCCCTTCTTTTTTCCCTTCCTTCTCCTAATTTCCTCCATGCTATTCCTTATGTTCCACATATAAGTGAAACCATATGATAATTGTCTTTCTCTGCTTTACTTATTTCACTTAGCATAATCCCCTCCAGTTCCATCCATGTCAATGCAAATGGTGGGTATTCGTCCTTTCTGATGGTTGAATAATATTCCATTGTATATATGGACCACATCTTTATCCATTCGTCTGTTGAAGGGCATCTCGGCTCCTTCCACAGTTTGGTTATCATGGACATAGCTGCTATGAACATTGAGATGCAGGTGCCCCTTCTTTTCACTACATCTGTATCTTTGGGGTAAATAGTGCAATTGCTGGGTCCTAGGGTTGCTCTATTTTTAACTGTTTGAGGCACCTCCACACTGTTTTCCAAAGTGGCTATACCAACTTGCATTCCCACCAACAGTGTAAGAGGGTTCCCTTTCTCCACATCCTCTCCAATATTTGTTGTTTCCTGCCTTGTCAATTTTAGCCATTCTAAGTGGTGTAATTTGGTATCTTAATGTGGTTTGATTTGAATTTCTCTGATTGCTAATGGGACTCTTCATTTCTACAACCTTCCAGGCCCATTGAGGCAGAGAATGCCAAATGACTATGTAACCAGAAATGCAGTTTCAGTAAATGCTTTCCCTTCCTCAGGGTTTTTGGTTTCATGAGAAGTTGGTCTTAGTTATGGCTTATGTGGAGGACTTGGAATATATGAAATAGTATCAGTTCTGAAGTTAATCTAAAGTTAATCTTCCAACAAAACTCTACTAAGAAGTCATGGTGGCCAACATTTATAGACCAGAATGAACCAATTTCATATGTGACACTTAATGAAGATTGCTAGGGACAGTGCAATTGGGATTTTATATAGTGTTAATATTTTATGTACTTACAAGAACAGCTGATAATTAGCATACAAGTAGATCCAAAATTGTGTGTGTTGAGGCTGATCCAGGAGATTGCTTATGTGGGAGTCAGGTCACCCTGTGTTGTGCCCTGATTATTTTCCAAATCCAAGTAACCCTCATTGTGCAGATGCGTTGGACATGTCACTTGGCCTTGTCTGTGTCATAAAAGAGTTTATGAAACACATTGAAAAGATGGCACTATGTTGCTGTGTTGTAGATATATTGCATAGGTATGGGCAGGGTGATGGGCAAGGACTACCATTACCGATCAGTTTATGAAGGAAAGCCGGCCTCTGACATGTTCTACAATTTCCTGTAATTAGGGAATATGTGGGGTGTTGATCAACTTTGTCTTTTTGAGTAAAATATAGATGTGTGGGCCTTGTGCCCAGAAAATACAGCTGGTCTCAATATAATATAGGACAATTTCCTATTAACATGGACAACCTGCATTTGAATATGCAGATATAATCTTAATAATAATAATTACAGTTTTTGTTCTACCCATCTATTAGTTTATTCATTAATTCAATATTAGATATTTACTAAATACTAAACTAGCAATCGTAGTTAGATGTATGCATCAGTCAGCATAGACTAAGTTAATGCTACAGTAAAAAAAATGGTCCCTAAAATTTCAGTTCATTTTAAGTTCATGTCCATCATGGGCTGACTGTGGCTCTCCTGCATCATCTTCATTCCAGGACCAAGGCAGAAAGAGCAGCTTTTATCTGATACGTGCTGGCTTCATGAACTATGACAAACCATGTTATGACACTCAAAGTTCTGTTCAGAAGTCGGTACTGTCATATCACTAGTCAAAATAAATCACAATGCCCCCAGATGTCAGTGGAGTGAGATGTATAATCTCCTATAATTCCCTCTCTTTGGTAATAGAAGCATGAATATTTCGAACAGACAATACAATTTACATTACTGTAAGAGGCAGGAGTTTGGACAAAGAATCCCCAATGACAGAAAGATTCGTTTCGGTTTGGCTTATTTCACAAGGATACTTCATGGAATGAGAAGAACTTAAATGGATCAGCTAAGAAGTGAGTTTTATCAGAAGCATTGCTCTGATTTTTTTTTTCCAAAATAGTGGCTACTCCCTGCTCTGATTCTTCCCAGCCCTGATTTCCAGGGTTTACCAGAACTGGGCTTTGTGGAAGCACAAATATTTTGTTTCTTATTGCACAGCAGCAGATGGGGACCTGAAAACTTTTGAAAACAATTTTTTTTTTCCCTGACCCTTGCAAGTCAGATGCTGAGTTTGCTACTCTACTGGGACTGTATCTTTTGATTTCATTTATGCAAAGTTTTCATACTTGCAAGCAATTCACTACTAAAGGAAGTCATGAATTCTTATACTACCAAATTTAATTAAAGTTGTTCATTGCTGATATCCAGTGTAAAAATGGCAAAGTTTATTAGTCGTCCTATAGAAAAAGTGATGACAGCACTATTTTTTTTATAGCATGAATGGGATTTTATTTATACTTCATGTAAAACAAAGTAGCCAGTATAATTAGACAGTAATTTGTAACTTCCAATGTAAACATTTTACGAGCAGTAGTATCAAAAGTGAGTGCTAATTAGAGAGCTGTTAGAGAAAATATATAAGTGGTAACAGATTGACAAACTATACCAAACAGCAGGCTATTTATAACTCCATGCTGTTTTTAAATTCTATTTTGTTTAACAGTCTTTGGACAACTCATAAGAGGGGAGAGATTCACAACTTGACTTGCAGTTTAATTTCTGTAAATACAACTAAACCTTGCAGACATGATTGCAATGCAGCTAGCTATGATAATTAAAAAGGTATTATTAACTAGATGACTTTCTGACTGTCATTTGAGATTCTAATATCTTTTGTGCTTCATCTCCCCAAAGAGAGGATAAATCCAAGCATTATTTAATTATGTTTTTTTACAATAAAGGGCACTTCAATCAGCAACCTCTCAGGAGCTCTTGCCGTGTAGTCATTTATTCAAACAATGAAAAATCAAGAAATATTCATGTGAAAGGGAATGGATAGTGAGTCACAGGCACTCACTTGGGTTGCTGTTGACATTGTGGACACTTGACCTCTGGTTTCATTAGCAAAGCTGAAAATGATTTGCTGCCAAATATGTAGACTTTTTCTGGATTTCTTAGCAAAAACAAGAAAAAAATAGTCCTTATTGGGAAAGGAATCATAATTTGAAATAGTTAATCTCTTCTCCCATGGTCATCTCCCATGAAAACAACTGCCAGGATCCATGGGGTAGTGGAGAGAAGTGAATATGTGTAAGAAGGGAGAAAGCCATGTATGATAATTGCTTTTTAAAAAATTGAGATAAATGTCTGTTCATATCTTCTGCCCATTTCTTGACTAGATTATTTGGTTTTTGGGTGTTCACTACAGTAAGTTCTTCATAGATTTTGGATACTAGCCCTTTGTCTGATATGTCATTTGAAAATATCTTCTCCCATTCCATAGGCTGCCTTTTAGTTTTGTTGACTGTTTCCTTTGCTGTGCAAAAGTTTTTATCCTGATGAAATCCCAATATTTCATTTTTGTTTTGGTTTCCCTTGCCTTTGGAGATGTGTCTAGCAAGAAGTTGCTGTGGCCAAAGTCAAAGAGATAGCTGCCTGTGTTCTCCTCTAGGATTTTGATGTCTCACATTTGGGTCTTTCATCGAATTTGAGTTGATCTTTGTGTAAGGTGTAAGAGAATGATACTGTTCAGAAGTCGGTACTGTTTCATTCTTTTGCATGTGGCTGTCCAATTTTCCTAGCACCATTTACTGAAGAGTCTGTCCTTTTACTTTTTCTTAAAATTTTTAATTATTATGTTAATCACCACACATTACATCATTGGTTTTTGTATTGTTTTTTAAATTTTTTATTGTTATGTTAATCACATACATCACATAATTAGTTTTTTGTTAGTTTGTTTGTTTTAAGATTTTATTCCTTTATTTGACAGAGAGACACAGAGAGAGACGGAACACAAGCGGGGGAGGGGGAGTGAGAGAAGCAGGCTTCCTGCCAAACAGGGAGCCTGATGTGGGCTCAATCCTAGGATCCTGGGATCATGACCTGAGCAGAAGGCAGACGCTTAACGACTGAGCCACCCAGGCACCCCAAGATGTAGTGTTCCATGATTCATGGTTTGTGCATAACACCCAGTGATCCATACAGAACGTGCCCTCTTTAATACTCATCACCAGGCTAACCCATCTGCCTCCCCCATCCCCTCTAGAACCCTCAGTTTGTTTTTCAGAGTCCATCGTCTCTCACGGTTCATCTCCCGCTCCGATTTCCCCCCTTCATTCTTCCCCTCCTGCTATCTTCTTCTTCTTCTTTTTTTTCTTAACATATATTGCATTATTTGTTTCAGAGGTACAGATCTGTGATTCAACAGTCTTCCACAATTCACAGTGCTCACCATCGCACATACTCTCCCCAATGTCTATCACCCAGCCACCCCATCCCTCCCACGCCCCCCCATTCCAGCAACCTTCAGTTTGTTTCCTGAGATTAAGAATTCCTCATATCAGTGAGGTCATATGATACATGTCTTTCTCTCATTGACTTATTTCGCTCAGCAAAACACCCTCCAGTTCCAACCACATCATTGCAAATGGCAAGATCTCATTCCTTTTGATGGCTGCATAATATTCCATTGTATATATATACCACCTCTTCTTTATCCATTCATCTGTCGATGGACATCTTGGCTCTTTCCACAGTTTGGCTATTGTGGACAGTGCTGCTATAAACATCGGGGTACAGGTACCCCTTTGGAACCCTACATTTGTATCTTTAGGGTAAATACCCAGTAGTGCAATTGCAGGATCGTATAGTACCTCATTTTCAAATTTTTGAGGAACCTCCATACTGTTTTCCAGAGTGGCTGCACCAGCTTACATTCCCACCAACAGTATAGGAGGGTTCCCCTTTCTCCGCATCCCCGCCAACATCTGTCGTTTCCTGACTTGTTAATTTTAGCCATTCTGACTGGTGTGAGGGGGTATCCAATTGAGGTTTTGATTTGGATTTCCCTGATGCCGAGCGATACTGAGCACTTTTTCATGTGTCTGTTGGCCATTTGGACATCTTCATTAGAAAAATGTCTGTTCATGTCTTCTGCCCATTTCTTGATTGGATTCTTTGTTCTTTGGGTGTTGAGTTTGATAAGTTCTTTATAGATTTTGGATACTAGCCCTTTATCTGATATGTCATTTGCAAATATCTTCTCCCATTGTGTCGGTTGTCTTTTCATTTTGTGGACTGTTTCCTTTCCTTTGCAAAAGCTTTTTATCTTGATGAAGTCCCAATAGTTCATTTTGGCCCTTGCTTCCCTTGCCTTTGGTGATGTTTCTAGGAAGAAGTTGCTGAAGCTGAGGTCGAAGAGGTTGCTGCCTGTGTTCTCCTTTAGGATTTGGATGGACTCCTGTCTCACATTGAGGTCTTTCAACCATTTGGAGTCTATTTTTGTGTGTGGTGGAAGGAAATGGTCCAGTTTCATTCTTCTGCATGTGGCTGTCCAATTTTCCCAACATCATTTCTTGAAGAGACTGTCTTTTTTCCATTGGACATTCTTTCCTGCTTTGTCAAAGATGAGTTGACCATAGAGTTGAGGGTTCATTTCTGGGCTCTCTATTCTGTTCCATTGATCTATGTGCCTGTTTTTGTGCCAGTACCATACTGTCTTGATGATGACAACTTTGTAATAGAGCTGGAAGTCCGGAATTGTGATGCCGCCAGCTTTGCTTTTCTTTTTCAACATTCCTCTGGCTATTCGGGGTCTTTTCTGGTTCCATACAAATTTTAGGATTATTTGTTCCATTTCTTTGAAAAAAGTGGATGGTATTTTGATGGGGATTGCATTGAATGTGTAGATTGCTCTAGGTAGCATTGATATCTTCATAATATTTGTTCTTCCAATCTATGAGCATGGAACGTTTTTCCATTTCTTTGTGCCTTCCTCAATTTCTTTCATGAGTATTTTAGAGTTTTCTGAGTATCGATCCTTTGCCTCTTTGGTTAGAGTTATTCCTAGGTATCTTATGGTTTTGGGTGCAATTGTAAATGGGATCGACTCCTTAATTTCTCTTTCTTCTGTCTTGTTGTTGGTGTATAAGAATGCCACTGACTTCTGTGCATTGATTTTATATCTTCCACTTTATTGAATTACTGTATAAGTTCTAGCAGTTTTGGGGTGGAGTCTTCTGGGTTTTCCACATAAAGTATCATATCATCTGCAAAGAGTGAGAGTTTGACTACTTCTTTGCTGATTTGGATGCCTTTGATTTCTTTTTGTGGTCTGATTGCTATGGCTAGGACTTCTAATACTATGTTGAATGGCAGTGGTGATAGTGGACATCCCTGCCGCGTTCCTGACCTTAGGGGGAAAGCTCTCAGTTTTTCCCCATTGAGAATGATATTTCCTGTAGGTTTTTCATAGATGCTTTTATGATATTGAGGTATGTACCCTCGATCCCTATACTCTGAAGAGTATTGATCAAGAAAGGATGCTGTACGTTGTCAAATGCTTTTTCTGCATCTATTGAGAGGATCACATGATTCTTCTTCTTTCTTTTGTTAATGTATCACATTGATTGATTTGCAGATGTTGAACCAACCTTTCAGCCCAAGGATAAATCCCACTTGGTCATGGTGAATAATCCTTTTAATGTACTGTTGGATCCTATTGGCTAGTATTTTGGTGAGAATTTTTGCATCCATGTTCATCAGGGATATTGGCCTGTAATTCTTTTTGATGGGGTCTTTGTTTGGTTTTGGGATCAAGGGAATGGTGTCCTCATAAAACGAGTTTGGAAGTTTTCCTTCCATTTCTATTTTTTGGAAGTATCACAAGAATGGGTATTCATTCTTCTTTAAATGTTTGGTAGAATTCCCCTGGGAAGCCATCTGGCCCTGGGCTTTTGTTTGTTGGGAGATTTTTGATGACTGCTTCAATTTCCTTAGTGGTTATAGGTCTGTTCAGGTTTTCTATTTCTTTGTGGTTCAGTTTTGGTAGTTGATACATCTATAGGAATGCATCCATTTCTTCCAGGTTATCAAATTTGCTGGCATAGAGTTGCTCCTAATATGTTTTATAATTGTTTGTATTTCTTTGGTGTTGGTTGTGATCTCTCCTCTTCCATTCACGATTTTGTCAATTTGGGTGATTTCTCTTTTTTTTTTTGATAAGTCTGGCCAGGGGTTTATCAATCTTGTTAATTCTTTCAAAGAACCAGCTCCTAGTTTCATTGATCTGTTCTACTGTTCTTTTAGTTTCTATTTCATTGATTTCTGCTCTGATCTTTATTATTTCTCATCTCCTGCTGGGTTTAGTCTTTATTTGCTGTTCTTTCTCCAGCTCCTTTAGGTGTAGGGTTAGGTTGTGTACTTGAGACCTTTCTTGGTTCTTGAGAAAGGCTTGCAGTGCTATATACTTTCCTGTTAGGACTGCCTTTGCTGCATCCCAAAGATTTTGAACAGTTGTGTTTTCATTTTCATTGGTTTCCATGAATTTTTTAAATTCTTCTTTAATTTCCTGGTTGACCCATTCATTCTTCGGTAGGATGCTCTTTAGCCTCCATGTATTTGAGTTCTTACCGACGTTCCTCTTACGATTGAGTTCTGGTTTCAAAGCATTGTGGTCTGAAAATAGGGATGAAATGATCCCAATCTTTTGGTACTGGTTGAGACCTGATTTATGACCTAGAATGTGATCGATTCTGGAGAATGTTCCATAGGCACTAGAGAAGAATATGTATTCCGTTGCTTTGGGATGGAATGTTCTGATATGTCTGTGGAGTCCATTTGGTCCAGTGTGTCATTTAAAATCTTTATTTCCTTGTTGATCTTTTTAGATGAACTGTCCATTTCAGTGAGGGGGGTGTTAAAGTCCCCCACTATTATTGTATTGTTGTCCATCTTTTTCTTTGGTTTTGTTATTAATTGACATATATAATTGGCTGCTCCCATGTTAGGGGCATAGATACCTACAGTTGTTAGATCTTCTTGTTGGATAGACCCTTTAAGTAGGATATAGTGTCCTTTCTCATCTCTTATTACAGTCTTTGGTTTAAAATCTAATTTGTCTGATATAAGGATTGCCACCTCAGCTTTCTTTTGGTGTCCATTAGCATGGTAAATGGTTTTCCATGCCCTAACTTTCAATCTGGGGGTGTCTTTGGGTTTAAAATGAGTCTCTTGCTGACAGCATATCAATGGGTCTTGTGTTTTAATCCAATCTGATAGCCTGTGTCTTTTGATTGAAGCATTTAGCGCATTTATATTCAGGGTAACTATTGAAAGATAGGAATTTAGTGCCATTGTATTGCCTGGAAGGTGACAGTTGCTGTATATGTCTGTGTTCCTTCCCGGTCTATGTTGGTTTTAGGGTGTCTCTTTGCTTAGAGGACCCCTTCCAATATTTCTTGTAGGGCTGGTTTTGTGTTTGCAAATTCCTTTAGTTTTTGTTTGTCCTGGAAGCTTTTTATCTCTCCTTCTATTTTCAATGACAGCCTAGCTGGATAGAGTATTCTTGGCTGCATATTTTTCTCATTTAGTGCTGAATATATCCTGCCAGTCCTTTCTGGCCTGCCAGGTCCCTGTGGATAGGACTGTTGCCAATCTAATGTTTCTACCATTGTAGGTTACATATCTCTTGTCCCAAGCTGCTTTCAGGATTTTCTCTTTGTCTCTGAGACTCGTAAGTTTTACTATTAGATGTTGGGGTGTTGACCTATTTTTATTGATTTTGAGAGGGGTTCTCTTTCGTTCCTGGACTTTGATGCCTGTTTCCTTCCCCAAATTAGGGAAGTTCTCTGCTCTAATTTGCTCCATTATACCTTCTGTCCCCGTCTCTCTTTCTTCTTCTTCTGGGATCCCAATTATTCTAATGTTGTTTTGTCTTATGGTATCACTTATCTCTCAAATTCTGCCCTCGTGATCCAGTAGTTGTTTATCTCTCTTTTTCTCAGTTTCTTTATTTCCCATCATTTGGTCTTCTATCTCACTGATTCCCTCTCTGCCTCATTTATCCTAGCAGTTAGCGCCCCCTTTTTTGATTGCACGTCATTAATAGCCTTTTTGATTTTGACTTGGTTAGATTTTAGTTCTTGTACTTCTCCAGAAAGGGTTTCTCTAATAACTTCCATGCTTTTTTCAAGCCCAGCTAGTATCTTTAAAGTGATGATTCTGAGCTCTAGATCCGACATCGTTCTAATGTCCATATTGAGTAGGTCCTTGGCAGTCGGTACTACCTCTTGTTGTTTTGATTGAGGTGATTTTTTTCTGTCTTGTTAATTTGTCCAGAGGGGAATATTAATGAGAGAACAAAATGCTAACAGTGTAACAGCGTTCCCAGAAAATATACTCTAAACAAATCAGAAAAGACCTAAAGCCAGGGGAAAAGAAAGGGAAAGAGAGACAAAAGAAAAAGAAAAAAAAGAGAAAAAGATAAAGATAAAAACAAACTGAAACAGAACAAAAGAAAAAAAACCCAGAATATGATCAAATATGATCAGGCTGGTACATAGATCAGTGCCACACACAAGATTTTGGATGTATTTTTGTCTGTTAGAAGAAAGTGCCTCCCAAAATTTTAAAGAAAGAAAAACTTACATATCTACAAAAATAAGGGTTGATATGATGAAGGGATGGAATATGACTGTAAAGATGAAAATTATAAAAAATTTTATAAAAGACTTGATAAGAAGTTGTTTGAATAAAGAAAGAAGAGGATTTAAAAAAAAGAGAAAAAATAAAAGGGAGAGAATGTGATCAGTCAGGGGAGTAGAAAAAAACCATACAATAGAGATTTAGGGTATATTTTGATCTGTTAGAAGAAAGTATCTCAAAAATTTAAAGATAGAACAACTTACATATATATGCCAAAAATACGGGTAACTACTATGAAGGAATAGACTATGACTCTAAAAATGAAAAATAAAATTTTTTTTTTAAAAAAGGGATTGATAAGATGCTAGTTGAAAAAGGGAAAAAGAAAAATTCAAAAAAAAAAGACAGTTAAAAAAATTAACTTTGAAAGACTAAAGAATCATGGTAAAAAAGCCATGAATTGTATGTGCATTATTCCCCTAGCACTGGAGCTCTGCCGTTCTCATCGATCGGTAAACTTGGTCTTGGCTGGCTGTTCTTGCTGATCTTCTGGGTGAGGGGCCTGTTGCCGTGGTTTCCAAAAGTCTTTGCTGGAGGTGGAATTGCCCCACCCTTGCCCCGTCCAGACTAAATAATCTGCTCGGGTTTGCTCTTGGGAGCTTTTGTTCCCTTCAAGCTTTCCGTACAGCTTTGGAGGCCGAGAGTGAAAATGGCGGCCTCCCAATCTCTGCTTCGGAGGAGCCTAGAACTCAGGCCCCGCTCCTCAGTGAGCCCCCAGAGAAAAGCTGCCAGTCACTCCCGTCTCCCCGGTCTCCTGCCACACTCCGTGCTCACCCGGCCTGTGACCGCGCATTTGTATCTCTGGCACCCGACACCGTGTGGAGTCTCCAAACCCAGCAGATTCCTGCAGTGTGCTCCTGCACCTCTCCTCCCGGGGGAAGAAGGTGAGTCTCCCCGGACTGCCGCTTCTTGGGTCCCTGCTGGAGGAGCAGTGGCCCAACTGTGCCGCGGATCATGGTTTATGGCAACCCCGAGCTGAGAGCCCATGCCTGGGCTCTGTCTCTGGAACCGGCTTCCCCGCTCCGATACCTGGGAGCTCTGGTACACCCAGGCACCTCCGGTCTTTCTGTGACCTCGATGGCCCTGAGACCACACTGTCCCACGAGGGTTCCAACCCTGCTTAGCTACCGGAGTGACGTCCCTCAGCAGAGCAGACTTCTAAAAGTTCCCATTTTTTGCTCCGTGGTTCTATCACTTGCCAGAAGCGGCCAAAGAGGCCCATCCCCCACTGTCTATCCTCCCGAATATCGCCTCAGATTCATTTCTCCCCATGTCCTACCTTCCAGAAAGTGGTCGCTTTTCTGTTCAGAGAGTTGTTGCTCTTCCTTTCTTCGATCTCCTGTTGAGTTCGTAGGTGTTCAGATTGGTTTTATCCCTATCCAGCTAAATTCCTGAGAGGAGACAAAATCCAGGTCTCCTACCCTCCACCATCCTGCTCCGCCCCCTGATGTTGAGCAGATTTTCATGTGTCTCTTGGCGATTTGGATGTCTTCTTTGGAAAAATGTCTGTTCATGTCTTCTGCCCATTTCTTGATTGGATTCTTTGTTCTTTGGCTGTAGAATTTGATAAGTTCATTATAGATTTTGGATACTAGCCCTTTATCTGGTATGTCATTTGCAAATATCTTCTCCCATTCTGTTGGTTGTCTTTTGGTTTTGTGGACTGTTTCTTTTGCTGTGCAAAAGCTTTTTCTCTTGAGGAAGTCCCAATAGTTCATTTTTGCCCTTGCTTCCCTTGCCTTTGGCGATGTGTCTAGGAAGCAGTTGCTGCAGCTAGGGTCGGAGAGGTTTGTGCCTGTGTTATCCTTTAGGATTTTGACGGACTCCTGTCTCACATTGAGGTCTTTCAACCATTTGGAGTCTATTTTTGTGTGTGGTGTAAGGAAATGGTCCAGTTTCATTCTTCTGCATGTGGCTGTCCAATTTTCCCAACACCATTTGTTGAAGAGACTGTCTTTTTTCCATTGGACATTCTTTCCTGCTTTGTCAAAGATGAGTTGACCACAGAATTGAGGTTCCATTTCTGGGCTCTCTATTCTGTTCCATTGATCTATGTGCCTGTTTTTGTGCCAGTACCATACTGTCTTGATGATGACAGCTTTGTAATAGAGCTGGAAGTCCGGAATTGTGATGCCGCCAGCTTTGCTTTTCTTTTTCAACATTCCTCTGGTTATGCGGGGTCTTTTGTGATTCCATACAAATTTTAGGATTATTTGTTCCATTTCTTTGAAAAAAGTGGATGGTATTTGGATAGGGATTGCATTGAATGTGTAGATTGCTCTAGGTAGCACTTACATCTTCACAATATTTGTTCTTCCAATCCATGAGCATGGAACGTTTTTCCATTTCTTTGTGTCTTCCTCAATTTCTTTCATGAGTATTTTAGAGTTTTCTGAGTACCGATCCTTTGCCTCTTGGGTTAGATTTATTCCTAGGTATCTTATGGTTTTGGGTGCAATTGTAAATGGGATCGACTCTTTCTTCTGTCTTGTTGTTTGTGTATAGGAATGCCACTGATTTCTGTGCATTGATTTTATATCCTGCCACTTTACTGAATTCCTGTATGAGTTCTAGCATTTTGGGGTGCAGTCTTTTGGGTTTTCCACATAAAGTATCATATCATCTGCAAAGAGTGGGAGTTTGACTTCTTCTTTGCTGATTTGGATGCCTTTTATTTCTTTTTGTTTTCTGATTGCTGTGGCTAGGACTTCTAATACTATGTTGAATAGTAGTCGTGATAGTGGACATCCCTGCCGCGTTCCTGACCTTAGGGGGAAAGCTCTCAGTTTTTCCCCATTGAGAATGATATTCGCTGTCGGTTTTTCATAGATGGCTTTTATGATATTGCGGTATGTACCCTCGATCCCTATACTCTGAAGAGTTTTGATCAAGATAGGATGCTGTACTTTGTCAAATGCTTTTTCTGCATCTGTTGAGAGGATCATATGATTCTTGTTCTTTCTTTTGTTAATGTATTGTATCACGTTGATTGATTTGTGGATGTTGAACCACCCTTGCAGCCCAGGGATAAATCCCACTTGGTCGTGGCGAATAATCCTTTTAATGTACTGTTGGATCCTATTGGCTAGTATTTTGGTGAGAATTCTTGCATCCATGTTCATCAAGGATATTGGTCTGTAACTCTCCTTACTGATGGGGTCTTTGTCTGGTTTTGGGATCAAGGTAATGGTGTCCTCATAAAACCTGTTTGGAAGTTTTCCCTCCATTTCTATTTTTTGGAACAGTTTCAGAAGAATGGGTATTCATTCTTCTTTAAATGTTTGGTAGAATTCCCCTGGGAAGCCATCTGGCCCTGGGCTTTTGTTTATTGGGAGATTTTTGATGACTGCTTCAATTTCCTTAGTGGTTATAGGTCTGTTCAGGTTTTCTATTTCATCCTGGTTCAGTTTTGGTAGTTGATACATATTCTAGGAATGCCTCCATTTCTTCCAGGTTATCGAATTTGCTAGCATATAGTTGCTCTTAGTATGTTCTTATAATTGTTTGTATTTCTTCGGTGTTGGTTGTGATCTCTCCTCTTTCTTTCATGATTTTGTTGATTTGGGTGATTTCTCTTTTCTTTTTGATAAGTCTCGCCAGGGGTTTATCAATCTTGTTAATTCTTTCAAAGAACCAGTTCCTAGTTTCGTTGATCTGTTCTACTGTTCTTTTAGTTTCTATTTCATTGATTTCTGCTTTGATCTTTATTATTTCTCTTCTTCTGCTGGGTATAGGCTTTATTTGCTGTTCTACCTCTAGCTCCTTTAGGTGCAGGGTTAGGTTGTGTACTTGAGACCTTTCTTGTTTCTTGAGAAAGGCTTGTATTGCTATATACTTTCCTCTTACTACTGCCTTTGCTGCATCCCAAAGATTTTGAACAGTTGTGTTTTCATTTTCATTGGTTTCCATGAATTTTTTAATTTCTTCTTTAATTTCCTGGTTGACCCATTCTTTCTTTAGTAAGATGCTCTTTAGCCTCCATGTATTTGCGTTCTTTCTGACTTTTCTCTTGTGATTGAGTTCTAGTTTCAAAGCATTGTGGTCTGAAAATAGGCAGAGGATGATCCCAAGCTGTTGGTACCAGTTGAGACCTAATTTATGACCTAGGATGTGATTGATTCTGGAGAATTATGACATGGGCACTAGAGAAGAATGTGTATTCCATTGCTTTGGGATGGAATGTTCTGAATATCACTGTGAAGTCCATTTGGTGCAGTGTGTCATTTAAAGGCTTTATTTCCTTGTTAATCTTTTGCTTAGACGATCTGTCCATTTGAGTGAGGGGGGTGTTAAAGTCCCCCACTATTATTGTATTGTTGTTAATGTGTTTCTTTGCTTTTGTTATTAATTGCCTTATATAATTGACTGGTCTTATGTTAAGGGCATGGATATTTACAATTGTTAGATCTTTTTTTTGGATAGACCTTTTAAGTAGGTTATAGTGTCCTTTCTCATCTCTTATTACTGTCTTTGGTTTAAAATGTATTTGCCTGATATAAGAATTGCCACCCCAGCTTTCTTTTGGTGTCTATTAGCATGGTAAATCGTTTTCCACCCCCTCACTTTCAATCTGGGAGTGTCTTTGGTTCTAAAATGAGTCTCTTGCAGACAGCATATCGATGGGTCTTGTTTTTTAATCCAATCTGATAGCTTGTGTCTTTTGATTGGGGCATTTACCCATTTTCATTCAGGGTAACTATTGAAAGATACAAATTTAGTGCCATTGTATTAGCTGTAATGTGACTGTTACTGTATATTGTCTGTGTTCCTTTCTGGTCCATGTTGCTTTTAGGCTCTCTCTTTGCTTGGAGAACCCCTTTCAGTATATCTTGTAGGGCTGGTTTCGTGTTTGCAAAGACCTTTAGTTTTCGTTTGTCCTGGAAGCTTTTTATCTCTCCTTTTATTTTCAATGCTAGCCTAGCTGGATAGAGTATTCTTGGCTGCATATTTTTCTCATTTAGTGCTCTGAATATATCCTGCCAGTCCTTTCTGGCCTGCCAGGTCTCTGTGGATAGGTCTGTTGCCAATCTCATGTTTCTACCATTGTAGGTTACATATCTCTTCTCCCGAGCTGCTTTCAGGATTTTCTCTTTGTCTATGAACTCGTAAGTTTTACTATTAGATGTTGGGGTGTTGACCTATTTTTATTGATTTTGAGGGGGTTCTCTGTGCCTCCTCGACTTTGATGCCTGTTTCCTTCCCCAAATTAGGGAAGTTCTCTGCTCTAATTTGCTCCATTATACCTTCTTCCCCTCTTTCTCTTTCTTCTTCTTCTGGGATCCCAATTATTCTAATGTTGTTTCGTCTTATGGTATCGTTTATCTCTTGAATTCTGCCCTCGTGATCCAGTAGTTGTTTATCTCTCTTTTTCTCAGCTTCTTTATTTTCCATCATTTGTTCTTCTATATCACTGATTCTCTCTTCTGCCTCATTTATCCTAGCAGTTATTGCCCCCCTATTTGATTGCACCTCATTAATAGCCTTTTTGATTTCGAGTTGGTTTGATTTTAGTTCTTGTACTTCTCCAGAAAGGGTTTCTCTAATAACTTCCATGCTTTTCTCAAGCCCAGCTAGTATCTTTAAAGTGATGATTCCGAACTCTAGATCTGACATCGTACTAATGTCCATATTGAGTTGGTCCGTGGCAGTCGGTAGTACCTCTTGTTGTTTTTGTTGAGGTGATTTTTTCTGGCTTGTTATTTTGTGCAGAGGAGAATAGATTAATGAGAGAACAAAATGCTAGCAGGGTAACAACGTCCCCAGAAAATATACTCTAAACAAATCAGAAAAGTCCTGAACTAGTGGGAAAAGAAAGGGAAAGAGAGAAAAAAGAAAAAGAAGAAGAAAATGATAAAAACAAACAAAAACAGAACAAAACAAAACAACAAGAACAAAAAAAACCAGAATGTGATCAAATATGATCAGGCTGGTATGTAGATCAGTGCCACACACTAGATTTTGGGTTTATTTTGGTCTTTTAGAAGAAAGTGACTCCCAAAATTTTAAAAAAAGAAAAACTTATATATGTACAAAAATAAGGGTTGTTCTGATGAAGGGATAGAATATGACTGTAAAGATGGAAATTATAAAAAATTTTATAAAAGGAATTGATAAGAAGTTGTTTGAAAAAAGAAAAAAGAGGATTTAAAAAAAAAGGAAAAAAAGGGAGGGAATGTGATCAGGCAGGGGAGTAGAAAAAAACCATATACTACAGATTTAGGGTACATTTTGATCTATTAGAAGAAACTATCTCAAATTTTTAAAGAGAAAACAACTTATATATATATGCCAAAAATACGGGTAACTACTATGAAGGGATAGAATATGACTCCAAAAATGAAAAATAAAAATGTTTTTTAAAAAAGGGATTGATAAGATGTTGGTTGAAAAAGGGAAAAAGAAAAATTCAGAAAAATAAGAAAGAAAAAAAGACAGTTAAAAAAATTAACTTTGAAAGACTAAAGAATCATGGTGAAAAAGCCATGAATTCTATGTGTAGTATTCCCCTCGCACTGGAGTTCTGCCGTTCTCATTGATCGGTAAACTTGGTCTTGGCTGGCTGTTCTTGCTGATATTCTGGGGAGGGGCTTATTGCCGTGGTTTCCAAATGTCTTTGCCAGAGGCGGAATTGCCCCTCCCTTGCTTGGTCCGGGCTAAGTAATCTGCTCAGGTTTGGTCTCCGGAGCTTTTGTTCCCTGCGAGCTTTCCGTACAGCTTTGGAGGCAGAGAGTGAAAATGGCGGCCTCCCAATCTCCGCCCCGGAGGAGCCAAGAACTTGGGTCCCTGCTCCTCAGTGAGCCCCCAGAGAAAAGCAGTCAGTCACTCCCGTGTCCCTGGTCTCCAGCCACTCTGTGCTCACCCGGCCTGTGACCGCGCATTTCTATCTCTGGCACTCGACCCCGTGTGGAGTCTCCAAACCCAGCAGAACCCTGTGGTGCGCTCCTGCACCGCTCCTCCTGGGGGAGGAAGGTGAGTCTCCCCGGATCTGCTGCTTGTTGGGTCCCTGCTGGAGGAGCAGTAGCCCGACTGTGCTGCGGATCACGGTTTATGGCAATCCTGAGCTGAGAGCCTTCGCCTGGGCTCTGCCTCTGCAGCCGGCTTCCCTGCTCCGATACCTGGGAGCTCTGCCACACTCAGGTACCCCCGGTCTTTCTGTGACCCCAAGGGTCCTGAGACCACACTGTCCCGCGAGGGTTCCACCCCCCGCTTAGCCACCGGAGTGACGTCCCTCAGCGGAGCAGACTTTTAAAAGTTCCGATTTTGTGCTCCGCGGCTCTATCACTTGCTAGAAGCGGCTGATGGAAGCCTCTTCCCCGCCATCTATCCTCCCGAATATCGCCTCGGATTCACTTCTCCACATGTCATACCTTCCAGAAAGTCATCGCTTTTCTGTTCAGAGAGTTGTTGCTCTTCTTTTCTTCGATCTCCTGTTGAGTTTGTAGGTGTTCAGAATGGTTTGCTCCCCATCCAGCTGAATTCCTGAGAGGAGACCAAATCTAGGTCTCCTACTCCTCTGCCATCTTGCTCCACCCCTGCCCTTTGTGCTTCTAAAACCACCAGCCACCCCCAGTTCACACAGGTGGTCCCACCAGTCCAGGTTTCAGTCCAGGGGCCTGGCCTAAGGTCCTTTCCCTGTCTCTACCAGTCTGAAAGTCTTTGCTCGGTCCCCAGTGCAGCAGGCTTTTGCGCTCTTGTGTTATTTTACCTTTCAGTGCCAGCGCTTATTGCAGCTCCCTCCCCCTTCTTTTTATCTTCCAATATTTGCCCATGGAATCAGGGCTCCCTGCTTCATACCTTGAAACCAACCGCCTGTGAAATTCTGTTTGTAGAGATCCAGATCTATCTTCTTACATCTCAGGCTGATTTCTTGGGTGTTCAGAGTGGTCTGGTAGATATCCAGCTCAATTCTGGGGTCTAGTTGGTAAAAGGTACCCTACTCCTCCACTCCCATTCCCAATTTCTTGTCCAGGCTACACATGCTTCTTTATCAGAACCTCTCCAAAATCTACCATGAGGTAATGCTGGACCATAAGAGGCCTCTGGATCCTGCCTGAGTCCCTTGGCTAGCATCCATCTATTCCTTTAGGTCAGTGGGAGCCCTTGCCTGATTGTTATGTATTTTGAAAATCATTCCTAGGTACAAAGAAGGTACCCAGGAAATAATTGTTGAATTAAATGTTCTATGGATAGAGGTCAACAAGGGTGGTATTTTAAGTGAAAGCATACTCTCTTTTAGCTTCCACTGGGAATATCTTCCCTCCTTTATCTCTGCAAGTCCAAATCTTACTCATTTTTTTCATAACCCAGATCAAACAGCCAAAAATAAGACCTAGATAGGATCAATTATAATCCAGCTTCCTCATCTAAAAAATGAGGAAACTTAGTCTTGGATCCAGGAAATGACTCAGTCAAAGAGCTAGACTTTCATAAGGCATTTCTGACCCTACACACCAGCTGTATGACCAAGGGTCCTTGAAAGTGCTCTCTCTCTCCAGTCTGAACCCTTGAAGTTCCCAGTTTATTTGGTGCTTCCTATAGTGTGGGCATGTCCAGAAGAGTTTACATGGATTATAGCATCCCCACGTGGTAGGTTCTGCTATTACCCCCATTTTATAGATAAGGAAACTGAGGCTTATGGAGTTTAAGTTACTTGCCAAACATATGTAGTGGAGAATTTGTAGAACTCTTAACTGTGCTTCAGATTTTCTTTTTTCGTTATAGTTTTCCTTGTGCCATAACTCCTCTAGACTTTAAGGGCCTGGTATTCTCTCAGTATCACCTTTCTCCCCTGGCATAGTAACATGTGGATACTTAGTAGGTGCTTAGCAATATTTGTTCAGTGAAGGAATGGACACATGAATGTGAAGATGGGGTGTATTCACAGTTCACATTTACTTGGAAAGGTAGGGAGAGAATAGGCAGATGTTATAGTTTTGGATGTAAGCTAAAGAGCAATTCATGAGTGCTTACACTGAAACCAGAATGGCTGTCACTAGATAAGAGGGTATTTCTCTAGTCCTGGGGCTAAATATCATCTTTGCAAGTTTGCATGGCTTTTCCCAAACCTTTCCTGAAAATTCTGCTTGGCAGCAAATCTAACTGAACTTTCTCTTAGTTACTAGGAGGTTTCACACAGATTTGCCATGTAATTGACCCAGAGAACTCCATCATCTTTATCTGCATCAGAGAGCAAATTTTCCCACCTGCTTAGCTGTGGCTAAGTATCTAAGTAGAAGCTTGAAGTTTTCTGCACAGTTACTAATAGACTACCTGTCTGTCTTTTAAGATAGTGGTGTGACAATTTGAGGAGACACTGCACAGTTTCTTAGCAATGTCACCTCCACTGTGACCTGCCAAAGCTATTTATATGTGAATGAGAACATAATTCAACATCAACAGTTTAATTTTAGTTCTCCTGGAGGGAAAAGGCCCCTGCAAAACACTACTTCTGGCAACTTTGCCTGTAGGTTTTGATTTTATTTAAGTGGATATCCATTGTTAACAGGGTACATTGATGAGCCCACATTTGCAAATTCAATCCACAGACATAAAACATCAGCAAACCATCATGAGGGAGGCCTTTGATTCTAGAAAATTGCAATATTCAGTTGGCAAATATGCATTCTTTTTCAGTTGCAGGAGATCGTCTACATTTTAGCACAAGTGCTCTCAATTTACACAAGAAAGAATAATTTAAAGACGTCTTGTGTCAATAGCAACTTTATAAGCATAGAGGCATTTAAAGGAAAGCACAGCCTGTGTACAATACCTGGAGTAATTCTGAACCTTGGTAGAAAACCTGAGTTTTTTTAAAAGCCAAATTAACTGATTGCAGGTGTTCTTTAAATATAAGTAATACAGACTATCCTTGCATTCAAAGTCATGAAATCTTAAAAAACAAAACGCAAATGTTGGCCATGGAATTGCGAATGAAGGTGGCATTACTTGGTCTTTCAGTGTAAAATACTGGCCTTTTTTCTTTCTCATTTGTCTATCCTTCCTTCCATCCTCCATCCATCCTTCCACTCACTTGCCTACCCATCTAACCCATTCACTTACTCATCCGTTCATCCACCCATCTGTCTATCTGCCTATCCATCCATTTATATGTCCATCCATCCATCCATCCATCCAAGCAGCCTGTGTTGCATTGAAGACTCCTCTCATCAAGGCACCATTCCACATGGTGGGTTGATGAAGACACACAAAACCCTATTCTCATGAAATTTCATTCTGGGGTATGAAGGTGTAGGGAAGGTGTGGGGTATGAAGGTATGCAGATAAGAAGCAAGCAAGTAAGTAAGTAAGTAAATAAATAAACCAATTTCAGAGTGAAAAGGGCTATGAATAGAAATTAAACCTGTGTCTTATGAGAAAGTGACTTGTGGGTGGGGTGGCACTTTAAATGGAATGAACAGAGGAGAATATTTGGAGGAGATGGACTTTTAGCCAATATCTGAGTGACAAGAATGATGCATTATTAAAAGTTCCGAGGAAAGTGGCTTTCAAGTAGAGGTCAAGCCAAGTGCAAAGGCCCTGATTTGAGATTGTGCATAGCTTCTTGAAAGAAACTGACTGAGTGATCTAAGAGTTAAAAATGTAGAGTTTATGAGGAGAGAGGAAATACGGTGGAGGAGTAGGGGACCCTATTTCAACTGGTCCCCATAATTGAGCTGGATATCTACCAGACCACTCTGAGCACCTATGAAATCAGCCTGAGATGTAAGAAGATCTGAATCTCTACAAATAGAATATCGCAGGCTGTTGGTTTTGAGGTATGAAACAGGGAGCCATGATTCCGAGGGCAGATATCAGAGGATAAACGGCACTGGAGGGTGCCTGGCCATGGGAATCCTAACTGCTGGTGAGCAACAACCTTGCTCGCTGGGGACAGGGCACAGACTCCCAGACCGGTAGTGGCAGGGAAAGGACTTTAGGGCAGCCCCCAGGGTGGAAACCTGGAGTGGCAGGGTCACACGTGCGAACTGGGAGTGGCTGGTGGTTTTAGAAGCACAAAGGGCAGAGACGTGCCCCGACCTGGAGGCAGGACTGGGAGCACTGTGGAGGGGCTCACAACCCAGGATGCTGCAGTTTAGGGCAGCATGGACAGAAATGGAGACAGTGTGGTCTGGAGAGCTCACTGAAGAACAGACTGATATCTCTCTGCTCTGAGGCAGAAGGTTGGAAACGATCTCTTCTGCTCTGACTCTCGGAAGAGATGTGGAAAGCCACGAGGGAAAGCCGCCAGAGAACAAAAGCCCCCAAAACTGATTCCCACTGAGCCCATCCCCTGCCACAGGGGGGCAGGGCAATTCTGCCCAAACAGGGTTGCCTGAGTAACAGCACGGCAGGCCCCTCCACCAGAAGACAGGCTGGGAAAACAAGAGGTCAGCAACCGTAAGGTCCCTAGAAAACAGGTGCATCTTGCTTGGGTTCTGGTCAATAATTTGGACTCTATACATTCCCTCAACCACCCATCAACAGAATGACTAGGAGGAGGAACCCCCAAAATAGAAAAGACTCAGACATTATGACTTATGCTGCAGATTTACAAATGGATGCAGATATAACCAAGATGTCGGAGATGGAATTCAAACTAGCAATTGTGAAGACAATGGCTAGAATGGAGAAATCAATTAATGGCAACATAGAGTCTCTAAGGGCAGAAATGAAAGCTGAATTGGCAGAACTTAAAAATGCTATCAATGAGATCCAATCCAATCTAGATAATCTAACAGCGAGGGTAACTGAGACAGAAGAGACAATAAGTGACCTGGAAGTCAATATAATAGATAAAAAGGGAAAAGAGGAGGCCAGGGAAAAACAACTCAGAATCCATGAAAATAGAATCAGAGAAATAAGTGACACCATGAAGCGTTCCAATGTCAGAACTATTGGAATCCCGGAGGGAGTGGAGAGAGAGAGAGGACTAGAAGATGTATTTGAGCAAATCATAGCTGAGAACCTCCCTAATCTGGGGAATGAAACAAATATTCGAGTCCTAGAGGCAGAGAGGACCCCTCCCAAGATCAAGGAAAACAGGCCAACACCCCGGCATGTAATAGTAAAACTTGCAAATCTTAGAACCAAGGAAACCATCTTAAGGGCAGTTAGGGGGAAGAGATTCCTTACGTACAGAGGGAGGAACATCAGAATAACGTCAGACCTATCCAGAGAGACCTGGCAAGCCAGAAAGGCCTGGGAAGACATATTCATGGTACTAAATGAGAAGAACATGCAGCCAAGAATACTTTATCCAGCAAGGCTGTCATTTAGAATGGATGGAGAGATGCGGAGCTTCCATGGCCGGCAGAAAGTGAAAGAATATGTGACCATTAAGCTGGCCCTGCAAGAAATATTAAGGGGGGTTCTATAAAAGGAGAAAGACCCCAAGAGTGATATGCAACAGAAATTTACAGGGACAATCTATGAAAACAGCATCTTCACAGGCAACATGATGACAATTAATTCATATCTTTCAATAATCACTCTCAACGTGAATGGCATAATGCTTCCATAAAACGGCACAGGGTTGCAGATTGGATAAAAAGACAGGACCCATCCATACACTGCCTACAAGAGACCCACTTTGAACCTAAGGATACATCCAGACTGAAAGTGAAGGGATGGAGATCCATCTTCCATGCCAGCAGACCTCAAAAGAAAGCTGGGGTAGCAATTCTTATATCAGACAAGTTAGATTTTAAACTAAAGTCTGTAATAAGAGACACAGAAGGACACTATATTATTCTTAAAGGGTCTATCCAACAAGAAGATCTAACAATTGTAAATATCTATGCCCCCAACATGGGAGCAGCCATCTACATAAGCCAACTGTTAACCAAAATAAAGAGTCATAATGATAACAATACATGAATTGTAGGAGACCTCAATACTCCACTCTCATCAATGGACAGATCATCCAAGCAGAAAATCAACAAGGAACAAGAGCTTTGGATGACACACTGGACCAGAAGGACCTCATAGATATATACAGATCATTCCACCCTAAAACAACAGAATACTCATTCTTCTTGAGTGCACATGGAACATTCTCCAGAATAGACCACATACTGGGTCACAAATCAGGTCTCAACCAATACCAAAAGATTGAGGTTATTTCCTGCATATTCTCAGTCCACAATGCTTTAAAACTGGAACTCAATCCCAACAAAAAAAATTGGCAGAAATTCAAACACTTGGAAGCTAAAGACCACTCTGCTCAAGAATGTTTGGGTCCACCAGGAAATCAAAGAAGAATTTAAACAATTCATAGAAACCAAGGAGAATGAAAACACATTGGTCCAAAACCTATGGGATACTGCAAAGGCGGTACTAAGGGAGAAATACATAGCCATCCAAGCCTCACTCAAAATAATTGAAAAATCCCGAATTCACCAACTAACTCTACAGCTTAAAGAACTAGAGAAAAAGCAACAAACGATGCCTAAGCCACGCATTAGAAGAGAAATAATTAAGATTAGAGCAGGATCAATGAATTAGAAACCAGAAACACAGTAGATCAGATCAACAAAACTAGAAGTTGGTTCTTTGAAAGAATTAATAAGATTGATAAACCACTGGCCAGACTTATCCAAAAGAAAAGAGAAAGGACCCAAATTAATAAAATTATGAATGAAAGGGGAGAGATCACGACTAACACCAAGGAAATAGAAACAATTATTAGAAATGATTATCAACAACTATATGCCAATAAACTGAGCAATCTGGATGAAATGGAGGCTTTCCTGGAAACCTATAAGCTGCCAAGACTGAAACAGGAAGAAATCGACAACCTGTGTAGGCCAATAACCACTAACGAGATTGAAACAGTGATCAAAAACCTCCCAAAAAACAAGGGTTTGGGCCTGATGGATGCCCTGGGGAATTCTACCAAACATTCAAAGAAGAAATAATACCTATTCTACTGAAGCTGTTTCAAAAAATAGAAACAGAAGGAAAACTTCCAATCTCATTCTATGAGGCCAACATGACCTTCATCCCCAAACCAGGCAAAGACCCCATCAAAAAGGAGAATTTCAGACCGATATCCCTGATGAATATGGATTCCAAAATCCTCAACAAAATCCTAGCTAATAGGATCCAACAATACATTAAAAGAATCATCCACCATGACCAAGTGGGATTTATCCCTGGGACGCAAGGGTGGTTCAACATTCGCAAATCAATCAGTGTGATAGAACACATTAATAAGAGGAGGGAGAAGAACCATATAGTCCTCTCAATTGATGCAGAAAAAGCATTTGACAAAATACAGCATCCTGTCCTGATTAAAACTCTTCAGAGTATAGGGATAGAGGGAACATTCCTCGAACTCATAAAATCCATCCATGAAATACCCACAGTGAATATCATCCTCAATGGGGAAAAGCTGAGAGCCTTTCCCTTAAGATCAGGAACACGCCAAGGATGCCCACTCTCACTACTATTGTTTAACATAGGACCAGAAGTCCTAGCAACAGCAATCAGACAACAAAAAAATAAATGGTATTCAAATTGGCAAAGCAGAAGTCAAACTCTCTTTCCACAGATGTGATACTTTATGTGGAAAACCCAAAAGACTCCACCCCCAAATTACTAGAACTCATCCAGCAATTCAGTAATGTGGCAGGATACAAAATCAATGCACAGAAATCAGTTGCTTTCTTATACACTAACAACGGAACTGTAGAAAGAGAAATTAAAGAAACGATTCCATTTACAATAGCAGCAAAGACCATAAGATACCTCGGAATAATCCTAACCAAAGAAGTAAAGGATCTATACTCTAGGAACTACAGAACACTCATGAAAGAAATTGAAGAAGACACAAAAAGATGGAAAAATATTCCATGCTCATGGATTGGAAGAATAAACATTATTAAAATGTCTATGCTACCCAGAGCAATCTATACCTTCAATGCCATCACAATTCCAATGTCATTTTTCAAAAGTGCTAGAACAAACAATCCTAAAATTTGTATGGAATCAGAAAAGACCCCGAATCGCCAAGGAACTGTTGAAAAGGAAAAACAAAGCTGGGGGCATCACGTTGCCTGATTTCAAGCTATATTACAAAGCAGTGATCACCAAGACAGCATGGTACTGACACAAAAACAAACATATAGACCAATGGAACAGAAGAGAGAACCCAGATATGGACCCTCAACTCTATGGTCAAATAATCTTTGACAAAGCAGGAAAAAACATGCAATGGAAAAAAGACAGTCTCGTCAATAAATGGTGCTGGGAAAATGGCCAGCCACATGCAGAAGAATGAAACTTGACCATTTTCTAACACCATACACAAAGATAAACTCAAAATGGATGAAAGACCTCAATGTGAGTAGGTATCCATCAAAATCTTAGAGGAGAACATAGGCAGTAACCTCTTTGACATCAGCCACAGCAACTTCTTTCAAGATACATCTCCAAAAGCTAGTGAAACAAAAGCAAAAATGAACTTTTGGGACTTCATCAAGATAAAAAGCTTCTGCACAGCCAAGGAAACAGTCAACAAAACAAAGAGGCAACCCACAGAATGGGAGAAGATATTTGCAAATGACACTACAGATAAAGGGCTGGTATCCAAAATCTATAAAGAACTTCTCAAACTCAACACCCAAAAAACAAATAATCAAGTCAAAAAGTGGGCAGAAGAGATGAACAGACACTTCTCTGAAGAAAACGTACAAATGGCTAACAGACACATGAGAAAATGTTCATCATCATTAGCCATCAGGGAAATCCAAATCAAAACCACACTGAGATACCACCTTACACCAGTTAGAATGGCAAAAATGGACAGGGAAAGAAACAACAAATGTTGGAGAGGTTGTGGAGAAAGGGGAACCCTCTAACACTGTTGGTGGGAATGCAAGTTGGTACAGCCACTTTGGAAAACAGTGTGGAGGTTCCTCAAAAATTTAAAAATAGAGCTACCCTATGACCCAGCAATTGCGCTCCTGGGTATTTACCCCAAAGACACAGATGTAGTGAAAGAAGGGCCATATGCACCCCAATGTTCATAGCAGCAATGTCTGTGGAAAGAGCCGAGATGCCCTTCAACAGATGAATGGATAAAGAAGATGTGGTCCATATATACAATGGAGTATTACTCAGCCATCAGAAAGGATGAATACACAACTTTTACATCAACACGGATGGGACTGGAGGACATTATGCTAAGTAAATAAGTCAAGCAGAGAAAGTCCATTATCATATGGTTTCATTTATTTGTGGAACATAAGGAATAGGATGGAGGACATTAGGAGAAGGAAGAGAAAAATGAAGGGAAGGAAATCAGAGGGAGAGATGAACCATGAAAGACTATGGACTCTGAGAAACAAACACGGTTTTAGAGGGGAGGGGGGCCCGGGGAGGGGTTAGCCCGGTGATGGGTATTAAGGAGGGCACATATTGCCTGGAGCACTGGGTGTTATACGAAAACAATGGATCATGAATCACTACATCAAAAACTAATGATGTATTGTATGGTGACTAACATAATAAAAATTTTTTAAAAAATTTAAAAAAATGTGGAGTTTAGATATATTTACCTAGACAAAGAGGAGAATCAGGGTGATAGGAATGACTGTCATCTAAGCTCTTTTACCCAGAATTTTACTCTTTGAAAGAAATTTTTTCAGGCTTTGGCTATTTTTCTCATTTGGTAACTAGATGGCACTGTTGCACCATGTAATTTTGCTAGGTTTCTGTCCATACTTGTGTTGGAGGATAAGAATGAAATTTTGTCTTTCTGAGACTGGGACTACTATTTCTTGCCATATTAGGCAGTTTTGCTACTGGGGAAATTCTTTTCCAATTCTTTTTCAAAAGGAAGGTTTATTTTAATTCTAAACCTAGAAGAGGGTTGCCATGGCAGGGGCCTTCAGACTCTATGATTCTGGAACCCCAAAATTCCGAAATTTTCTGTCTCAGTGTAGCTGCCAAGTGGCTCACCTCACCCCTATAGCATAATAGGGTGCTCACATTGGTTTCTGGGGAGTGGGAAAGGCTGGAAAGCTCTTTTCTGGGAAAGTAGGAATGGTAGCCACAAAATTAATAACATATCTGCCTTTCCCTCAAAAAACCCTGAGATGTGGCTGCTATGGAACTTGGGAAAGATTCCTTTCACTCTCTGGATTAGATAATTATCAAGTCATATTAATGTCTTTTTGAAAAAAATTTTTATTGTTAAGTTAATCACCATACATTACATCATTAGTTTTAGATGTAGTGTTCCATGATTCATTGTTTGTGCATAACACCCAGTGCTCCATGCAGAACGTGCCCTCCTCAATACCCATCACCAGGGTAACCCATCCTCCCACGCCCTTTCCCTCTAGAACCCTCAGTTTGTTCTTCGGAGTCCATCGTCTCTCACGGTTCTGCTCCCCCTCCGATTTCCTCCCCTTCATTCTTCAGCTCCTGCTATCTTCATTTTTTTTTTCTTAACATATATTGCATTATTTGTTTCAGAGGTACAGATCTGAGATTCAACAGTCTTGCACAATTCACAGCGCTTACCAGAGCACATACCCTCTCCAGTGTCTATCACCCAGTCACCCAATCCCTCCCACCCCACCCCCCACTCCAGCAACCCTCAGTTTGTTTCCTGAGAATAAGAATTCCTCATATCAGTGAGGTCATATGATACATGTCTTTCTCTGTTTGACTTATTTCGCTCAGCATAATACCCTCCAGTTCCATCCACGTCATTGCAAATGGCAAGATCTCATTCCTTTTGATGGCTACATAATATTCCATTGTATATATATACCACCTCTTCTTTAGCCATTCATCTGTTGATGGACATCTTGGCTCTTTCCACAGTTTGGCTATTGTGGACATGGCTGCTATAAACATCGGAGTGCACGTACCCCTTCGGATCCCTACATTTGTATCTTTGGGGTAAATACCCAGTACTGCAATTGTAGGATAGTATGGTAGCTCTATTTCCAACTTTTGGAGGAACCTCCATACTGTTCTCCAGAGTGCCTGCACCAGGTTGCATTCCCTCCAACAGTGTAGGAGGGTTCCCCTTTCTCCGCATCCCCGCCAACATCTGTCATTTCCTGACCTGTTAATTTTTGCCATTCTAACTGGTGTGAGGTGGTATCTCATTGAGGTTTTTTATTTTTTTTAATTTTTTATTGTTATGTTAATCACTATACATTACATCATTAGTTTTTGATGTAGTGTTCCATGATTCATTGTTTGTGCATAAATCCCAGTGCTCCATGCAGAACGTGCCCTCTTTAATACCCATCACCAGGCTAACCCATCCTCCCACCCCCCTCCCCTCTAGAACACTCTGTTTTTCAGAGTCCTTCGTCTCTCATGGTTTGTCTCCCACTCCGATTTCCCCCCCTTCATTCTTCCCCTCCTGCTATCTTCTTCTTTTTTTTTTCCTTAACATATAATGTATTATTTGTTTCAGAAGTATAGATCTGTGATTCAACAGTCTTGCACAATTCACAGAGCTCACCATAACACATACCCTCCCCAGTGTCTATATCCCAGCCACCACATCACGCCCAGCCCACACCCTACTCCAGCAACCCTCAGTTTGTTTCCTGAGATTAAGAATTCCTCATATCAGTGAGGTCATATGATACATGTCTTTCTCTGATCGACTTATTTCGCTCAGCATAACACCCTCCAGTGCCATCCACATGGTTGCAAATGGCAAGATCTCATTCCTTTTGATGGCTGCATAATATTCCATTGTGTATATATAACCCATCTTTTTTATCCATTCATCTGTTGATGGACATCTTGGCTCTTTCCACAGTTTGGCTATTGTGGACAGTGCTGCTATAACCATTGGGGTGCACGTACCCTTTCAGATCCCTACATTTGTATCTTTGGGGTAAATACCCAGTAGTGCAATTGCTGGATCATATGGCAGCTCTATTTTCAAGTTTTTGAGGAACCTCCATACTGTTTTCCAGAGTGGTTGCACCAGCTTGCATTCCATGAACAGTGTAGGAGGGTTCCACTTTCTCTGCATCCCCGCCAACATCTGTCCTTTCCTGACTTGTTAATTTTAGCCATTCTGACGGGTGTGAGGTGGTATCTCATTGAGGTTTTGATTTGAATTTCCCTGATGCCAAGTGATGTTGAGCACTTTTTCATGTGTCTGTTGGCCATTTGGATGTCTTCTTTGGAAAAATGTCTGTTCATGTCTTCTGCCCATTTCTTGATTGGATTCTTTGTTCTTTAGGTGTTGAGCTTAATAAGTTCTTTATAGATTTTTGTTAAAGATTTTATTTATTTATTTGTGAGAGAGAATGAGAGACAGAGAGCACGAGAGGGAGGAGGGTCAGAGGGAGAAGCAGTCTCCCCGCTGAGCAGGGAGCCCGATGTGGGACTCGATCCCGGGACTCCAGGATCATGACCTGAGCCGAAGGCAGTTGCTTAACCGACTGAGCCACCCAGGTGCCCAATAAGTTCTTTATAGATTTTGGATATTAGCCGTTTATCTGATATGTCATTTGCAAATATCTTCTCCCATTCTATCTTTTGGTTTTGTGGACTGTTTCTTTTTCTGTGCAAAAGCTTTTTCTCTTGAGGAAGTCCCAATAGTTCATTTTTGCCCTTGCTTCCCTTGCCTTTGGCAATGTTTCTAGGAAGAAGTTGCTGCGGCTGAGGTCGAAAGGTTGCTGCCTGTGTTGTCCTTTAGGATTTTGATGGACTCCTGTCTCACACTGAGGTCTTTCAACCATTTGGAGTCTATTTTTGTGTGTGGTGTAAGGAAATGGTCCACTTTCATTCTTCTGCATGTGGCTGTCCCATTTTCCCAACACCATTTGTTGAAGAGACTGTCTTTTTGCCATTGGACATTCTTTCCTGCTTTGTCAAAGATTAGTTGACCATAGAGTTGAGGGTCCATTTCTGGGCTCTCTATTCTGTTCCATTGATCTATGTGTCTGTTTTTGTGCCAGTACCATACTGTCTTGATGATGACAGCTTTGTAATAAAGCTGGAAGTCGGGATTGTGATTCTGTCAGCTTTGCTTTTCTTTTTCAACATTCCTCTGGCTATGCGGGGTCTTTTCTGGTTCCATACAAATTTTAGGATTATTTGTTCCATTTCTTTGAAAAAAGTAGATGGTATTTTGATGGGGATTGCATTGAATGTGTAGATTGCTCTAGGTAGCATTGACATCTTCACAATATTTGTTCTTCCAATCCATGAGCATGGAACGTTTTTCCATTTCTTTGTGCCTTCCTCAATTTCTTTTGTGAGTATTTCATAGTTTTCTGAGTACAGATCCTCTGCCTCTTTGGTTAGATTTATTCCTAGGTATCTGATGGTTTGGGGTGCAATTGTAGATGGGATTGACTCCTTAATATCTCTTTCTTCTGTCTTGTTGGTGTATAGGAATGCCACTGACTTCTGTGCATTGATTTTATATCCTGCCACTTTACTGAATTCCTGTATGGTTTCTAGCAGTTTTGGGGTGGAGTCTTTTGGATTTTCCACATAAAGTATCATATCATCTGCAAAGAGTGAGAGTTTGACTTCTTCTTTGCTGATTTGGATGCCTTTGATTTCTTTATGTTGCCTGATTGCTGTGGCTAGGACTTCCAATACTATGTTGAATAGCAGTGGTGATAGTGGACATCCCTGCCGCATTCCTGACCTTAGGGGGAAAGCTCTCAGTCTTTCCCATTGAGAATGATATTCACTGTAGGTTTTTCATAGACGGCTTTTATGATATTGAGGTATGTACCCTCTATGCCTATACTCTGAAGAGTTTTGATCAAGAAAGGATGCTGTACTTTGTCAAATGCTTTTTCTGCATCAGTTGAGAGGATCATATGATTCTTGTTCTTTCTTTTGTTAATGTATTGTATCACGTTGATTGATTTGCAGATGTTGAACCAACCTTGCAGCCGAGGGAACAATCCCACTTAGTGGTGGTGCATAATCCTTTTAAGGTACTGTTGGATCCTATTGGCTAGTATATTGGTGAGAATTTTTGCATCCATGTTCATCAGGGATATTGGTCTGTAATTCTCCTTTTTGATGGGGTCTTTGTCTGGTTCTGGGATCAAGGGAATGGTGGCCTCATAAAATGAGTTTGGAAGTTTTCCTTCCATTTCTATTTTTTGGAACATTTTCAGAATAGGTATTAATTCTTCTTTAAATGTTTGGTAGAATTCCCCTGGGAAGCCATCTGGCCCTGGGCTTTTGTTTCTTGGGAGAATTTTGATGACTGCTTCAATTTCCTTAGTAGTTATAGGTCTGTTCAGGTTTTCTATTTCTTCCTGGTTCAGTTTTGGTAGTTGATACATCTCTAGGAATGCAGCCATTTCTTCCAGGTTATCGAATTTGCTGGCATATAGTTGCTCTTAGTATGTTCTTATAATTGTTTGTATTTCTTTGGTGTTGGTTGTGATCTCTCCTCTTTCATTCATGATTTTGTTGATTTGCGTCCTTTCTCTTTTGTTTTTGATAAGTCTGGCCATGGGTTTGTCAATTTTGTTAATTCTTTCAAAGAACCAGCTCCTAGTTTCCTTGATCTGTTCTACGGTTCTTTTAGTTTCTATTTCATTGATTTCTGGTCTGATCTTTATTATTTCTCTTCTCCTGCTGGGTTTAGGCTTTATTTGCTGTTCTTTCTCCAGCTCCTTTAGGTATAGGGTTAGGTTGTGTACTTGAGACCTTTCTTGTTTCTTGAGAAAGGCTCGTATTGCTATATTCTTTCCTCTTAGGACTGCCTTTGCTGCATCCCAAAGATTTTGAACAGTTGTGTTTTCATTTTCATTGGTTTCCATAATTTTTTTTAATTCTTTTTTAATTTCCTGGTTGACCCATTCATTCTTTAGTAGGATGCTCTTTAGCCTCCATGTATTTGAGTTCTCTCTGACTTTCCTCTAGTTTCTAGTTCTAGTTCTAGTTTCTAGTTTCCTTCTAGTTCTAGTTTCAAAGCATTGTGGTCTGAAAATAGGCAGGGAATGATCCCAATCATTTGGTACTGGTTGAGACCTGATTTATGACCTAGGATGTGATCGATTCTGGAGAATGTTTCATGGGCACTAGAGAAGAATGTGTATTCCATTGCTTTGGGGATGGAATGTTCTGAATATCACTGTGAAGTCCATTTGGTCCAGTGTGTCATTTAAAGTCTTTATTTCCTTGTTGATCTTTTGCTTAGATGATCTGTCCTTTTCAGTGAGGGGGGTGTTAAAGTCCCCCACTATTACTGTATTGTTGTCCATGTGTTTCTTTGCTTATGATATTAATTGCCTTATATAATTGGTGCTCCCATGTTAGGGGCATAGATATTTACAATTGTTAGATCTTCTTGTTGGATAGACCCTTTAAGTAGGATATAGTGTCCTTCCTCATCTCTTACTACAGTCTTTGGTTGAAAATCTAATTTGTCTGATATAAGGATTGCCACCTCAGCTTTCTTTTGGTGTCCATTATAATGGTATATGTTTTTCCACCCCCTCAATTTCAATCTGGGGGTGTCTTTGGGTCTAAAATGAGTCTCTTGCAGACAGCATATCGATGGGTGTTTTTTTTATTTTTTATTTTTTTTTATTATGTTAGTCACCATACAATATATCATTAGTTTTTGAAGTAGTGATCCACGATCCATTGTTTTCTTATAACACCCAGTGCCAAATGCTGTACGTGCCCTCCTTAATACCCACCACCGGGCTAACCCATCCCCCCTTCCCCTCCCCTCTAAAACTGTGTTTGTTTCTCAGGTCCATAGTCTCTCATGGTTCATCTCTCCCTCCAATTCCCCCCGCCAATTTTTCCCTTCCTTCTCTTAATGTCCTCCATGTTATTCCTTATGTTCCACAAATAAGTGAAATCATATGATAATTGACTTTCTCTGCTTGACGTATTTCACGTAACATTATCTCTTCCAGTCCCATCCATGTTGAAGTTGGGCATTCATCTGTTCTGATGGCTGAGTAATATTCCATTGTATATATGGACCACATCTTCTTTATCCATTCATCTGTTGAAGGGCATCTCGGCTCTTTCCACAGTTTGGCTATTGCAGATATTGCTGCTATGAACATTGGGGTGCATATGGCCCTTCTTTTCACTACATCTGTGTCTTGGGGTAAATACCCAATAATGCAATTGCTGTGTCATAGGGTAGCTCTATTTTTAAATTTTTGGGGAACCTCCACACTGTTTTCCAAAGCGGCTGTACCAACTTGCATTCCCACCAACAGTGTAAGAGGGTTGCCCTTTCTCCACAACCTCTCCAGCATTTGTTGTTTCTTTCCCTGTGCATTTTTGCCATTCTAACTGGTGTAAGGTGGTATCTCAGTGTGGTTTTGGTTTGGATTTCCCTGATGGCTAATGATGATGAACATTTTTTCATGTGTCTGTTAGCCATTTGTATGTCTTCTTCAGAGAAGTGCCTTTTCATCTCTTCTGCCCACTTTTTGACTTGATTATTTGTTTTTTGGGTGTTGAGTTTCAGAAGTTCTTTATAGATTTGGATACCAGCCCTTTATCTGTAGTGTCATTTGCAAATATCTTCTCCCATTCTGTGGGTTGCCTCTTTGTTTTGTTGACTGTTTCCTTGGCTGTGCCGAGGTATCTTATGGTTTTGGGTACTATTGTAAATGGAATTGTTTCTCTAATTTCTAATTTCTCTTTCTACAGTTGCGTTGTTAGTGTATATGAAAGCAACTGATTTCTGTGCATTGATTTTGTATCCTGCCACATTACTGAATTGCTGTATTAGTCTAGTAATTTGGGGGTGGACTCTTTTGGGTTTTCCACATAAAATATCATGTCGTCTGCGAAAAGAGAGAGTTTGACTTCTTCTTTGCCAATTTGAATACCTTTTATTTCTTTTTGTTGTCTGATTGCTGTTGCTAGGACTTCCAGTGCTATGTTGAACAATAGTGGCGAGACTGGGCACCCTTGATGTGTTCCTGATCTTAAGGGAAAGGCTCTCAGCTTTTCCCCATTGAGGATGATATTTGCTGTGGGTTTTTCACAGATGGATTTTATGAGCTTGAGGAATGTTCCCTCTATCCCTATACTCTGGAGAGTTTTAATCAGGACAGGATGCTGTATTTTGTCAAATGCTTTTTCTGCATCAATTGAGAGGACCATATGGTTCTTCTCCCTCCTCTTATTAATATGTTCTATCACATTGATTGATTTGTGAATGTTGAACCACCCTTGTATCCCGGTGATAAATCCCACTTGGTCATGTTGGATGATCCTTTTAATGTATTGTTGGATCCTATTAGCTAGGATTTTGTTGAGGATTTTGCAATCCATATTCATCAGGGATATCAGTCTGAAATTCTCCTTTTTGATGGGGTTTTTGCCTGGTTTGGGGATTAAGGTAATGCCGGCCATGTAGAATGAGTTTGGAAGTTTTCCTTCTGTTTATATTTTTGAAACAGCTTCAGTAGAATAGGTATTATTTCTTCTTTGAATGTATGGTAGAATTCCCCAGGGAATCCTTCAGGCCCTGGACTCTTGTATTTTGGGAGGTTTTTGATCACTGCTTCAATCTCGTTACTGGTTATTGGCCTATTCAGGTTGTCAATTTCTTCCTGTTTCAGTCTTGGCAGCTTGTAGGTTTCCAGGAAGGCCTCCATTTCATCCAGGTTGCTCAGTTTATTGGTATATAGTTGTTGTTAATCATTTCTAATAATTGTTTCTATTTCCTTGGTGTTAGTCGTGATCTCTCCCCTTTCATTCATAATTTTATTAATTTGGGTCCTTTCTCTCTTCTTTTGGATAAGTCTGGCCAGTGGTTTATCAATCTTATTAATTCTTTCAAAGAAAGAACTTCTAGTTTCGTTGATCTGATCTACTGTGTTTCTGGTTTCTAATTCATTGATTTCTGCTCTAATTTTAATTATTTCTCTTCTAATGCGTGGCTTAGGCATCGTTTGTTGCTTTTTCTCTAGTTCTTTAAGGTGTAGAGTTAGTTGGTGAATTTGGGATTTTTCAATTTTTTTGAGTGAGGCTTGCATGGTTATGTATTTCCCCTTGAGGACCGCCTTTGCAGTATCCCATAGGTTTTGGACCGATGTGTTTTCATTCTCATTGATTTCCGTGAATTGTTTAAGTTCTTCTTTGATTTCTTGGTTGACCCAAACATTCTTGAGCAGAGTGATCTTTAGCTTCCAAGTGTTTGAATTTCTGCCAATTTTTTTCTTGTGATTCAGTTCCAGTTTTAGAGCATTGTGGTCTGAGAATATGCAGGGAATAATCTCAATCTTTTGGTATCGGTTGAGACCTGATTTGTGACCCAGTATATGGTCTATTCTGGAGAAAGTTCAATGTGTGCTCGAGAAGAATGAGTATTCTGTTGCTTTAGGGCGGAATGTTCTGTAATATCTATGAGGTCCATCTGGTCCAATGTGTCATTCAAAGCTCTTGTTTCCTTGTTGATTTTCTGCTTAGATGATCTGTCCATTGCTGAGAGTGGAGTTTTGAGGTCTCCTACAATTCATGTATTGTTATTAATATGACTCTTTATTTTGGTTAACAGTTGGCTTATGTAGATAGCTGCTCCCATGTTGGGGGCATAGATATTTACAATTGTTAAATATTGTTGTTGGATAGACCCTTTAAGAATGATATAGTGTCCTTCTGTGTGTCTTATTACAGACTTTAGTTTAAAATCTAATTTGTCTGATATAAGAATTGCTACCCCAGCGTTTTTTGAGGTCTGCTGGCATGGAAGATAGATCTCCATCCCTTTACTTTCAGTCTGGATGTATCTTTAGGTTCAAAATGAGTGTCTTGTAGACAGCATATGGATGGGTCCTGTCTTTTTATTCAATCTGCAACCCTGTGCCATTTTATGGGAGCGTTTAGCCCATTCACGTTGAGAGTGATTATTGAAAGATATGAATTAATTGTCATTATGTTGCCTGTGAAGACGTTGTTTTTATAGATTGTCCCTGTAAATTTCTGTGGTAGATCACTCTTGGGCTTTTCCTCCTTTTATAGAACCCCCCTTAATATTTCTTGCAGGGCCGGCCTCATGGTCACATATTCTTTCAGCTTCTGCCAGTCGTGGAAGCTCTGCATCTCTCCATCCATTCTAAATGAAAGCCTTGCCGGATAAAGTATTCTTGGCTGCATGTTCTTCTCATTTAGTACCCTGAATATGTCTTGCCAGGCCGTTCTGGCTTGCCAGGTCTCTCTGGATAGGTCTGACGTTATTCTGATGTTGCTCCCTCTGTACGTAAGGAATCTCTTCCCCCTAACTGCCCTTAAGATGGTTTCCTTGGTTCTAAGATTTGCAAGTTTTACTATTACATTCTGGGGTGCTGGCCTATTTTCCTTGATCTTAGGAGGGGTCCTCTCTGCCTCTAGGACTCGAGTGTTTGTTTCATTCCCCAGATTAGGGAAGTTCTCAGCTACGATTTGCTCAAATATATCTTCTAGCCCTCTCTCTGTCTCCACTCCCTCTGGGGTTCCAGTGATTCTGACATTGGAATGCCTCATGGTGTCACTTATTTCTCTCATTCTATTTTCATGGATTCTGAGTTGTTTTTCCCTGGCCTCCTCTTTTCCCTTTTTATCTATTATATTGTCTTCCAGATCGCTTATTGTCTCTTCTGTCTCAGTTACCCTCGCTGTTAGATTATCTAGATTGGATTGGATCTCATTGATAGCATTTTTAAGTTCTGCCAATTCACCTTTTATTTCTGCCCTTAGAGACTCTATGTTGCCATTAATTGATTTCTCCATTCTAGCCATTGTCTTCACAATTGCTAGCCTGAATTCCGTCTCCGACATCTTGGTTATATCTGCATCCATTTGTAAATCTGCAGCATAAGTCATAATGTCTGAGTCTTTTCTATTTTGGGGGCTCCTTCTCCTAGTCATTCTGTTGGGTGTTTAAGGGAATGTATAGAGTCCAAATTATTGACCAGAACCCAGGCAAGATGCACCTGTTTTCTTGGGACCTTAGGGTTGCTGACCTCTTGTTTTCCCAGCCTGTCTTCTGGTGGAGGGCCCTGCCATGCTGTTACTCAGGCAACCCCGTTTGGGCGGAGTTGCCCTGCGCCCCTGTGGCAGGGGATGGGCTCAGTGGGAATCAGTCTTTGGGGCTTTTGTTCTCTGGTGCCTTTCCCTGGCAGCTTTCTTCATCTCTTCTGTGAGCCAAAGCAGAAGAGACCATTCCCAACCCTCTGCCTCAGAGCAGAGAGACCTCAGTCTGTTCTTCAGTGAGCTCTCCAGGCCACACCATCTCCGTTTCTGTCCCTGCTGCTATAAACTGCAGCATCCTGGGTTCTGCACCCCTCCACAGCACTCCCAGTCCTACCTCCAGGTCGGGGCATGTCTCTGTCCTTTGTGCTTCTAAAACCACCAGCCGCTCCCAGTTTGCGCGCACGCGCGACTCCGCCACTTGGTGTCCTGTTCCGGGGACTGCAGTTTGCGTGCGCGCGACTCCGCCGTTCGGGGTTTCCACCCTGGAGGTTGCAGTTCACCGGTGGGACCCCGGCGCTCCGGGTTTTCATCTCGGAGGCTACAGTTCACGTGCGCGAGACTGATGGGTCTTGTTTTTTAATCCAATCTGGTAGCCTGTGTCTTTTGATTGGGGCATTTAGCCCATTTACATTCAGGGTAACCTTGAAAGATAGGAATTAAGTGCCATTGTATTGCCTGGAAGGTGACTGTTACTGTATATTGTCTGTGTTCCTTTCTGGTCTATGTTACTTTTAGGGTCTCTCTTTGCTTAGAGGACCCCTTCCAATATTTCTTGTAGGGCTGGTTTCGTGTTTGCAAATTTCTTTAGTTTTTGTTTGTCCTGGAAGTTTTTATCTCTCCTTCTCTTTTCAATGACAGCCTAGCTAGATATAGTATTCTTGGCTGCATATTTTTCTCCTTTACTGCTCTGAATATATCATGCCAGTCCTTTCTGGCCTGCCAGGTCTCTGTGGATAGGTCTGTTGCCAATCTCATGTTTCTACTATTGTAGGTTACAGATCTCTTCTCCCAAGCTGCTTTCAGGATTTTCTCTTGTCTCTGAGACATGTAAGTTTTACTCTTAAATGCCGGGGTGTTGACCTATTTTTATTGATTTTGAGAGGGCTTCTCTGTGCTTCCTGGATTTTGATGCCTGTTTCCTACCCCAAATTAGGGAAGTTCTCTGCTCTATTTTGCCCCTGTATACCATCTGCCCCTCTCTCTTTCTTCTTCTTCTGGGATCCCAATTATTCTAATGTTGTTTCATCTTATGGTATCGCTTATCTCTCGAGTTCTGCCCCAGTGCCCAGTAGTTTTTTGTCTCTCTTTTTCTCAGCTTTTTTATTTTCCATCTCTTGGTCGTCTATATCACTGATTCCCTTTTCTGCCTCATTTATCCTAGCAGTTAGTGGCCCCATATGTTATTGCACCTCATTAATAGCCTTTTTGATTTCGACTTGGTTAAATTTTAGTTCTTTTATTTCTTCAGGAAGGGTTTCTCTAATAACTTCCATGCTTTTTTCAAGCCCAGCTAATATCTTTATTTTTTTATATTTATTTCTTCTTAAAGATTTTATTTATTTATTCATGAGAGACAGAGAGAGAGAGAGAGAGGCAGAGGCAGAGGGAGAAGCAGGCACCCCACGGAGCAGGGATCCCGATGTGGGACTCGATCCCAGGACCCTGGGATCATGACCTGAGCTGAAGGCAGACGCTTAACCGACTGATCCACCCAGGCGTCCCCAGGCTAGTATCTTTAAAGTGATGATTCTGAACTCTAGATCCGACATCGTACTAATGTCCGTATTGAGTAGGTCCCTGGCAGTCGGTACTACCTTTTGTTCTTTTTGTTGAGGTGATTTTTTCCGTCTTGTCATTTTGTCCAGAGGGGAACAGATGAATGAGAGAACAAAATGCTAACAGGGTAACAATGTCCCCAGAAAATATACTCTAAACAAATCAGAAAAGACCTGAAGCAGGGGGAAAAGAAAGGGAAAGAGAGAAAAAAGAAAGAAAAAAGAAAAAGATAAAGACAAAAACAAACAAAAACAGAACAGAACAAAACAAAAAAAAAAAACAGAATATGATCAAATATGATCAGGCTGGTACATAGATCAGTGCCACACACTAGATTTTGGGTGTACTTTGGTCTGTTAAAAGAATGTGCCCCCCAAAATTTTAAAGAAAGAAAAACTTATATATGTACAAACATAAGTGTTGATATGATGAAGGGATGGAATTTGATTGTAAAGATGAAAATTATAAAAAATTTTATAAAAGGAATTGATAAGAAGTTGTTTGAAAAAAAAGAAAGAAGGCGATTAAAAACAAGGATTAAAAAAAAGGGAGAGAATGTGATCAGGCAGCGGAGTAGAAAAAAGCCATACACTAGAGATTTAGGGTATATTTTGATCTGTTAGAAGGAACCATCTCAAAATTCTAAAGAGAGAACAACTTATATATATATATGCCAAATATACGGGTAACTACTATGAAGGGTTAGAATATGACTCTAAAAATGAAAAATAAAAATGTTTTTTAAAAAAGGGATTGATAAGATGTTGGTTGAAAAAGGGAAAAAGAAAAATTAAAAAAAAATTAACTTTGAAAGACTACACAATCATGGTAAAGAAGCCATGGATTCTATGTGCAGTATTCCCCTAGCGCTGGAGTTCTGCGGTTCTCATTGATCGGTAAACTTGGTCTTGGCTGGCTGTTCTGGCTGATCTTCTGGGTGAGGGGCCTGTTGCCATGGTTCCCAAATGTCTTTGCCGGAGGCAGAATTGCCCTGCCCTTGCCAGGTCCGGGCTAAGTAATCTGCTTGGGTTTGCTCTCGGGAGCTTTTTTTCCCTGCAAGCTTTCCATACAGCTTTGGAGGCGGAGAGTGAAAATGACGGCCTCCCAATCTCTGCCCCAGAGGAGCCGAGAACTCGGGGCCCCACTCCTCAGTGTGCCCCCAGAGAAAAGCAGTCAGTCACTCCCGTCTCCCCGGTCTCTGGCCGCACTCCATGCTCACCGGCCTGTGAATGCGTGTTTCTATCTCTGGCACCGGACCCCGTGTGGAGTCTCCAAACCCAGCAGATCCCTGTGGTGCTCTCCTGTGCTTCTCCTCCCGGGGGAGGAAGGTGAGTCTCCCCAGATCTGCCACTTGTTGGGTCCCTGATGGAGGAACAGTGGCCCAACTGTGCCCCGGATCACGGTTTATGGCAACCCTGAGCTGAGAGTCCACTCCTCAGCTCCGTCTCTGAAGCTGGCTTCCCTGCTCCGATCCTTGGGAGCTCTGCTGCACTCAGGCACCCCCAGTCTTTCTGTGACCTCGAGGGTCCTGAGACCACACTGTCCCGCGAGGGTTCCACCCTCCACTTAGCCACCGGAGTGACGTCCCTCAGCGGAGCCAACTTCTAAAAGTTCCTATTTTGTGCTCTGCTGCTCTATCCCTTGCCAGAAGTGGCCGATGGAGGCCCCTCCCCTGCCATGTATCCTCCCGAATATTGCCTTGGATTCACTTCTCCACACGTCCTACCTTCCAGAAAGTGGTCACTTTTCTGTTCAGAGAGTTGTTGTTATTCTTTTCTTCGATCTCCTGTTGAGTTTGTAGGTGTTCAGAATGGTTTGATCCCTAGCCAGCTAAATTCCTGAGACCAGACGAAATCCAGGTCTCCTACTCCTCTGCCATCTTGCTCCTGGAACCCATCTTAATGTCTTTTTTAATGTAATGCCACTATTGCCATGGAAGGACTTGGGTCCTGCAGAGGGCACTGGTGATTGAAGGGGATGCATATGATGGCTAGTGCAAATCTGTAAGTTAAGGTGAGTCCTATTTTCAAATTACGTTCCCCTTCTACAGAGACCAGTCTCTGTCCTGTACCCCACAAATATCATCATCCTGTCCTCCAGTTTGGGCATGGCTCTTGTGTCCTTATAGCTCTAGAACTAGCATTCCTGGCACAATTTGCTGTGCTTTGAAAAGCAACTTACTCTCTACTCTGCCTTACCAAAATGGGGTGTTAGAAGACCCCATTAGGCTGTGAAGTCTGTGGGCCTGCATCAAATAAGTCCCTGCTAAGCCATTTACCAGTTGTGTGATCTTGGGCCTGTCAAACCACCTCTCTGAGCTTTTTTTTTCTTGTCTTTGAACAAAGGAAAATTCATCTTTCTCACAGGGAGGAGGATAAATAAAGGTGAAGGCACCATGTAATTGCCGATACTATGTTAATAAAAGTATAATTGCCATTAATCTGGGTACATTTTCCTATTGTATAATCTAATTCTTAAAAAGCGAGAATAGAAAGGAAAAATAAGACCAGTAACAATAAACTAGGAATTCATTGTACAAGTTTACAAGCCAGAAAACCTGCAGGGTAAGGGAGGAAAGGACACACCTGGCATGATGTGTTTTGGCATTTGCAGGTATTGTAAAATCAAACTACTTGCTCTTTTATTTTAAAAATTATTTTTATTGTGATATAAATCATGTGCCATAAAATTTACCATTTGAAAGTGTACAATTTAGTATGTTCACAAACGTGTGTAACCATCACTGTTATCTAATTCCAGAACATTTTCATCACTCCAAAACAAAACCCCATACAGTTGATGGTGTCTGGCATGTCTCGGAGGTTCTGTTTATTTTTCTTTATTCTTTTTCCTTTCTTTTTCTCAGACTGGATAATTTCAGTTGATCTCTCTTCAAGTTTGGTGAGTCTTCCTTCTACCTGCTCAAATCTGTTGCTGAGCACCTCTAGTGGATTTTTCCCTTTTATTTATTGTGCTTTTCAACTCTATAATTTCTACTTGGTTCCTTTTCATAATATGTCTTTATTGATATTCTCTATTTGATAGCATTCATATATATATATAATTTTAATACTTTGACATGATTTTCTTTAGGTTTTTGAATACATTTTAAATTGTTGACTTAAAATCTTTGTCTAGTGAGTCCAATGTTGAGTTTCCCTGGAGAAAATTTCTATTAAGTTTTTTTTCCTTATTCATGAGCCATACTTTCTCATTTCTTTGCACATCAAATACTTTATTGTTGTTGAAAATTAGATTTTTAAATAATATAATACAATGTGGCAACTCTGGAAACCAGATTCTTCCCTCAGCTTAGGATTTGTTGTTGTGGTTTGTTGTAGTTGTTTGTCTAGTAACTTCTCTGAATTAGTTCTATATAGTTTGTAGTTTTGTTATGTGCTGCCACATAACAAAGTCTCTACTCAGTTTATTGGTAGCTAATTATTGGACAGAGATTTCCTTAAATTTCTGGAACCAAAATGTCTCCTAGCATTTACAGATGGTAGTGTTAAGGCACACCTTCAACACTCAGAGAGGCAGCTTACAAGTCTGCCTCAGGGAACCACCAGACAGGTAATATAATGAAAATTCTTTGGGAATGAGGTCTGTTCTGCACCCTCCAGTACAGGGAATGCAGACAATTTTCAAGGCTCCTACTGAGCTGGAAAGGGGGTTGGGTACTAAGGTAAGTTAAAATGCTACAAAGCTCCCTGTTCTTACTGAGATTCAGCTGTTTTTCTCTTATAAATACTCCCTGGGTTGCTACAAGCTTTGGGTTATTTTTTAGAGTTCTGAAAAAGTTGATTCTGACAATGTTTGCCAGTTTTTTCATTGTTTTTTTATGGAGGAATGAGGTCTATAGCTGTCAAAGGTCTATACTCTGTCATTTTCACTGATGTTCACCCACTTTCTTCCTTTTGATGTTTCTATGAACCCAATTTGGCCTTGTTGGGGACAAGTCTACATAGCACCAGAGATCCTGTCAGTTTAGGCCATTGAGAGTGATGGAACACTGATTTTGGCTACAAGATGCAACCACCTGCATCTTATTATCTCATAAAGGTGCAGGGAAATCTCCAAAACAAAATTGACTTTTACCTTACAATCAATTTATAAGGGAGAATATAACCCTAAATTAAACCTCAAGTAGAGCATGCTCCAAAGTTATAATTACCATAATTACCAATTAAAGGACGGACATGCCACTCCAGTCCAATATTGTCATTGGTTCATTCACTCAGTAAATTTCTGTTGAACAGCTGGTATCAATTAAACTTCATGCTCGGTGATGAGGAAGAGACAGAGCTGAAGAAGATGTAGTCACTGCAGTAGTCTAGAGGCAGTGAGGGTGGCAACAGGGTGGACTGCGCTATCAGAGGCCTCACATGCCTCAGAGGAAAGGGTGCACGATATCTCTGAGGGACCCCCTGAACAAGGTGGCATTTGGGCTGAATGGTTTGAGCAAAACCATTTGTGGGGTATCATATTCCTTACTTAGGGCTTTCATCCTTGCTCTTCCTTCTTCCTGGAACATTCTTGCTTCACATACCTGGGTAATTTCTCTTCATTCAAGTATCAATGCAGAGAGGCCTTCCTGATTACCCAATCTAAAATAACCTCTCCTTCCACATTACTTCTACACTACTTCCAGTGATGCACTCACACTGGAGTATTTGACAGTGCCTCTGTATTCTCGAATGCAGGCATCATTAAAGATGTGCCTGGAAGCAGGGACAGTAATTTTAATTGAGAGTCCACACTGCCTTTTCATTATCTTCCTAGAACTTCCTAGAACTCTAGATAAGGTTATCTGAAAATGTTGCATTCACTTGCTTATTTATTGTATTCCCCTTGTTCCCTGTCCCTACCTCCACTTGAATATGAATCCCCAAGACCAAGGCACCTTGTCCATCATATTTACTCCTTTATCCCCAAGGGTCAGACAAGTTCTAAACATGGTTAATGCTCAATTAGTATTTGTTGAGTGAATGAATAGACTGCTAGAAGAAACATGTTAGGGATTGATTTCCCATTGCCTGGCTTTCTCTGCCTCGATTGTACCCATCCGCCACCCCCACTGCTGACTCTGGGCCTGACTTGGTTGACTGAGGGAACATGGCAATTTGTTGGTCTCAAGAGCAGCACTGTAGAGCAAAGTACTGCCCATAGAGGAACCAAGGGATGTAGGGCCTTTTCTCTTTCCTGTGGCTGGAGGCAGATCTTAAAGGTCATTCCTTCTATAGCCTAGGTGGTCATTGACATCAGTAAGAAGACATCATTTTTTTAAATTATTTTTAAAAATATAAATTAACAAAAGAAGAGCTGACAGATTGAGAATGACTGGACAAGAGGTGGCTCAGAAGGCATATGAGTAAAACAATACAAGTTGCATGGGGGAAAGCATCATATTTTCTTACCTACTTGGCTAAAAACAAGTGCCAGAATGGACAAATATCTCTTATACAGGGACCCAAAGGAGGAATGTCATTCTCTCACAAAAGCCAACTTTCTCAAGGAGTCAATGAAAGCTGGGTATGCATTTGTTTCTCTGTGTGTGTGTGTAACTTTAGGTGGTTGTGTATGTGTTTGTGTATGTTTATGTGTATGTAATTGCCTGAAGTACTTCTCAGACCTCATAAGCACGGTTCTACATATTTCTCCCATATTTCACACGTCCTTTGTCATTACATGATATTTTTCTGCATGTTCTGGAATATGGTGCAAAATCATACTGGTGTACATGGTGAGATGAATGACACCATAGAACTTCTAGATGAGGCAGAGTGTGTAAGGTGACCTGGGAGGGGACTCCAGGGCTGGTGTGGGCTGCTGTGCATCTTAGTCTGAGAGATGAAACATACTTCGAGGAAGAGGGAAATGGCAGAGCAAGAGCGGTGGCTATAATCTGGGAAAGGTCAGCTCTCAGACACCACCTCTCTAAGGTCTAACGGGTGGGAGCAGTACACGGAGGAGGATGGGGACACTTAACAAAGACAAGATATGGAATTTGTTTGTAAATAGAGTGGACCATGGCATAGTTATGGGTGATGGATGCTGCAGTGTGGCCTGTGTGATCAGGTATAGGGAGAACATTATTAAATGTGTAAACAAAGGTGAAACAATAGATGACATTTATCTTGATTTCATAAAAGCTCTCTCTTCTCCTCATAGCATTCTGATTTATAGGCAGTCTGCAGTGCCTAGGAAGTTCAAACTATTGAAATGAATTCAAATTGTTTTATCCAGAGAACGTGAAGAAAGAAATCCTTTTGGTATAAAGCTCACCACAGAGGACCAGTCTGCTACCTCCACTTGACAGGGATGGATGGAGTCATGTTGGGCAAGACATTCCCAGGGTGGGAAGGCACTGCTGTTGAGCTCTACAACAGGGACAATCAAGGACTGACATCTATGAAAATGGGAAGAATTTAGCTTCTGGCTGCCCCAGTGAACATCACCTGGTCACTTTGACATCAACACTCTAAAATCCCCATGGAGATCTATGTCCAGACCCTGGAAGGTTAAGGAGGATAATATTGGCTGCTCTGAGGTAATGGGAGTAATCAGAATGAGTGTTATGAATAAGCAGAGATAATGAGTTTTTCCAGCCTTTTTTTTTTTACCATATTCAGATTTTAAACTCCAATTTTCAAGTTTATGTTTTTTCATTTTCCCCTCTAAGAAGTGTTGTCTAGTGGGAAGTTTCAGAGATACATGCCAAGAGTAAATCTCATCTGCTTTGTCTGTCTATTGTTCCCTGGAGCAGGCAGGATTTGGGGTGATTCTCAGAGCTCAAACCTAAGGACTGTGCTCCCTGAGGGCACATCTTGAGGAAGTCACAACCCCTTGCCCTATCTCAGGTGCTATCTATCTGGGTGGAACAAATAGGACAATGAGACAATGGTTTCCATGATGTTAGGAAATAGCCTCTGGGGATTTGGTGTCAAGAGGCCAGTGGGTTACGGGCACAAGGAAGGCTCATAAACTTTGCTTTGAGAGAGAGTCAGGTCTGAGGCCTTAGGTGATGGGCACAGGCAGCCTAAGCAATCTTGTGTGGGGAAAGGCACTTCTAATTACAAAAGAGGCAATAAGGGATTTGCTTCCTATCTGGGGGAAGACAGGGACAAAGTGCTTTTTCCCATATGTGGGGGTACTGAATGTCAATGTCCTTATTTCCCCCTTTTCTGTATTCAAATGAATGATGTGGGGTTTTCTCTAATCAGGGGTAATGTGTGGTCAGTACAGCTCCTACTGCCACCCATGAGACCAGCAGGTCCCTGGCTGATCTCTATTGAACCAGTTTTGCCCCTCTCTGACCAGGGTGGGTCAAGGTGTCTGCTGGGCTGTTAAAATTACAGTCTTCAAGTTGTGGTTCTTTGTGAGGGCAAAACAGTGGTCCAAAAGTCTGATGTTACTGCTTAAAACCAGGGGTGAAACTAGGTTGGGGCTAGGTCAGAATAAAGAGCAAATGATCTACTCCTAAGACTCTGAGAGAAGAATAGATGACAATGACTCATTTTAAATGATAACCAGATGTAGTGATGCACTCACACTGGAGTATTTGATAGTGCCTCTGTATTCTCGAATGCAGGCATCATTAAATATGTGCCTGGAGAATCATAGGCAAGATGGCGGAGGAGTAGGAGACTGGATTTCGTCTCCTCTCAGGAATTCAGCTGGATAGGGATCAAACCATTCTGAACACCTACAAACTCAACAGGAGATCGAAGAAAAGAAGAGCAACAACTCTCTCATCAGAAAAGCGATCACTTTCTGGAAGGTAGGACGTGCGGAGAAGTGAATCCGAGGCAATATTCGGAGGATAGACGGCGGGGGAGGGGCCTCCGTCGGCCGCTTCTGGCAAGTGATAGAGCCGCGGAGCACAAAATCGGAACTTTTAAAAGTCTGCTCCGCTGAGGGACGTCACTCCGGTGGCTAAGCAGGGGGTGGAACCATCCGGGACAGTGTGGTCTCAGGACCCTCGGGGTCACAGAAAGACCGGGGGTGCCTGAGTGTGGCAGAGCTGCCAGGTAACGGAGCCGGGAAGCCGGCTGCAGAGGCGGAGCCCAGGCGCGGGCTCTCAGCTCGGGGTTGCCATAAACTGTGATCCACGGCACAGTCGGGCCACTGCTCCTCCAGCAGGGACCCAACAAGCAGCAGATCCGGGGAGACTCACCTTCCTCCCCCGGGAAGAGCCGCGTGGGAGTGCACCGCAGGGATCTGCTGGGTTTGGAGACTCCACCCGGGGTCGGGTGCCAGAGATAGAAAGGCTGGGTGAGCACGGAGTGCAGCTGGAGACCGGGGAGACGGGAATGACTGACGGCTTTTCTCTGGGGGCTCACTGAGGAGCGGGGACCCAAGTTCTTGGCTCCTCCAGGGCGGAGATTGGGAGGCCACCATTTTCACTCTCCGCCTCCAAAGCTGTACGGAAAGCTCGCAGGGAACAAAAGCCCCAGAGAGCAAACTCGAGCAGATTACTCAGCCGGGAGGGGGCAAGGGCGGGGCAATTCCGCCTCCAGCAAAGGCATTTGGAAACCACGACAACAGGCCCCTCTCCAGAAGATCAGCGAGAACAGCCAGCCAAGACCAAGTTTACCGATCAATGAGAACGGCAGAACTCCAGTGGGAGGGGACTACTGCACATAGAATTCACGGCTTTTTTACTATGATTCTTTAGTCTTTTAAAGTTAATTTTTTTTAACTGTCTTTTTGTCTTTTTATTTCTTTTTGAATTTTTCTTTTTCCCTTTTTCAACCAACATCTTATCAATCCCTTTTTAAAAAAAAAAAAAAAAACATTTTTATTTTTCATTTTTAGAGTCATATTCTATCCCTTCATTGTAGTTACCCATATTTTTGGCTTATATATATAAGTTGTTCTCTCTTTAAAATTTTGAGATAGTTTCTTCTAACAGATTAAAATATACCCTAAATCTCTAGTATATGGTGTTTTCTATTCCCCTGCCTGATCACATCCTCTCCCTTTTTTTTCTTTTTCTTTTTTCTTTTTTTAAATCTTCTTCTTTCTTTTTTCAAACAACTTCTTATCAATTCCTTTTATAAAATTTTTTATAATTTCCATTTTTACAGTCATATTCCATCCCTTCATCATATCAACCCTTATTTTTCTACATATATAAGCTTTTCTTTCTTTAAAATTTTGGGAGGCACTTTCTTCTAAAAGACCAAAATATACCCCAAATCTAGTGTGTGCCACTGATCTACATACCAGCCTGATCATATTTGATCACATTCTGGTTTTTGTTGTTGTTGTTGTTGTTGTTTTCTTTTGTTTGTCTTTGATTTTTTCTTTATCTTTTTCTTTTTTCTCTCTTTCCCCTTCTTTTCCCACTGCTTCAGGTCTTTTCTGATTTGTTTAGAGTATATTTTCTGGGGACGTGGTTACTCTGCTAGCATTTTGTTCTCTCATTAATCTATTCTCCTCTGCACAAAATGACAAGATGGAAAAAATCACCTCAACAAAAAGAACAAGAGGTAGTACCGACTGGCAGGGACCTACTCAATACGGACATTAGTACGATGTCAGATCTAGAGTTCAGAATCATCACTTTAAAGATACTAGCTGGGCTTGAAAAAAATATGGAAGTTATTAGAGAAACCCTTTCTGGAGAAGTAAAAGAGCTAAAATCCAACCAAGTAGAAATCAAAAAGGCTATTAATGAGGTGCAATAAAAAATGGGGGCGCTAAGTGCTAGAATAAATGAGGCAGAAGAGAGAATCAGTAATATAGAAGATGAAATGATGGAAAATAAAGAAGCTGAGAAAAAGAGAGATAAACAACTACTGGATCACGAGGGCAGAATTCGAGAGATAAGCGATACCATAAAATGAAACAACATTAGAATAATTGGGATCCCAGAAGAAGAAGAAAGAGAGAGAGGGGCAGAAGGTATAATGGAGCAAATAATAGCAGAGAACTTCCCTAATTTGGGGAAAGAAACAGGCATCAAAATCCAGGAAGCACAGAGAACCCCTCTCAAAATCAATAAAAATAGGTCAACTCCCCGACATCTATTAGTAAAACTTACGAGTCTCATAGACAAAGAGAAAATCCTGAAAGCAGCTCAGGAGAAGAGATATGTAACCTACAAGGGTAGAACATAAGACTGGCAACAGACCTATCTACAGAGACCTGGCAGGCCAGAAAGGACTGGCATGATATATTCAGAGCACTAAATGAGAAAAATATGCAGCCAAGAATACTCTATCCAGCTAGGCTGTCATTGAAAATTGAAGGAGAGATAAAAAGCTTCCACGACAAACAAAAACTAAAGGAATTTGCAAACACAAAACCACCCTACAGGAAATCTTGAAAGGGGTCCTCTAAGCAAAGAGAGAGCCTAAAAGCAACATAGACCAGAAAGGAATACAGACAATATATGGTAACAGTCACCTTACAGGCAATACAATGGCACTAAATTCATATCTTTCAATAGTTACCCTGAATGTAAATGGGCTAAATGCCCCAATCAAAAGACACAGGCTATCAGACTGGATTAAAAAACAAGACCCATCGATATGCTGTCTGTAAGAGACTCATTTTAGAAACAAAGACACCCCCAGATTGAAAGTGGGGGGGGTGGAAAACCATTTACCATGCTAATGGACACCAAAAGAAAGCTGAGGTGGCAATCCTTATATCAGACAAATTAGATTTTAAACCAAAGACTGTAATAAGAGATGAGGAAGGACACTATATCCTACTTAAAGGATCTATCCAACAAGAAGATCTAACAATTGTAAATATCTATGCCCCTAACATGGGAGCAGCCAATTATATAAGGCAATTAATAACAAAAGCAAAGAAACACATCGACAACAATACAATAATAGTGGGGGACTTTAACATCACCCTCACTGAAATGGACAGATCATGTAAGCAAAAGATCAACAAGGAAATAAAGACTTTAAATAACACACTGGACCAAATGGACTTCACAGACATATTCAGAACATTTCACCCCAAAGCAACGGAATACAAATTCTTCTCTAGTGCCCATGGAACATTCTCCAGAATCGATCACATCGTAGGTCATAAATCAGGTCTCAACTGGTACCAAAAGATTGGGATCATTCCCTGCCTATTTTCAGACCACAATGCTTTGAAACTAGAACTCAATCACAAGAGGAAAGTCAGAAAGAACTCAAATACATGGAAGCTAAAGAGCATCCTACTGAAGAATGAATGGGTCAACCAGGAAATTAAAGAAGAATTAAAAAAATTCATGGAAACCAATGAAAACGAAAACACAACTGTTCAAAATCTTTGGGATGCAGCAAAGGCAGTCCTAAGAGGAAAGTATATAGCAATACAAGCCTTTCTCAAGAAACAAGAAAGGTCTCAAGTACACAACCTAACCCTACACCTAAAGGAGCTGGAGAAAGAACTGCAAATAAAGCCTAACCCAGCGGGAGAAGAGAAATAATAAAGATCAGAGCAGAAATCAATGAAATAGAAACTAAAAGAACAGTAGAACAGATCAACGAAACTAGGAGCTGGTTCTTTGAAAGAATTAACAAGATTGATAAACCCCTGGCCAGACTTATCAAAAAGAAAAGAGAAATCACCCAAATCAACAAAATCATGAATGAAAGAGGAGAGATCACAACCAACACAAAAGAAATACAAACAATTATAAGAACATATTATGAGCAACTCTATGCCAGCAAATTAGATAACCTGGAAGAGATGGATGCATTCCTAGAGATGTATCAATTACCAAAACTGAACCAGGATGAAATAGAAAACCTGAACAGACCTATAACCACAAAGGGAATTGAAGCAGTCATCAAAAATCTACAAAAAAACCCCAAAAGCCCAGGGCCAGATGGCTTCCCAGGGGAATTCTACCAAACAATTCAAGAAGAATTAATATGTATTCTTCTGAAACTGTTCCAAAAAATAGAAATGGAAGGAAAACTTCCAAACTCATTTTATGAGGCCAGCATTACCTTGATCCCAAAACCAGACAAAGACCCCATCAAAAAGGAGAAGTACAGACCAATATCCCTGATGAACATGGATGCAAAAATTCTCACCAAAATACTAGCCAATAGGATCCAACAGTACATTAAAAGGATTATTCACCACGACCAAGTGGGATTTATCCCTGGGCTGCAAGGGTGGTTCAACATCCACAAATCAATCAATGTGATACAATACATTAACAAAAGAAAGAACAAGAATCATATGATTCTCTCAATAGATGCAGAAAAAGCTTTTGACAAAGTACAGCATTCTTTCTTGATCAAAACTCTTCAGAGTATAGGGATCGAGGGTACATACCTCAATATCATAAAATCCATTTATGAAAAACCTACAGCGAATATTATTCTCAATGGGGAAAAACTGAGAGCTTTCCCCCTAAGGTTAGGAATGCGGCAGGGATGTCCACTATCACCACTGCTATTCAACATAGTCTTGGAAGTCCTAGCCACAGCAATCAGACAACAAAAAGAAATCAAAGGCATCCAAATTGGCAAAGAAGAAGTCAAACTCTCACTCTTTGCAGATGATATGATACTTTATGTGGAAAACCCCAAAGACTCCACCCCAAAACTGCTAGAACTCATACAGGAATTCAGTAAAGCGGCAGGATATAAAATCAATGCACAGAAGTCAGTGGCATTCCTATACACAAACCACAAGACAGAAGAAAGAGAAATTAAGGAGGCGATCCCATTTACAATTGCACCCAAAACCATAAGATACCTAGGAATAAATCTAACCAAAGAGACAAAGGATCTGTACTCAGAAAACTATAAAATACTCATGAAAGAAATTGAGGAAGACACAAAGAAATGGAAAAACGTTCCATGCTCATGGATTGGAAGAACAAATATTGTGAAGATGTCTATGGTACCTAGAGCAATCTACACATTCAATGCAATCCCCATCAAAATACCATCCACTTTTTTCAAAGAAATGGAACAAAGAATCCTAAAATTTGTATGGAACCAGAAAAGACCCCGCATAGCCAGAGGAATGTTGAAAAAGAAAAGAAAGCTGGCAGCATCACAATTCCGGACTTCCAGCTCTATTACAAAGCTGTCATCATCAAGACAGCATGGTACTGGCACAAAAACAGACACATAGATCAATGGAACAGAATAGAGAGCCCAGAAATGGACCCTCAACTCTATGGTCAACTAATCTTCGACAAAGCAGGAAAGAATGTCCAATGGAACAAAGACAGTCTCTTCAACAAATGGTGTTGGGAAAATTGGACAGCCACATGCAGAAGAATGAAACTGGACCATTTCCTTACACCACACACAAAAATAGACTCCAAATGGTTGAAAGACCTCAATGTGAGATAGGAGTCCATCAACATTCTGAAGGAGAACACAGGGAGCAACCTCTTTGACCTCAGCTGCAGCAACTTCTTCCTAGAAACATCACCAAAGGCAAGGGAAGCAAGGGCAAAAATGAACTATTGGGACTTCATCAAGATAAAAAGCTTTTGCACAGCAAAGGAAACAGTCAACAAAACCAAAAGACAACCGACAGAATGGGAGAAGATATTTGCAAATGACATATCAGATAAAGGGCTAGTATCCAAAATCTATAAAGAACTCATCAAACTCAACACCCAAAGAACAAAGAATCCAATCAAGAAATGCACAGACATGAACAGACATTTTTCCAAAGAAGACATCCAAATGGCCAACAGACACATGAAAAAGTGCTCAACATTGCTCGGCATCAGGGAAATCCAAATCAAAACCTCAATGAGATACCACCTCACACCAGTTAGAATGGCTAAAATTAACAAGTCAGGAAATGACAGATGTTAGCGGGGATGCTGAGAAAGGGGAACCCTCCTACACTGTTGGTGGGAATTCAAGCTGGTGCAGCCACTCTGGAAAACTGTATGGAGGTTCCCCAAAAAGTTGAAAATAGAGCTACCATATGATCCAGCAATTGCACTACTGGGTATTTACCCCAAAGATACAAAAGTAGGGATCTGAAGTGTACGTGCACCCCGATGTTTATAGCAGCAATGTCCACAATAGCCAAACTGTGGAAAGAGCCAAGATGTCCATCGACAGATGAATGGCTAAAGAGGTGGTATATATATACAATGGAATATTATGCAGCCATCAAAAGGAATGAGATCTTGCCATTTGCAACGACGTGGATGGAACTGGAGGGTATTATGTTGAGTGAAATAAGTCAAACAGAGAAAGACATGTATCATATGATCTCACTGATATGAGGAATTGTTAATCGCAGGAAACAAACTGAGTGTTGTTGGAGTGGGGGGTGCGGCGGGAGGGATGGGGTGACTGGGTGATAGACACTGGGGAGGGTATGTGCTCTGGTAAGCGCTGTGAATTGTGCAAGTCTCTTGAATCTCAGATCTGTACCTCTGAAACAAATAATGCAATATATGTTAAGAAAAAAAAAAAAGAAGAAGAAGGTAGCGGGAGGAGAAGAATGAAGCGGGGGAAATTGGAGGGGTAGACGAACCATGAGAGATGATGGACTCTGAAAAACAAACAGGGTTCTAGAGGGGAGGGGGGTGGGAGGATGGGTTAGACTGGTGGTGGGTATTGAGGAGGGCACATTCTGCATGGAGCACTGGGTGTTATGCACAAACAATGAATCATGGAACACTTCATCTAAAACTAGTGATGTAATGTATGGGGATTAACATGGGAATAAAAAAATAAAATTAAAAAAAAAAAAAAAGAAAAGATGTGCCTGGAAGCAGGGACAGTAATTTTAATTGAGAAGTTCCACACTGTTATATTGAGATGGAAATGAGTATCTACCTATATCCATATAGCTATATAGATATATACATATAGATACAGATATATATCCATATACAGATATAAATAGATGTTTGTAAGTATCCTTTCCCTCCTCCCCTCTCTTCATAGTCATCACATCAGTTAAAAAGTAAAAATTCATTTTAAGTTAGTTATTTAACTTCATGTACTCCAAGTATTTATAATCAGAGTATTTATTATTTTTAAAAGATTTTTATTTATTTATTTATTTATTTATTTATTTATTTATTTGAGAGAGAGAGAGCATGAGCACAAGTAGGGGGAAGGCAGAGGGAGAAGCAGACTCCCCACTGAGCAGGGAGCCCGATGCAAGGCTCCATTCCAGAACCCTGGGATCATGACCTGAGCTCAAGGCAGATGCTCAACTGACTGAGCTGCCCAGGCACCCCAATCCAAGTATTTTTTAAATGTCTGAATTTACTCAGAAAAAAAAAGGCCTATTTCTTTTCTTTTTTTTTTTGAATTTTATTATGTTATGTTAGTCACCATACAATACATCATTAGTTTTTGATGTAGTGATCCACGATCCATTGTTTTCATATAACACCCAGTTCTCCAGGCAGTACATGCCCTCCTTAATACCCATCACCGGGCTAACCCGTCCCCCCTCCCCCCTCCCCTCTAAAACCCTGTTTGTTTCTCAGGTCCATAGTCTCTCATGGTTCAGCTCTCCCTCCAATTCCCCCCGCCCATTTTCCCCTTCCTTCTCCTAATGTCCTCCATGTTATTCCTTATGTTCCACAAATAAGTGAAACCATATGATAATTGACTTTCTTTGCTTGACTTATTTCACGTAGCATAATCTCCTCCAGTACCATCCATGTTGATGTAAAAGTTGGCATTCATCTTTTCTGATGGCTGAGTAATATTCCATTGTATATATGGACCACATCTTCTTTATCCATCCATCTGTTGAAGGGCATCTCGGCTCTTTCCACAGTTTGGCTATTGCAGACATTGCTGCTATGAACATTGGGGTGCATATGGCCCTTCTTTTCACTACATCTGTGTCTTTGGGGTAAATACCCAGGAGCGCAATTGCTGGGTCATAGGGTAGCTCTATTTTTAATTTTTGAGGAACCTCCACACTGTTTTCCAAAGTGGCTGTACCAACTTGCATTCCCACCAAGAGTGTAAGAGGGTTCCCCTTTCTCCACAACCTCTCCAACATTTGTTGTTTCTTTCCCTGTCCATTTTTGCCATTCTAACTGGTGTAAGGTGGTATCTCAGTGTGGTTTTAGCCATTTGTATGTCTTCTTCAGGTCTTTACCCCTTAATCCTTTACCCCTATGAAGTTCAGGAAACTTCATAGGTCACATTGGAAATGACCCTGTCCCTGGCCTTGGTGTATGACTGACCGAAATATCTGTGCCCTTCTCAAGACCCAAGTTCAGGGTCTTCCATTTGCACACATCTGTAGATGCCCATTGTGTTTTGAGGCTCTGGAAGATCAGGATCCACCAATGTATGGTCCAGTTCTGTATTAAAGATTTGACCTTCTGAGACATGTTTTGTGAACTCACAGAGAGACAAAGGCTAATGGATATGGATATGTACCTCATCCACTACATGTGTTTGGCACCTCGGGGGATAACAGGGCTTCCAAGTGCCAAAAGCTGAGCCCTGGCAGGGCTTGAACCACAGCAGCCATGCTGTGGGATCTGTAGTTAGATTTGCATTGAAGACCTTTTCCACTTCATTTGCAATTGTAATTATTTCTCTGAAAACCATGGACCTATGCTTTTATTTTATGAAGTAATAAAACTAATTAGCCACAACAAATCCTGTTTATGCTTAGTTTGCTCAGGACTACATATTGTATAATAGTTTGCCTCTTGGTAGGAACCTCTTGGTTGTGGCATGACATTGCTGCAATCTCCAGGGCCCCAGTGAAAGGGATGCTGCTTTCAAGGCAAAAACCTGCTTCAAGCCACCTATTAATCACAAACAGAGCTGTGCCCTGGCCTAAGGGCTGTCAGGTTTGCACCTTGTAGCCAACAGCAGAGTTCTAGGTGCTGCATTTGAGAATGAACAACAGTGCTTGATGTATAAGACACCAGGGTACAATCTAAGGCATAGAGAAACAATTCAAGGCCACATTTAAATCCAAGAAACAAAGAGAATGTGTCTACCAGCTAGGGAAACTTGCCACAGAACTCATCTTCTTTGACCAGCCTTGTCTTTGGGCTTCATTCAAGGGCATTGGGAAGAGATCACCTCACACAAATATAAATCCCTGAGTGCTTTTGCCTAAGGTGGTTCCTGGGGGCAAGAGAAACGCAAGAATTAAGGTGACTGATAAAATGGAATCTGCCATGTAAATTAAAAGCAGAAAGTGTACTTTAATCAGACCTGGTTACTGCTTTCACTCCATTTCCAAATATTAAAATTTTTCTTTCATTTCTTGAGTGAGTAATCCTGGCCCTGATTAATTGGAAACACCAGGTCCTTGATACTCCCACATATTATCCCTGGAGGGGACTGTGCTTCAGTGACAAATGTTAATGGAATGTGCTGCATTATCTTTCTTTGGCATAGCAAATAAAGAGGGGAAATCATTTATTCCTGGCTTTGGCAAGCAGCCTTAGGGGATCTCTGTGGCCTGGTTTTGACTCAAACTGAATGATGGTGGCAGTGTTGCTTTACTCTACCAGCAGAAAGAACTGCTGCTCTCTCATGCCATTAGCTAAATCAGAAACATCAAACTTTTATGGAATCCATTCCAGCTGAAACAACAGACTCCTTTATCGTTGTAGTAAGAGGGTTGGGAATTATTTTTCCGCTGGAAAATTAATATCTTGAATGTGCCAAGTGGATAATTTGGGATGTTCTTTTTTGATGCCAAAATGGTTGAATTTTTACCTGGAGGAGAGGGAACATGGAGTGGAGAATTCTATTGGTTTCCTGGAATGTTTAACAAATAAGTCTTTCTCAGCATGTGGTAAATGCTTTGCACTTTTGAGATGCTGTGGGTCAGGCACCAGGTAATGCTGTTGTCCTAATTTTTACTTCCAAAAAATATCTTGGAGGTCATTCTTATAAAAACCAATTTCTTGTGATCCTTCTTAAGCTTTTAAAAGACTATTTTCAAAGTTGACAAACACAATTGTTTCTTGATGTTAAAGTGAATCCCATAATTATTTTTATCTTATACAAATAACCATTTAGTTAAAGTTGGGGTGAGGTGTATCTAGGTTGCTATGTTTACCAGATCAGTTATGTGATGACCTTCTGGGCTGCCTCCCAAAGTGATAGTTACTTGATTACTCCATTCAGTGCTGGGCAAATGGGTCCAAATGTTAGCTTTTAGCTTCTTTCATGTTATTTGGAATGTGAAAACATCTCTAAAGGATTATAAATATTTTATTTAATTCACTGATTCTTAAAGAAAAGTATTTTCCTCTTCATTGGGAGTAAATGTTTAAAAGGTCTTTCCACTTCTGGCTTTCCACAGAATTACACGAATGCATCCAAGGACAGGGTATAACTACTCTGGCATTTTTGGGTAAGGTGAATCCCACTGAACAGGGATGCTCTCCAAAGAAGAGGCCAGCTGGAAGCAGTAGTGTAGTTGCCCTGGCTTCATAAGGGAGTGGCCCCAGGGTCAATAGCATCTACTAAGCAGGATTTCTGGAAAATTAATGGTCAGCCTCTGGAGCTGAAAAAAAGCTTGGTTAATCCTGACACCCTCATCTTCTCATGTCCCAAGATTAGATCTGTTGTCAGTGTCTGAGGGATCTTCCCTCCCAGACAAGGCTCTTTGGTGTTTGTATTGAATATTTGTTATGTGGGGCCTCCTGGTTTCCAAGTTCCTTCTTTTGCAATAATCTCCTGCTTTCCTATTGCAGAATCACTTCTCAGTCCTTGAGGGGAATCTTGATGGGGCTATCAGTGAAGGTGCCCTACCCTGCCCCGGTGGACAAGTGGGCACTGACTATAACCTCAATCAGATTTTCTCTGCAGAGCCTGTAGATAGTCTTGGTGTTTGTCCTTTTCTGATCATGGATTTTCAGGTTTTGGTTTTGTGAGCTCCATCATGTCCTTCCAATAGACCTTTTATTTCTGTTTAAATTGGCCACAGTCAATTTCTACTCTTTACACCCTTGTAATCCTGATTGAGTCACTTGTCTCATTCTGATGATTACTGGGACTTTTCTGTGTTGTAACCATAACGTAATTTGGCTGATTTTAAAAGAAAAACTCCCTAGAACTTAAATATCCAAGGATGTCTTCTTTAAAGGTTTATAAATTATGGAATGTTGTATAATCTCTAATTGGCTTGTATAGCAGACACTACAGGTGGTCTATCAATACACTTATAACTTCCCCATCTTCATTTACAGTTTTGTCTAGGAGCTTATTTTTCTCACATAGTAATTTCATTAAGGAAGGAACTCTTTTGTCAATCTCATGGGATGAACTTCACTAGTCTAAGGCAATCATGTTAATTCCATTCCCTTTGCTAGGGTCAGGCTTAGGAAGGAAGGACATGGAATATATATATGGACAGTGAGGCATGAAGGAGTTACAGTGCCTTGCAGACATCTAAGAAAGGTTTCTTGGCTCTTAAAAAGAGACATATGGGCAAATAGGTCCTTTTCAGATTCTGTTCATTGGAGTATGACAGTGTGATGCCTGAAGCAGAGGTTTGGGATCATGAAGGGAACAAGCTGAAGTCAAAGCCAACTGAGATGAGAATAGCAGAATATTGGTGGAAATAAGGTAGAAAGAATCTGGGTCTTTGAAAATTCTGTTCTGCATTTGAATTACCCAATTATGAACTTCTGTACACCATTCTCCTTGCTAGATAGTAAAAGATTCTTTAAGAAATGTTGGGTTTCCTGGTATTTACAGTCCAAAGCATTCTAAATAGCATACAAGTCTTGTTCAGAATAGATTTTATATTGAATTTGTGAAGTACATCATTGCCTACTGGCTGTTTTGGGGGCTTTTATCTATGAAGATAAATATGCATCTTTTTAAAAATATTTTTTAAATTTTGTTATATTAATCACCATACATTACATCATTAGTTTTTGAGGTACTGTTCCATGATTCATTGTTTGCATATACACCTGTGCTCCATGCAGAATGTGTGCTCTTTAATACCCACAACCAGGCTAACCCATTCCCCCACCCTCCTCCCCTCTCGAACCTTCAGTTTGTTTTTCAGAGTCCATAGTCTCTCCTGGTTCATCATCCCCTCCGATTTTCCCCCTTCATTTTTCCCATCCTACTATCTTCTTTTTTTTTTTTTTTTTAACATATAATGTATTATTTGTTTCAGAGGCACAGGGCTGTGATTCAACAGTCTTACACAATTCACAGCACTCACAATAGCACATATCCTCCCCAATGTCTGTCACCCAGCCACCCCATCCCTCCCACCCCCCACCACTGTAGCAGCCCTCAGTTTGTTTCCTGAGATTAAGAATTCCTCCTATCAGTGAGGTCATATGAAACATGTCTTTCTCTCATTGACTTATTTCGCTCAGCATAATACCCTCCAGTTCCATCTACGTCTTTGCAAATGGCAAGATGTCATTCCTTTTGATGGCTGCCTAATATTCCATGGTATATATATATACCGCCTCTTCTTTATCCATTCATCTGTCAATGGACATCTTGGCTCTTTCCACAGTTTGGCTATTGTGGACATTGCTGCTATAAACATCGGAGTGCACGTACCCCTTCGGATCCCTACATTTATATCTTTGGGGTAAATACCCAGTAGTGCAATTGCTGGGTCATAGGGTAGCTCTATTTTCAACATTTTTTTTTAAGATTCTATTTATTTATTTGACAGATAGAGACAGAGCGAGGGAGGGAACCCAAGCAGGGGGAGTGGGAGAAGGAGAAGCAGGCTTCCCGCTGAACAGGGAGCCTGATGCGGGGCTTGATCCCAGGACCCTGGGATCATGACCTGAGCTGAAGGCAGACACTTAATGACTGAGCCACTCAGGTGCCCCTATTTTCAACTTCTTGAGGAACCTCCATACTGTTTTCCAGAGTGGCTGCACCAGCTTGCATTCCCACCAACAGTGTAGGAGGGTTCCCCCTTCTTCACATCCCTGCCAAAATCTGTCATTTCCTGACTTGTTAATTTTAGCCATTCTGACGGGTGTGAGGTGGTATCTCATTGAGGTTTTGATTTGGGTTTCCCTGATGCAAGTGATGTTGAGCACTTTTTCATATGTCTATTGGCCATTTGGATATCTCCTTGGAAAAATGTCTGTTCATGTCTTCTGCCCATTTCTTGACTGGATCACTTGTTCTTTAGGTGTTGAGTTTAAGAAGTTCCTTAGAGGGGCGCCTGGGTGGCTCAGTTGGTTAAGCAACTGCCTTTGGCTCAGGTCATGATCCTGGAGTCCCAGGATCGAGTCCCGCATCGGGCTCCCTGCTCGGCAGGGAGTCTGCTTCTCCCTCTGACCCTCCTCCCTCTCATGCTCTCTGTCTCTCATTCTCTCTGTCTCAAATAAATAAATTTAAAAAAAGAGAAGTTCCTTAGATTTTGGATACTAGCCCTAAGTCTGATATGTCATTTGCAAATATCTTCTCCCATTCTGTCGGTTGTCTTTTGGTTTTGTGTACTGTTTCTTTTGCTGTGCAAAAGCTTTTTCTCTAGATGAAGTCCCAATAGTTCATTTCTGCCCTTGCTTCCCTTGCCTTTGGCGATGTTTCTAGGAAGAAGTTGCTGCAGCTGAGGTCGAAGAGGTTGCTGCCTGTGTTCTCCTTCAGGATTTTGATGGACTCCTGTCTCACATTGAGGTCTTTCAACCATTTGGAGTTTATTTTTGTGTGTGGTGTAAGGAAATGGTCCAGTTTCACTCTTCTGCATGTGGCTGTCCAATTTTCCCAACACCATTTGTTGAAGAGACTGTCTTTTTTCCATTGGACATTCTTTCCTGCTTTGTCAAAGATGAGTTGACCATAGAGTTGAGGGTCCATTTCTGGGCTCTCTATTCTGTTCCATTGATCCATGTGTCTGTTTTTCTGCTAGTACCATACTGTCGTGATGATGGCAGCTTTGTAATAGAGCTGGAAGTCCGGAATTGTGATGCCACCAGCTTTCTTTTCTTTTTCAACCTTCCTCTGGCTATTTGGGGTCTTTTCTTTTCTTTTGAGAGAGAGAGAGAGAGAATGATAGAGAGAGCACATGAGAGGGGGGAGGGTCAGAGGGAGAAGCAGACTCCCTGCCCAGCAGGGACCCTGATGTGGGACTCGATCCAAGGACTCCAGGATCATGACCTGAGCCGAAGGCAGTCGCTTAACCAACTGAGCCATTCAGGTGCCCCTCGGGGTCTTTTCTAGTTCCATACAAATTTTAGGATTCTTTGTTCCATTTCTTTGAAAAAAGTAGATGGTATTTTCATAAGGACTGCATTGAATGTGTAGATTGCTCTAGGTAGCATTGACATCTTCACAATATTTGTTCTTCCAATCCATGAGCATGGAAACTTTTTCCATTTCTTTGTGTCTTCCTCAATTTCTTTCATGAGCATTTTATAGTTTTCTGAGTACAGATCCTTTGCCTTCTTGCTTAGATTTATTCCTAGGTATTTATGGTTTTGGGTGCAATTGTAAGTGGGATCGACTCCTTAATGTCTCTTTCTTCTGTCTTGTTGTTGGTGTATAGGAATGCCACTGACTTCTGTGCATTGATTTTATATCCTGCCACTTTACTGAATTCCTGTATGAGTTCTAGCAGTTTTGGGGTGGAGTCTTTGGGGTTTTCCACATAAAGTATCATATCATCTGCAAAGAGTGAGAGTTTGACTTCTTCTTTGCCGATTTGGATGCCTTTGATTTCTTTTTGTTGTCTGATTGCTGTGGCTAGGACTTCCAAGACTATGTTGAATAGCAGTGGTGATAGTGGACATCCCTGCCATGTTCCTGACCTTAGAGAGAAAGCTCTCACCTTTTCCCCAAAGAGAATGATATTCACTGTGGTTTTTTCATAGATGGCTTTTATGTTATTGAGGTATGTACCCTCTAAACCTATACTTTGAAGAGTTTTGATCAAGAAAGGATGCTGTACTTTGTCAAATGCTTTTTCTGCAATTACTGAGAAGCTCATATTATTCTTGTTCTTTCTTTTCTTAATGTATTGTATCACACTGATTTATTTGCAGATGGTGAATCCACCTTCCAGCCTAGGGATAAATCCCACTTGGTCATGGTGAATAATCCTTTTAATGTACTGTTGGATCCTATTGGCTAGTATTTTGGTGAGAATTTTTGCATCCATGTTCATCAGGGATATTGGTCTGTAATTCTCCTTTTTGATGGGGTCTTTGTCTGGTTTGGGGATCAAGGTAGTGGTGACCTCATAAAAGGAGTTTGGAAGTTTTCCGTCCATTTCTATTTTTTGGAACAGTTTCAGAAGAATAGGTATTCATTCTTCTTGAAATGTTTGGTAGAATTCCCCTGGGAAGCCATCTGGCCCTGGGCTTTTGTTTGTTGGGAGATTTTTGATGACTGCTTCAAATTCCTAGTGGTTATAGGTCTGTTCAGGTTTTCTATTTCTTCCTGGTTCAGTTTTGGTAGTTGATACATCTCTAGGAATGCATCACATTCTTTCAGATTATCTCATTTGCTGGCATATAGTTGCTCATAATATGTTCTAATAATTGTTTGTATTTCTTTGGTGTTGGTTGTGATCTCTCCTCTTTCATTCATTATTTTATTTATTTAGGTCATTTCTCTCTTCGTTTTGGTAAGTCTGGCCAGGGGCTTATCAATCTCGTTAATTCTTCCAAAGAACCAGCTCCTAGTTTCGTTGATCTGTTCTACTGTTCTTTTGGTTTCTATTTCATTGATTTCTGCTCTGATCTTTATTATTTCTCTTCTCCTGCTGGGTTTAGGCTTTATTTGCTGTTCTTTCTCCAGCTCCTTTTGTATATGGTTGGGTTGTTTATTTGAGACCTTTCTTATTTCTTGAGAAAGGCTTGTATTGCTATATACTTTCCTCTTAGGACTGCCTTGGCTGCATCCCAAAGATTTTGAACAGTTGTGTTTTCATTTTCATTTGTTTCCATGAATTTTTTAAATTCTTTTTTAATTTCCTCATTGACCCATTCATTCTCTAGTAGGATGCTCTTTAGCCTCCATGTGTTTGAGTTCTTTCCGACTTTCCTCTTGTGATTGAGTTCTAGTTTCAAAGCATTGTGATCTGAAAATAGGCAGGGAATGATCCCAATCTTTTGGTACTGGTTGAGACCTGTATTGAGAACTATGATGTGATCGATTCTGGAGAATGTTCCATGGGCACTAGAGAAGAATGTGTATTCTGTTGCTTTGGGATGGAATGTTTTGAATATCACTGTGAAGTCCATTTGGTCCAGTGTGTCATTTAAAGTCTTTATTTCCTTGTTGATCTTTTGCTTAGATGATCTGTCTATTTCAGTGAGGGTGGTATTAAGTCCCCCACTATTATTGTATTGTCAATGTGTTTCTTTGCTTTTGTTATTAATTGCCTTATATAATTCGCTGCTCCCATGTTAGGGGCATAGATATTTACAATTGTTAGATCTTCTTGTTGGATAGACCCTTTAAGTAGGATATAGTGTCCTTCCTCATGTCTTAGTACAGTCTTTGGTTTAAAATCTAATTTGTCTGATATAAGGATTGCCACCCAGCTTTCTTTTGGTGTCCACTATCATGGTAAATGGTTTTCCAGCCCCTCACTTTCAATCTGGGGATGTCTTTGGGTCTAAAATGAGTCTCTTGCAGACAGCATATCAATGGGTCTTGTTTTTTTATCCAATCTGATAGCCTGTGTCTTTTGATTGGGGCATTTAGCCTGTTTACATTCAGGGTAACTATTGAAAGATAGGAATTTAGTGCCATTGTATTGTCTGGAATGTGACTGTTACTGTATATTGTCTGTGTTCCTTTCTGGCCTGTGTTGCTTTTAGGCTCTCTCTTTGCTTAGAGGACCCCTTTCAAGATTCTTATAGGGCTGGTTTCGTGTTTGCAAATTTCTTTAGTTTTTGTTTGTCCTGGAAGTTTTTATCTCTCCTTCAATTTTCAATGACAGCCTAGCTGGATATAGTATTCTTGGCTGCATATTTTTCTCGCTTAGTGCTCTGAATATATCCTGCCAGTCCTTTCTAGCCTGCCAGGTCTCTGTGGATAGGTCTGTTGCCAATCTAACGTTTCTACCATTGTAGGTTACAGATCCCTCCTCCCAAGCTGCTTTCAGGATTTTCTCTTTGTCTCTGAGACTTGTAAGTTTTACTATTAGATGTCAGGGTGTTGACCTATTTTTACTGATTTTGAGAGGGCTTCTCTGTGCCTCCTGGATTTTGATGGCTGTTTCCTTCCCCAAATTAGGGAAGTTCTCTGCTCTAATTTGCTCCAATATACCTTCTGCCCCTGTCTCTCTTTCTTTTTCTGGGATCCCAATTATTCTAATGTTGTTTCGTCTTATGGTATTGCTTATCTTCGAATTCTGCCCTCGTGATCCAGTAGTTGTTTATCTCTCTTTTTCTCAGCTTCTTTATTTTCCAGCATTTGGTCTTCTATATCACTGATTCCCACTTCTGCCTCATTTGTCTTAGCAGTTAGCGCCCCCATTTTTTATTGCACCACATTAATAGCCTTTTTGATTTCGACTTGGTTAGATTTTAGTTCTTTTATTTCTCCAGAAAGTGTTTCTGTAATAACTTCCATGCTTTTTTCAAGTCCAGTTAGTATCTTTAAAATCATGATTCTGAACTCTAGGTCTGACATCGTACTAATGTCTGTATTGAGTAGGTCCCTGGCAGTCGGTATTACCTCTTGTTCTTTTTGTTGAGGTGATTTTTTCCATCTTGTCATTTTGTCCAGGGGAGAATAGATTAATGAGAGAACAAAATGCTAACAGGGTAACAACATCCTCAGAAATATACACTAAAGAAATCAGAAAAACCTGAAACTGGGGGAAAAGAAAGCAAAAGAAAGTAAAAAGAAAAAAAAAGAAGAAGTTAAAAACAAAGAAAAACAGAAAAAAACAAAAAAGAATATGATCAAATATGATCAGGCTGGTGCATTGATCAGTGCCACACACTAGATTTTGGGTGTATTTTGGTCTGTTAAAAGAAAGTGCCTCCCAAAATTTTAAAGAAAGAAAAACTTATATATTTACAAAAATAAGGGTTGATATGATTAAGGGATGGAATATGACTGTAAAGATGAAAATTATAAAAAAAATTATAAAAGGAATTGATATGATAAGAAGTTGTTGAAAAAAGAAAGAAGAGGATTTAAAGAAAAAGAAAAGAAAAAAAAGGGAGAGAATGTGATCAGGCAGGGGACTAGAACAAAGCCATACACTAGAGATTTAGGGTATATTTTGATCTGTTAGAAGAAAGAATCTCAAAATTTTAAAGAGAGAACAACTTATATATATATGCCAAAAATACGGGTCACTACTATGAAGGGATAGAATATGACTCTAAAAATGAAAAATAAAAATTTTTTTTTAAAAGGGATTGATCAGATGTTGGTTGAAAGGGGAAAAAGAAAAATTCAAAAAAAAAAGACAGTTAAAAAAAATTAAATTTGAAAGACTAAAGAGTCATGGTAAAAAAGCCATGGATTCTATGTGCAGTACTCCCTTAGCTCTGGAGTTCTGCCGTTCTCATTGATTGGTAAATTGGTCTTGGCTGGCGGTTCTTGCTGATCTCCTGGGGGAGGAGCCTGTTGCCGTGGTACCCAAATGTCTTTGCTGGAGGTGGAATTGCCCCGCCCTTGTCTGGTCCTGGCTAAGTAATCTTTTCGGGTTTGCTCTCGGGAGCTTTCGTTCCCTGCAAGCTTTTTGTACAGCTTTTGAGGACAACAGTGAAAATGGCGGCCTCCCAATCTCCACCCTGGAGGAGCTGAGAACGTGGGGCCCTGCTCCTCTTGAGCCCCCAGAGAAAGGCAGTCAGTCACTCCCATCTCCCCGGTCTTTGGCCGCACTCCATGCTCAGCTGGCCTGTGACCGAGCTTTTCTATCTCTGGCGCACGACCCATTGTGGAGTCTCCAAACCCAGCAGATCCCTGCAGTGCACTCCCGTGCCGCTCCTCATAGGGGAGGAAGGGGAGTCTCCCCGGATCTGCCATGTGTTGGGTCCCAGCTGGAGGAGCAGTGGCCCGACTGTGCCGCAGATCACAGTTTATGGCAACCCCGAGCTGAGAGCCCATGCCTTGGCTCCATCTCTGCAGCCAGCTTCCCTCCTCTGATACCTGGGAACTCTGCCTCACTCAGGCACCCCCGGTCTTCCTGTGTATTGTATGGTGACTCACATAACATAACAAAATAAAAATGTTTTTTAAAAAAGAATTTTTTTATTATGTTATGTAAGTCACCATACAATACATCATTAGTTTTTGATGTAGTGTTCCAGATCCATTGTTTGGGTGTAACACCCAGTGCTCCATGCAGTATGTGCCCTCCTTCATACCCATCACTGGGCTAACCTCCCCCACACCCTCCCCTCTAAAACCCTCAGTTTGATTACCAGAGTCCATAGTCTCTCATGGTTTGTCTCCCCCTCTGATTTCACCCCCTTAATTTTTCCCTTCCTTCTCCTAATGTCCTCCATGCTAGTCCTAATGTTCCACAAATAAGTGAAACCATATGATAATTGTCTTTCTCTGACTTATTTCACTTAGTATAATCTCCTCCAGTTCCATCCATGTTGATGTAAAAGTTGAGTGTTCATCCTTTCTGATGCTGAGTAATATTCCATTGTATATATGGACCACATCTTCTTTATCCATTCATCTGTTGAAGGGCATCTCGGTTCTTTCCACAGTTTGGCTATTGTGGACATAGCTGCTATGAATATTGGGGTGCATATGGCTCTTCTTTTCACTACATCTGTATCTTTGGGGTAAATACCCAGGAGTGCAATTGCTGGGTTATAGGGTAGCTCTATTTTTAATTTTTGAGGAACCTCCACACTGTTTTCCAAAGTGGCTGTAGCAACTTGCATTTCCCCCAACAGTGTAAGAGGGTTCCCCTTTCTCCACAACCTCTCCAATATTTGTTGTTTCTCTCCCTGTCCTTTTTTGCCATTCTAACTGGTGTAAGGTGGTATCTCAATGTGGTTTTGATTTGAATTTCCCTGATGGCTAATAATGAACATTTTTTCATGTGTCTGTGAGCCATTTGTATGTCTTCTTTGGAGAAGTGTCTGTTCATGTCTTCTGCCCATTTCTTGACTGTATTTTTTTTTTTTTTTTTTTGGTATCAGAGAAGTTCTTTATAAATCTTGGATATCAGCCCTTTATCTGTACTGTCATTTGCAAATATCTTGTCGCATTCCGTGGGTTGCCCATTAGTTTAGTTGACTGTTTCCTTTGCTGTGCAGAAGCTTTTTATCCTGATCACGTCCCAATAGTTCATTTTTGCTTTTGTTTCCCTTGCTTTTGGAGACGTGTCTTGAAAGAAGTTGCTGTGGCTGATGTCAAAGAGGTTACTGCCCATGTTCTCTTTTAGGATTTTGATGGATTCATGTATCACAATAAGGTCTTTCATCCATTTTGAGTTTATCTTTGTGAATGGCATAAGAGAATGGTCCAGTTTCATGCTTTTGCATGTGGCTGCCCAATTTTCCCAGCACCAATTATTGAAGAGACTGTCTTTTTTCCATTGGATATTCTTTCCTGATTTGTTGAAGACTTGTTGACCATAGATTTGAAGGTCCAATTTGGGGTTCTCTATTCTGTTCCATTAACCTACGTGTCTGTTTTTGAGCTAATACCATGCTGTGTTCATGATCACAGCATTGTAGTATAGCTTGAAGTCAGGCATTGTGATGCCCCTAGCTCAAGTTTTCTTTTCAAACATTTCTCTGGCTATTCAAGGTCTTTTCTGGTTCCATACAATTTTTTTTTAAATTTTTTTTATTATTCGGTTAATCACCATACATTACATCATTAGTTCTTGATGTAGTGTTCCATGATTCATTATTTGTGCATAACACCCAGTACTCCATGCAAAACGTGCCCTCTTTAATACCCATCACCAGGCTACCCATCCTCCCACCACCCTCCCCTCTAGAACCCTCAGTTTGTTTTTCAGAGTCCATCATCTCTCATGGTTTATATCCCTCTCCGATTCCCGCCCCCCATTCTTCCCCTCCTGTTATCTTCTTCTTTTTTTCTTTTTGTCTTAAATTTATTGCATTATTTGTTTCAGAGGTACAGATCAGTGATTCAATGGTCTTGCACAATTCACACTGCTCACCAGAGCACATACCCTCCCCAGGGTCTATCACCCAGCCACGCATCCCTCCCAGCCTACCCCCCACTCCAGCAACCCTCAGTTTGTTTCCTGAGATTAAGAATTCCTCCTATCAGTGAGGTCATATGATACATGTCTTTCTCTCATTGACTTATTTCGCTCAGCATAACACCCTCCAGTTCCATCCACGTTGTTGCAAATGGCAAGATCTCATTCCTTTTGATGGCTGCATAATATTCCATTGTAAATAGATACCAAGTCCTCTTTATCCATTCATCTGTCAATGGACATCTTGGTTCTTTCCACAATTTGGCTACTGTGGACATTGCTGCTATAAACATCGGAGTGCACGTACCCCTTCGGATCCCTACATTTGAATCTTTGGAGTAAATACCCAGTAGTGCAATTGCTGTATTGTATGGTAGCTCTATTTTCAACTTTTGGAGGAACCTCCATACTATTTTCCAGAGTGGCTGCACCAGCTTGCATTCCCACCAACAGTGTAGGAGGGTTCCCCTTTCTCCACATCCCCACCAACATCTGTCGTTTCCTGACTTGTTAATTTTAGCCATTCTTACTGGTGTGAGGTGATATCTCATTGAGGTTTTGATTTGGATTTCCCTGATGCTGAGCAATGTTGAGCACTATTTCATGTGTCTGTTGGCCATTTGGATGTCTTCTTTGGAAAAATGTCTGTTCATGTCTTCTGCCCATTTCTTGATTGGATTCTTTGTTCTTTGGGTGTTGAGTTTGATAAGATCTTTATAGATTTTGGGGGGGGGTGAGCAAGATGGCGGAGGAGTAGGAAACCTGGATTTTGTCTCCTCTCAGGAATTCAGCTGGATAGGGATCAAAGCATTCTGAACACCTACAAACTCAACAGAAGATCGAAGAAAAGAAGAGCTACAATTCTCTGAACAGAAAAGCAACCACTTTCTGGAAGGAAGGACTTGCAGAGAAGTAAATCGGAGGCAATATTTGGGAGGATAGATGATGGGGGAGGGGGCCTCCATCCACCACTTCTGGCAAGGGATAGAGCCGTGGAGCATAAAATTGGAACTTTTAGAAGTCTGCTCCACTGAGGGACGTCACTCCAGTGGCTAAGTGGGGGATGGAACCCTCACAGGACAGTGTGGTCTCAGGACCGTTGGAGTCACAGAAAGACCGGGGGTGCCTGAGTGTGGTAGAGCTCCCAGGTATCGGAGCAGGGAAGCTGGCTGCATAGACAGAGCCGAGGAGTGGGCTCTTAGCTCCGGGTGGCCATAAACCATGATCCATGGCAGAGTCGGGCCACTGTTCCTCCAGCAGAGACCCAACAAGTGGCAGATCCGGGGAGACTCCCCTTCCTCCCCTGGGAGGAGCAGTGCAGGAGCACACCGCAGGGATCTCCTGGGTTTGGAGACTCCACACGGGGTCCAGTGCCAGAGATAGAAATGCTCGGTCACAGGCCGTGTGAGCATAGAGTGCGGCCGGAGACCGGGGAGACAGGAGTGACTGACTGCTTTTCTCTGGGGGCACACTGAGGAGTGGGGCCCCGAGTTCTCGGCTCCTCCAGGGCAGAGATTGGGAGGCCGCCATTTTCACTCTCAGCCTCCAAAGCTGTATGGAAAGCTTGCAGGGAACAAAAGCTCCCGAGAGCAAACCCGAGCAGATTACTTAGCCTGGACCGGGCAAGGGCAGGGCAATTCCGCCTCCGGCAAAGACTTTTGGAAACCATGGCAACAGGCCCCTCCCCCAGAAGATCAGCGAGAATAGCCAGCCAAGACAAGTTTACTGATCAATGAGAACCGCAGAACTCCAGCGCTAGGGGAATACTGCACATAGAATTCATGGCTTCTTTACCATGATTCTTTACTCTTTCAAATTTAATTTTTTTAACTGTCTTTTTTTTTTTTGAATTTTTCTTTTTCCCTTTTTCAACCAACATCTTATCAATCCCTTTTTAAAAAAAAAAAACATTTTTATTTTTCATTTTTAGAGTCATATTCTATCCCTTCATAGTAGTAACCCATATTTTTGGCATATATATATATAAGCTGTTCTCTCTTTAAAATTTTGAGATAGTTCCTTCTAACAGATCAAAATATACCCTAAGTCTCTAGTGTATGGTTTTTTTGTACTCCCCTGCCTGATCACATTCTCTCCCTTTTTTTTTCTTTAAATGCTCTTCTTTCATTTTTCAAACACTTCTTATCAATTCCTTTTATAAAATTTTTTATAATTTCCATCTTTACAGTCATATTCCATCCCTTCATCATATCAACCCTTATGTTTGTACATATATAAGTTTTTCTTCTTTAAAATTTTGGGAGGCACTTTCTTCTAACAGACGAAAATGCACCCAAAATCGAGTGTGTGGCACTGATCTATACACCAGCCTGATCATATTTGATCACATTTTTTTTTGTTTTGTTTTGCTCTGCTTTTGTTTTTTTATTTTTATCTTTTTCTGTTTTTTTTTTTTCTTTTTCTTTTTTCTCTTTCCCTTTCTTTTCCCACTGCTTCAGGTATTTTCTGATTCCTTGAGAGTATATTTTCGGGGAACGTTGTTACCCTGCTAGCATTTTGTTCTCTCATTAATCTATTCCCCTCTGGACAAAATGACAAGACGGAAAAAATCACCTCAACAAAAAGAACAAGAGGTAGTACCGACTGCCAGGGACCTACTCAATATGGATATTAGTACGATGTCAGATCTAGAGTTCAGAATCATCACATTAAAGATACTAGCTGGGCTTGAAAAAAGCATGGAAGTTATTACAGAAACCGGTTCTGGAGAAGTAAAAGAACTAAAATCTAACCAAGTCGAAATCAAAAAGGCTATTAATGAGGTGTAATAAAAAATGGAGTCTCTATCTGCTAGGATAAATTAGGCAGAAGAGAGAGTCAGTGAGATAGAAGACCAAATGATGGAAAATAAAGAAGCTGAGAAAAAGAGAGATAAACAATTACTGGACCACGAGAGCAAAATTCGAGAGATAAACAATACCATAAGATGAAACAACATTAGAATAATTGGGATCCCAGAAGAAGAAGGAAGAGAGAGAGGCGCAGAAGGTATAATGGAGCAAATTAAAGCAGAGAACTTCCCTAATTTGGGGTAGGAAACAGGCATCAAAATCCAGGAAGCACAGAGAACCCCTCTCAAAATCAATAAAGATAGGTCAACACCCCGACATCTAATAGCAAAACTGACGAGTCTCAGAGTCAAAGAGAAAATCCTGAAAGCAGCTCGGGAGAAGAGATATGTAACCTAAAATAGTAGAAACATTAGATTGGCAGCATACCTATCCACAGAGACCTGGCAGGCTAGAAAGGACTGGCAGGATATATTCAGAGCAGTAAAGGAGAATACCATACAGTATTCCAAAGAATACTCTATCCAGCTAGTTTGTCATTGAAAATTGAAGGAGAGATAAAAACTTCCAGGACAACCAAAACTAAAGGAATTTGCAAACACAAAACCAGCCCTACAAGAAATCTTGAAAGGGGTCCTCTAAGCAAAGAGAGAGCCTAAAAGCAACATAGACCAGAAAGGAACACAGACAATATAGAGAACCAGTCACATTCCAGGCAATACAATGGCACTAAATTCATATCTTTCAATAGTTACCCTGAATGTAAATGGCCTAAATGCCCCAATCAAAAGACACAGGCTATCAGATTGGATTAAAAAACAAGACCCATTGATATGCTGTCTGGAAGAGACTCATTTTAGACCCAGGACACCCCAGATTGAAAGTGAGGGGGTGGAAAACCATTTACCATGCTAATGGACCCGAAAAGAAAGCTGGGGTGGCAATCCTTATATCAGACAAATTAAATTTTAAGCTAAAGACTGTAATAAGAGATGAGGAAGGACACTATTTCCTACTTAAAGGGTCTATCCAACAAGAAGATTTAACAATTGTAAATATCTATGCCCCTAACATGGGAGCAGCCAATTATATAAGGCAATTAATAACAAAACAAAGAAACACATTGAGAACAATACAATAATAGTGGGGGACTTTAACACCCCCCTCACTGAAATGGATAGATCATCTAAGCAAAAGATCAACAAGGAAATAAAGACTTTAAATGACACACTGGACCAAATGGACTTCACAGACATATTCAGAACATTCCACCCCAAAGCAACGGAATACACATTCTTCTCTAATGCCCATGGAACATTCTCCAGAATTGATCACATCCTAGGTCATAAATCAGGTCTCAACCAGTACCAAAGGATTGGGATCATTCCCTGCCTATTTTCAGACCACAGTGCTTTGAAAGTAGAACTCAATCACAAGAGGAAAGTCAGAAAGAACTCAAATACATGGAGGCTAAAGAGCATCCTACTAGAGAATGAATGGGTCAACCAGGAAATTAAAGAAGAATTAAAAAAATTCATGGAAACCAATGAAAATGAAAGCACAACTATTCAAAATCTTAGGGATGCAACAAAGGCAGTCCTAAGAGGAAAGTATATAGCAATACAAGCCTTTCTCAAGAAACAAGAAAGGTCTCAAGTACACAACCTAACCCTGCACCTAAAGGAGCTGGAGAAAGAACAGCAAATAAAGCCTAAACCCAGCAGGAGGAGAGAAATAATAAAGATGAGAGCAGAAATCAATGAAATAGAAACTAAAAGAACAGTAAAACAGATCAACGAAACTAGGAGCTGGTTCTTTGAAAGAATTAGCAAGATTGATAAATCCCTGGCCAGACTTATCAAAAAGAAAAGAGAAATGATCCAAATGAACAAAATCATGAATTAAAGAGGAGAGATCACAAACACCACCAAAGAAATACAAAGAATTATAAAACATATTAGGAGCAACTCTATGCCAGCAAATTCGATAACCTGGAAGAAATGGATGCATTCCTAGAGATGTATCAAGTACCAAAACTGAACCAGGAAGAAATAGAAAACCTGAACAGACCTATAACCACTAAGGAAATTGAAGCAGTCATCAAAAATCTCCCAAAAAACAAAAGCCCAGGGCCAGAGGGCTTCCCAGGGGAATTCTACCAAACATTTCAAGAAGAATGAATACCTTTTATTCTGAAACTGTTCCAAAAAATAGAAATGGAAGGAAAACTTCCAAACTCCGTTTATGAGGCTAGCATTACCTTGATCCCAAAACCAGACAAAGACCCCATCAAAAAGGAGAATTACAGACCAATATCCCTGATGAACATGGATTCGAAAATTCTCACGAAAATACTAGCCAGTAGGATCCAACAGTACATTAAAAGGATTATGCACCACCACCAAGTGGGATTTATCCCTGGGCTGCAAGGTTGGTTCAACATCCACAAATTAATCAGTGTGATACAATACATTAACAAAAGAAAGAACAAGAATCATATGATCCTCTCAATAGATGCAGAAAAAGCATTTGACAAAGTACAGCATCCTTTCTTGATCAAAACTATTCAGAGTATATGCATAGAGTGTACATACCTCAATATCATAAAAGCCATCTATGAAAAACCTATAGCGAATATCATTCTCAATGGGGAAAAACTGAGAGCTTTCCCCCTAAGGTCAGGAATGCGGCAGGGATGTCCACTATCAGCACTGCTATTCAACATAGTCTTGGAAGTCCTAGCCACAGCAATCAGACAACAAAAAGAAATAAAAGGCGTCCAAATTGGCAAAGAAGAAGTCAAACTCTCACTCTTTGCAGATGATATGATACTTTATGTGGAAAACAAAGACTCCACCCCAAAACTGCTAGAACTCATACAGGAATTCAGTAAAGTGGCAGGATATAAAATCAATGCACAGAAGTCAGGGGCAATCCTATACACCAGCAAGAAGACAGAAGAAAGATAAATTAAGTAGTCAATCCCATTTACAATTGCACCCAAAACCATAAGATACCTAGGCATAAATCTAACCAAAGAGTCAAAGGTTCTATACTCAGAAAACTATAAAATACTACACATTCAGTGCAATCCCTATCAAAATATCATGCACTTTTTTCAAAGAAATGGAACAAATAATCCTAAAATTTGTGTGGAACCAGAAAAGACCCCGCATAGCCAGAGGAATGTTGAAAAAGAAAAGCCAAGCTGGCGACATCACAATTCCGGACTTCCAGCTCTATTACAAAGCTGTCATGATCAAGACAGTATGGTACTGGCACAAAAACAGACACATAGATCAATGGAACAGAATAGAGAGCCCAGAAATGGACCCTCAACTCTATGGTCAACTCATCTTTGACAAAGCAGGAAAGAATGTCCAATGGCAAAAAGACAGTCTCTTCAACAAATGGTGTTGGGAAAATTGGATAGCCACATGCAGAAGAATGAAACTGGACCATTTCCTTACACCACACACAAAAATAGACTCCAAATGGTTGAAAGACCTCAATGTGAGACAGGAGACCACCAAAATCCTAGAGGAGAACACAGGCAGCAACCTCTTCGACCTCAGCTACAGCAACTTCTTCCTAGAAACATCAACAAAGGCAAGGGAAGCAAGGGCAAAAATGAACTATTGGGACCTCATCAAGATAAAAACTTTTGCAAAGCAAAGGAAAGAGTCAAGAAAGCCAAAAGCCAACCAATAGAATGGGAGAAGATATTGGCAAGTGACATATCAGATAAAGGGCTAGTATCCAAAATGTATAAAGAATCCAATCAAGAAATGGGCAGAAGACAGGAACAGACATTTTTCCAAAGAAGACATCCAAATGTGTACGTGCACCCCGATGTTTATAGCAGCAATGTCCACAATAGCCAAACTCTGGAAAGAGCCAAGATGTCCATTGACAGACGAATGGATAAAGAAGTTGTGGTATATATATACAATGGAATATTATGCAGCCATCAAAAGGAATGAGATCTTGCCATTTACAACCATGTGGATGGAACTGGAGGGTATTATGCTGAGTGAAAAAAGTCAAACAGAGAAAGACATTTATCATGATCTCACTGATAGGAGGAATTCTTAATCGCAGGAAACAAACTGAGAGTTACTGGAGTGGGGGTGGGGTGGGAGGGATGGGGTGAGTGGGTGATGGACACTGGGGAGGGTATGTGCTCTGGTAGGCGCTGTGAATTGTGCAAGACTGTTGAATCTCAGATCTGTACCTCTCAAACAAATAATACAATATATGGTAAGGAAAAAAAAAAAGAAGATAGCAGGAGAGGTAGAATGAAGGGTGGAAAATTGGAGGGGTAGACGATCCATGAGAGATGATGGACTCTGAAAAACAAACTGAGGCTTCTAGAGGGGAGGGGGTTGGGAGGATGTGTTAACCTGGTGATGGGAATTGAGGAGGGCTCGTTCTGCATGGAGCACTGGGTGTTATGCACAAACAATGAATCATGGAACACTACATCTAAAACTAATGATGTAATGTATGGGGATTAATGTAACAATAAAAAAATTTTGAAAAAAAGTTATTTATAGATTTTAGATACTAGCCCTTTACCTGACATGTCATTTGAAAATATCTTCTTTGTCCATTAATCTATTGAAATACTTCTCCGCTCTTTCCACAATTTGGCTATTGCGGACATTGTTGCTATGAACATTGGGGTGCATATGGCCCTTCTTTTCACTACATCTGTGTCTTTGGGGTAAATACCCAGGAGTGCAATTTCTGGGTTATAGGGTAGCTCTATTTTTAAATTTTTGAGGAACCTCCACACTGTTTTCCAAAGCGGCTGTACCAACTTGCATTCCCACCAACAGTGTTAGAGGGTTCCCCTTTCTCCACAACCTCTCCAACATTTGTTGTTTCTTTCCCTGTCCATTTTTGCCATTCTAACTGGTGTAAGGTGGTATCTCAGTGTGGTTTTGATTTGGATTTCCCTGATGGCTAATGATGATGAACATTTTCTCATGTGTCTGTTAGCCATTTGTACGTTTTCTTCAGAGAAGTGTCTGTTCATCTCTTCGGCCCACTTTTTGACTTGATTATTTGTTTTTTGGGTGTTGAGTTTGAGAAGTTCTTTATAGATTTTGGATACCAGCCCTTTATCTGTAGTGTCATTTGCAAATATCTTCTCCCATTCTGTGGGTTGCCTCTTTGTTTTGTTGACTGTTTCCTTGGCTGTGCAGAAGCTTTTTATCTTGATGAAGTCCCAAAAGTTCATTTTTGCTTTTGTTTCACTAGCTTTTGGAGATGTATCTTGAAAGAAGTTTCTGTGGCCGATGGCAAAGAGGTTACTGCCTATGTTGTCCTCTAGGATTTTGATGGATACCTGACTCACATTGAGGTCTTTCATCCATTTTGAGTTTATCTTTGTTAATGGTGTTAGAGAATGGTCGAGTTTTATTCTTCTGCATGTGGCTCTCCAATTTTCCCAGCACCATTTATTGAAGAGACTCTCTTTTTTCCATTGCATGTTTTTTCCTGCTTTGTGAAAGACTATTTGACCATAGAGTTGAGGGTCCATATCTGGGTTCTCTATTCTGTTCCTTTGGTCTGTATGTCTGTTTTTGTGCCAGTACCATGCTGTCTTGGTGATCACTGCTTTGTAATATAGCTTGAAATCGGGCAACGTGATGCCCCAGCTTTGTTTTTCTTTTTCAACAGTTCCTTGGTGATTCGGGGTCTTTTCTGATTCCATACAAATTTTAGGGTTGTTTGTTCTAGCACTTTGAAAAATGTAATTGGACTTTTGGTCAGGATGGCATTGAAGGTATAGATTGCTCTGGGTAGCATAGACATTTTAACAATGTTTATTCTTGTGATCCATGAGCATGGAATATTTTTCCATCTTTTTGTGTCTTCTTCAATTTCTTTCATGAGTGTTTTGTAGTTCCTAGAGTACAGATCCTTTACCTCTTTGGTTAGGTTTATTCCGAGGTATCTTATGCTTTTTGGTGCTATTGTAAATGGAATCGTTTCTCTAAATTCTCTTTCTACAGTTGCATTGTTAGTGTATAAGAAAGCAACTGACTTCTCTGCATTGATTTTGTATCCTGCCACATTACTGAATTGCTGGATGAGTCTAGTAATTTGGGGGTGGAGTCTTTTGGGTTTTCCACATAATGTATCATGTTGTCTGCGAAAAGAGAGAGTTTGACTTCTTCTTTGCCAATTTGAATACCTTTTATTTCTTTTTGTTGTCTGATTGCTGTTACTAGGACTTCTAGTACTACGTTGAACAACAGTGGTGAGAGCGGGCACCCTTGACGTGTTCCTGATCTTAAGGGAAAGGCTCTCAGCTTTTCCCCATTGAGGATGATATTCGCTGTGGGTTTTTCATAGATGGATTTTATGAACTTGAGGAATGTTCCCTCTATCCTTATATTCTGGAGAGTTTTAATCAGGAAAGGATGTTTTATTTTGTCAAATGCTTTTTCTTTTTTTTTTTTTAGTTTTATTTTATTTTATTTATTTATTTATTTTTTATTCTTATGTTAATCCCCATACATTACATCATTAGTTTTAGATGAAGTGTTCCATGATTCATTGTTTGTGCATAACACCCAGTGCTCCATGCAGAATGTGCCCTCCTCAATACCCACCACCAGGCTAACCCATCCTCCCACCCCCCTCCCCTCTAGAACCCTCAGTTTGTTTTTCAGAGTCCATCGTCTCTCATGGTTCGTCTACCCCTTTGATTTCCCCCGCTTCATTCTTCCCCTCCCGCTACCTTCTTCTTCTTTTTTTTTTTCTTAACATATATTGCATTATTTGTTTCAGGGGTACAGATCTGAGATTCAACAGTCTTGCACAATTCACAGCGCTTACCAGAGCACATACCCTCCCCAGTGTCTATCACCCAGTCACCCCATCCCTCCCACCCCACCCCCACTCCAGTAACCCTCAGTTTGTTTCCTGAGATAAGAATTCCTCCTATCAGTGAGATCATATGATACATGTCTTTCTCTGTTTGACTTATTTCGCTCAACATAATACCCTCCAGTTCCATCCATGTCATTGCAAATGGCAAGATCTCATTCCTTTTGATGGCTGCATAATATTCCATTGTGTATATATACCACATCTTCTTTATCCATTCATCTGTCGATGGACATCTTGTCTCTTTCCACAGTTTGGCTATTGTCGACATTGTTGCTATAAACATCAGGGTGCACGTACCCTTTCGGATCTCTACTTTTGTATCTTTGGGGTAAATACCCAGTAGTGCAATTGCTGGATCATATGGTAGCTCTTCAAATGCGTTTTCTGCATCAATTGAGAGGACCATATGGTTCTTTTCCCTTCTCTTATTAATGTGTTCTATCACATTGATTTGCGAATGTTGAACCACCCTGCATCCTGGGGATAAATTCTACTTGGTCGTGATGGGTGATCATTTTAATGTATTTTTGGATCCTATTAGCTAGGATTTTGTTGAGGATTTTCGAATCCATATTCATCAGGGATATTCATCTGAAATTCTCCTTTTTGATGGGGTGTTTCCCTGGTTTGGGAATTAAGGTCATGCTGGCCTCATAGAATGAGTTTGGAAGTTTTCCTTCTGTTCCTATTTTTTGAAACAACTTCAGTAGAATAGGTATTATTTCTCCTTTGAATGTTTGGTAGAATTCCCCAGGGAATCCATCAGGCCCTGGACTCTTGTTTTTTGGGAGGTTTTTGATCACTGCTTCAATCTCGTTACTGGTTATTGGCCTATTCAGGTTGTCAATTTCTTCCTGTTTCAGTCTTGGCAGCTTATAGGTTTCCAGGAAAGCCTCCATTTCATCCAGATTGCTCAGTTTATTGGCATATAGTTGTTGATAATAATTTGTAATAATTGTTTCTATTTCCTTGGTGTTAGTCGTGATCTCTCCCCTTTCATTCATAATTTTATTAATTTGGGTCCTTTTTCTTTTCTTTTGGATAAGTCTGGCCAGTGGTTTCTCAATCTTATTAATTCTTTCAAAGAATGACCTTCTAGTTTCGTTGATCTGATCTACTGTGTTTCTGGTTTCTAATTCATTGATTTCTGCTCTAATCTTAATTTATTCTCCTCTAATGCGTGGCTTAGGTATTGTTTGTTGTTTTTGTTTTTTTCTCTAGTTCTTTAAGGTGTAGAGTTAGTTGGTGAATTCGGGATTTTTCAATTTTTTTGAGTGAGGCTTGGATGGCAATGTATTTCCCCCTTAGGACCGCCTTTTAAGTATCCCAAAGGTTTTGGACTGATGTGTTTTCATTCTCATTGATTTCCACGAATTGTTTAAGTTCTTCTTTGATTTCTTGGTTGACCCAAACATTCTTGAGCAGAGTGGTCTTTAGCTTCCAAGTGTTTGAATTTCTGCCAAGTAGTTTCTTGTGATTGAGTTCCACTTTTAGAGCATTGTGGTCTGAGAATATGCAGGGAATAATCTCAATCTTTTGGTATCAGTTGAGACCTGATTTGTGACCCAGTATATGGTCTGTTCCGGAGAAAGTTCCACGTGCACTCAAGAATGAGTATTCTGTTGCTTTAGGGTGGAATGTTCTGTAAATATCTATGAGGTCCATCTGGTCCATTGTATCATTCAAAGCTCTTGTTTCCTTGTTGATTTTCTGCTTAGATGCTCTGTCCATTGCTGAGAGTGGAGTTTTGAGGTCTCCTACAATTCATGTATTGTTATCAATATGACTCTTTATTTTGGTTAACAGTTGGCTATGTAGATGGCTGCTCCCATGTTGGGGGCATAGATATTTACAATTGTTAGATATTCTTGTTAGATAGACCCTTTAAGAATGATATAGTGTCCTTTTATGTCTCTTATTACAGACTTTAGTTTAAAATCTAATTTGTCTGATATAAGATTTGCTACCCCAGCTTTCTTTTGAGGTCCGCTGGCATGGAAGATGGATCCCTATGCCTTCACTTTCAGTCTGGATGTATCTTTAGGTTCAAAATGAGTCTCTTGTAGACAGCATATGGATGGGTCCTGTCTTTTTATCCAATCTGCAACCCTGTGCCATTTTATGGGAGCATTTAGGCCATTCACGTTGAGAGTGATTATTGAAAGATATGAATTAATTCTCATCATGTTGCCTGTGAAGATGTTCTTTTTATAGATCGTCCCCGTCAATTTCTGTTGTATACCACTCTTGGGGTCTTTCTCCTTTTATAGAACCCCCCTCAATATTTCTTGCAGGGCCGGCTTAGTGGTCACATATTCTTTCAGCTTCTGCCGGTCGTGGAAGCTCTGCATCTCTCCATCCATTCTAAACGAAAGCCTTGCCAGATAAAGTATTCTTGGCTGCATGTTCTTCTCATTTAGTACTCTAAATATGTCTTGCCAGGCCGTTCTGGCTTGCCAGGTCTCTCTGGATAGGTCTGACGTTATTCTGATGTTTCTCCCTCTGTACGTAAGGAATCTCTTCCCCCTAACTGCCCTTAAGATGGTTTCCTTGGTTCTAAGATTTGCAAGTTTTACTATTACATTCTGGGGTGCTGGCCTATTTTCCTTGATCTTGGGAGGGGTCCTCTCTGCCTCTAGGATTCAAATGTTTGTTTCATTCCCCAGATTAGGGACGTTCTCAGCTACGATTTGCTCAAATACATATTCTAGTCCTCTCTCTGTCTCCACTCCCTCTGGGATTCCAATTATTCTGACATTGGAATGCCTCAAGGTGTCACTTATTTCTCTGATTCTGTTTTCATGGATTCTGAGTTGTTTTTCCCTGGCCTCCTCTTTTCCCTTTTTATGTATTATATTGTCTTCTAGGTCGCTTATTCTCTCTTCTGTCTCAGTTACCCTAGCTGTTAGATTATCTAGATTGGACTGGATCTCATTGATAGCATTTTTATGTTCTGCCAAATCACATTTTATTTCTGCCCTTAGAGACTCTATGTTGTCATTAATTGATTTCTCCATTCTAGCCATCTTGATTATATCTGCATCCATTTGTAAATCTGCAGCGTATGTCATAATCTCAGAGTCTTTTCTGTTTTGTGGGCTCCTCCTGCTAGTCATTCTGTTGATGGGTGTTTGAGGGGATGTATAGTGTCCAAATTATTGACCAGAACCCAAGCAAGATGCACCTGTTTTCTTGGGACCTTAGGGTTGCTGGCCTCTTTGTTCTCCCAGCCCGTCTTCTGTGGGAGGGGCCTGCCATGCTGTTACTCAGGCAACCCTGTTTGGGCAGAGTTGCCCTGCGCCCCTGTGGCAGGGGATGGGCTTAGTGGGAATCAGTCTTTGGGGTATTTTTATCTGGCCCCTTTCCCTGGAGGCTTTCCACGTCTCTTCTGCAAGTCAGAGCAGAAGAGACTGTTTCCAACCCTCTGCCTCAGGGCAGAGAGACTGCAGTCTGTTCTTCAGTGAACCCTCCAGGCCACAGTGTGTCTGTTTCTGTCCATGTTGCTATAAACTGCATGGTCCTGTGTTGTGTGCCCCTGTGCAGTTCTCCCAGTCCGTCCTCCAGTTTGGGGCACATCTCTGCCCTTTGTGCTTCTAAAACCGCCAGCTGCTGCCAGTTCCCACACACGCGACTCTGCCGCTCTGGGTTTCCACCCCGAGGGCTGCAGTTCACTGGCGTGATCCTGGCGCTCCGAGTTTCCATCCCGAGGGCTGCAGTTCTTGTACGCGTGACTCCTTAGCTCCGGGTTTCTGTCCAGGGGGCTGCAGTTGGCGTGCGTGCGACCCCGCTGCTCTGGTTTTCCACCCCAGGGTCTGCCCTAAAGTCCTTTCCCCTACGCTACCGGTGTATAAGTCTGTGCCCATCTGCAGCGCGCGATCCTGTCACTCACCGGCGGTGTAGGATCCCCGCGGCCTGGCACCCTCCCGCTGCCGTTTATCCTCTGATCTCTGCCTGCAGAATCACGGCTCTCCACTTCGTACCTCAAAACCAACTGCCTGTGATATTCTGTTTGCAGAGATCCAGATCTTCTTACATCTCAGGCTGGTTTCATGGGTGCTCAGAGTGGTCTGGTAGATATCCAGCTGAATTCCAGGGAACAGCTGAAATAGGGTCCCCTTCTCCTCCACCATCCTTTCCCCTAATTTCAAAAGTGGATGGTAGTTTGATGGGGATTGCATTGAATGTGTTGATTGGACTAGGTAGCATTGACATCTTCACAATATTTGTTCTTCCAATCCATCTGTATGGAACGTTTTTCCATTTCTTTGTGTCTTCCTTAATTTCTTTCATGAGTATTTTACAGTTTTCTGAGTACAGATCCTTTGCCTTTTTGGTTAGATTTATTCCTAGGTATCTTACGGTTTTGGGTGCAATTGTAAATGGGTTCGACTACTTAATGTCTCTTCTTCTGTCCTGTTGTTGGTGTATAGGAATGCCACTGATTTCTGTGCATTAATTTTATATCCTGCCACTTTACTGAATTCCTGTATGAGTTCTACCAGTTTTGGGGTGGAGTCTTTTGGATTTTCCACATAAAGTTTCATATCATCGGCAAAGAGTGAGAGTTTGACTTCTTCTTTGCCAATTCGGAGGCTTTAATTTCTTTTTGTTGTCTGATTGCTGTGGCTAGGACTTCTAATACTATATTGAATAGCAGTGGTGATAGTGGACATCTCTGCCATATTCCTGACCTTAGGGGGAAAGCTCTCAGTTTTTCCCCATTGAGAATGATATTTGCTGTAGGTTTTCAAAATGGCTTTTATGATATTGAGGTATGTACCCTCTATGCGTATACTCTGAATAGTTTTGATCAAGAAAGGATGCTGTACTTTGTGAAATGCTTTTTCTGCATCTATTGAGAGGATCATATGATTCTTGTTCTTTCTTTTGTTAATGTATGTATCATGTTGATTGATTTGCGGATGTTGTACCAACCTTGCACTCCAGGGATAAGTCCCACTTGGTGGTGGTGAACAATAGGTGTTGGATCCTATTGGCTAGTATTTTGGTGAGAATTTTTGCATCCATGTTCAACAAGGATATTAGTCTGTAATTCTCCTTTTGGATTAGGTCTTTGTCTGGTTTGGGGATCAAGGTAATGGTTGTTTCAGAATAGGTATTGATTCTTCCTTAAATGTTTGGGAGAATTCCCCTGAGAAGGCATCCGGGCCTGGGCTTTTGTTTCTTGGTAGATTTTTTTTATTTTAATTTTTTATTGTTATGTTAATCACCATACATTACATCATTAGTTTTTGATGTAGTGTTCCATGATTCATTGTTTGTGCATAACACCCAGTGCTCCATGCAGAATGTGCCCTCCTCAATACCCATTTCCAGGCTAACCCATCCTCCAACCCCCCTCCCCTCTAGAACCCTCAGTTTGTTTTTCAGAGTCCATTGTCTCTCATGGTTCCTCTCCTCCTCCGATTTCTTCCCCTTCATTCTTCCCCTCCTGCTATCTTCTTCTTCTTCTTTTTTTTCCCTAACATATATTGCATTATTTGTTTCAGAGGTACAGATCTGAGATTCAACAGTCTTGCTCAATTCACAGTGGTCACCAGGGCACATACCCTCCCCAGTGTCTATCACCCAGTCACCCCATCCCTCCCACCCCACCCCCCACTTCAGCAACCCTCAGTTTGTTTCCTGAGATTACTAATTCCTCATAACAGTGAGGTCATATGTACATGTCTTTTTCTGTTTGACTTATTTCGCTCAGCAAAATAACCTCCAGTTCCATCCACATCGTTGCAAATGGTGAGATCTCATTTATTTTGATGGCTGCATAATATTCCATGGTATATATACCATATCTTCTTTATCCATTCGTCTGTCAATGGACATCTTGGCTTTTTCAACAGTTTGGTTATTGTGGACAGTGCTGCTATAAACATGGGGGTGCACGTACCCCTTCGGATCCCTACATTTGTATCTTTGGGGTAAATACCCAGTAGTGCAATTGCTGGATCGTATGTTAGTTCTATTTTCAACTTTTTGAGGAACCTCCATACTGTTTTCCAGAGTGGCTGCACCAGCTTGAATTCCCACCAACAGTGTAGGAGGGTTCCCCTTTCTCCACATCCCCGCCAACATCTGTCGTTTCCTGACTTGTTAATTTTAGCCATTCTGACTGGTGTGAAGTGGTATCTCATTGAGGTTTTGATTTGGATTTCCCTGATCCCGAGTGATGTTGAGCGCTTTTTCATGTGTCTGTTGGCCTTTTGGATGTCTTCTTTGGAAAAATGTCTGTCCATGTCTTCTGCCCATTTCTTGATTGGATCATTTGTTCTTTGGGTATTGAGTTTGATAAGTTCTTTATAGATTTTGGATACTAGCCCTTTATCTGATGTGTCATTTGCAAATATCTTCTCCCATTCTGTCAGTTGTCTTTTGGTTTTGTGGACTGTTTCTTTTGCTGTGCAAAAGCTTTTAATCTTGATGAAGTCCCAATAGTTCATTTTTGCCCTTGCTTCCCTTGCCTTTGGCGATGTGTCTAGGAAGAAGTTGCTGCAGCTGAGGTCAAAGAGTTTGCTGCCTGTGTTGTCCTTTAGGATTTTGATGGACTCCTGTCTCACACTGAGGTCTTTCAACCATTTAGAGTATATTTTTGTGTGTGGTGTAAGGAAATGGTCCAGTTTCATTCTTCTGCATGTGGCTGTCCAATTTTCCCAACACCATTTGTTGAAGAGACTGTCTTTGTTCCATTGGACATTCTTTCCTGCTTTGTTGAAGATTAGTTGACCATAGAGTTGAGGGTCCATTTCTGGGCTCTCTATTCTGTTCCATTGATCTATGTGTCTGTTTTTGTGCCAGTACCATACTGTCTTGATGATGACAGCTTTGTAATAGAGCTGGAAGTCCGGAATTGTGATTCCGTCAGCTTTGCTTTTGTTTTTCAACATTCCTCTGGTTATTCGGTGTCTTTTCTGGTTCCATACATATTTTAGGATTCTTTGTTCCATTTCTTTGAAAAAAGTGGATGGTATTTTGAGGGGGATTGCATTGAATGTGTAGAATCCGCTAGGTAGCATTGACATTTTCACAGTATTTGTTCTTCCAATCCATGAGCACGGAACGTTTTTCCATTTCTTTGTGTCTTCCTCAATTTCTTTCATGAGTATTTTATAGTTTTCTTAGTATAAATCCTTCACCTCTTGGGTTAGATTTATTCCTAGGTATCTTATGATTTTGGGTGCAATTGTAAATGGGATTGACTCCTTAATTTCTCTTTCTTCTGTCTTCTTGTTGGTGTATAGAATTGCCACTGACTTCTGTGCATTGATTTTATATCCTGCCACTTTACTGAATTCCTGTATGAGTTCTAGCAGTTTTGGGGTGGAGTCTATTGGGTTTTCCACATAAAATATCATATTATCTGGAAAGAGTGAGAGTTTGACTTCTTCTTTGCCAATTTAGATGCCTTTTATTTCTTTTTGTTTTTTGATTGCTGTGGCTAGGACTTCTAATACTATGTTGAATAGCTGTGGTGATAGTGGGCATCCCTGCCGCTTCCTGAACTTAGGGGGAAAGCTCTCTGGTTTCTCCATTGAGAATGATATTCGCTATAGGTTTTTCATAGATGGCTTTTATGATATTGAGGTATGTACCCTCTATGCCAGTACTCTGAAAAGTTTTGATCAAGAAACGATGCTGTACTTTGTCAAATGCTTTTTCTGCTTCTATTGAGAGGATCATATGATTCTTGTTCTTTCTTTTGTTAATATATTTTATCACGTTGATTGATTTGTGGATGTTGACCAACCTTGCAGCCCAGTAATAAATCCCACTTGGTCGTGGTGAATAATCCTTTTAATGTATTGTTGGATCCTATTGGCTAGTATTTTCGTGAGGATTTTTGCATCCATGTTCATCAGGGTTATTGGTCTGTAATTCTCCTTTTTGATGGGGTCTTTGTCTGGTTTGGGGATGAAGGTAATGGTGGCCTCCTATAAAGAGTTTGGAAATTTTCCTTCCATTTCTATTTTTTTGGAACAGTTTCAGAAGGATAGTTGATCATTCTTCTTGAAATGTTTGGTAGAATTCCCCTGGGAAGCCATCTGGCCCTGGGCTTTTGTTTTTTGGGAGATTTTTGATGACTGCTTCAATTTCCTTAGTGGTTATAGGTCTGTTCAGGTTTTCTATTTCTTTGTGGTTCAGTTTTGGTAGTTGATACATCTCTAGGAATGCATCCATTTCTTCCAGGTTATCGAATTTGCTGGCATAGATTTGCTCATAATATGTTCTTATAATTGTTTGTATTTCTTTGGTTTTGTTTCTGTTCTCTCCTCTTTCATTCATGATTTTGTTGATTTGGGTGATTTTTCTTTTTGATAAATCTGGCCAGGGGTTTATCAATCTCGTTAATTCTTTCAAAGAACCAGCTCCTAGTTTCGTTGAGCTGTTCTACTGTTCTTTTAGTTTCTATTTCATTGATTTCTGCTCCGATCTTTATTATTTCTCTTCTCCTGCTGGGTTTAGGCTTTATTTGCTGTTCTTTCTCCAGCTCCTTTAGGTGCAGGGTTAGGTTGTGTACTTGAGACCTTTCTTGTTTCTTGTGAAAGGCTTGTATAGCTATATCCATTCGTCTTAGGAATGCCTTTGCTGCATCCCAAAGATTTTGAACAGTTGTGTTTTCATTTTCATTGGTTTCCATGAATTTTTTAAATTTTTCTTTAATATCCTGGTTGACCCATTCATTCTTTAGGAGGATGCTCTTTAGCCTCCATGTACTTGAGTTCTTTTCAACTTTCCTCTTGTGATTGAGTTCTAGTTTCAAATCATTGTGGTCTGAAAATTGGCAGGGATGATCCCAATCTTTTGGTACCGGTTGAGACCTGATTTATGACCTAGGTTGGATCTATTCTGGAGAATGTTCCATGGGCACTAGAGAAGAATGTGTATTCCGTTGCTTTGGGGTGGAATGTTCTGAATATGTCTGTGAAGTCCATTTGGTCCAGTGTGTCATTTAAAGTCTTTATTTCCTTGTTGATCTTTTGTTTAGATGATCTGTCCATTTCAGTGAGGGGGGTGTTAAAGTCCCCCACTATTATTGTATTGTTTTCAATGTGTTTCTTTGCTTTTGTTATGAATTGGCTTATATAATTGGCTGCTCCCATGTTAGGGGCATAGATATTTATAGTTGTTAGATCTTCTTTTTGAGTAGACCCTTTAAGTAGGAAATAGTGTCCTTCCTCATGTCTTATTACAGTCTTTGGTTTAAAATCTAATTTGTCTGATATAAGTATTCTCACCCCATCGTTTTTTTGTGTCCATTATCATGGTAAATGGTTTTCAACCCCCTCACTTTCAATCTGGGTGTGTCTTTGGGTCTAAAATGAATCTCTTACAGAGAGCATATCAATGGGTCTTGTTTTTTAATCCAATCTGATAGCCTGTGTCTTTTGATTGGGGCATTTAGGCCATTTACATTCAGGGTAACTATTGAAAGATAGGAATTTAGTGCCATTGTATTGCCTGGAATGTGACTGTTACTGTATATTGTCTGTGTTCCTTTCTGGTCTATGTTGCTTTTAGGCTCTCTCTTTGCTTAGAGGACCCCTTTCAAGATTTCTTATAGGGCTGGTTTTGTGTTTGCAAATTTCTTTAGTTTTTGTTTGTCCTGGAAGTTTTTATCTCTCCTTCAATTTTCAATGACAGCCTAGCTGGATAGAGTATTCTTGGCTGCATATTTTTCTCGTTTAGTGCTCTGAATATATCCTGCCAGTCCTTTCTAGCCTGCCAGGTCTCTGTGGATAGGTCTGTTGCCAGTCTAATGTTCTACCTTTGTAGGTTACATATCTCTTCTCCCGAGCTGCTTTCAGGATTTTCTCTTTGACTCTGAGACTCGTCCGTTTTGCTATTAGATGTCGGGGTGTTGACCTATGTTTATTGATTTTGAGGGGGGTTCTCTGTGCCTCTTGGATTTTGATGCCTGTTTCCTTCCCCAAATTAGGGAAGTTCTCTGCTCTAATTTCCTCCAATTTACCTTCTACCCCTCTCTCTCTTTCTTCTTCTTCTGGGATCCCAATTATTCTAATGTTTTGTCTTATGGTATCGCTTATCTTCAAATTCTGCCCTCGTGATCCAGTAGTTGTTTATCTCTCTTTTTCTCAGCTTCTTTATTTTCCATCATTTGGTCTTTTATATCACTGATTCTCTCTTTTGCCTCATTTATCGTAGCAGTTAGTGCCCCCATTTTTGATTGCACGTCATTAATAGCCTTTTTGATTTTGACTTTGTTAGATTTTAGTTCTTTTATTTCTCCAGAAAGCATTTCTCTAATAACTTCCATGCTTTTTTCAAGCCCAGCTAATATCTTTAAAGTGATGATTCTGAACTCTAGATCTGACATCGTACTTTGTCCGTATTGAGTAGGTCCCTTGCAGTGGGTACTACCTCTTGTTCTTTTTGGAGGTGATTTTTTCCGTCATGGTATTTTGTCCAGAGGAGAATAGATTAATGAGAGAACAAAATGCTAACAGCGTAACAACGTCCCCAGAAAATATACTCTAAACAAATCAGGAAAGACCTGAACTTGGGGCTAAAGAAAAGTAAAGAAAGAAAAAGAAAAAGAAAAAGATAAAAATAAAAATAAAAATAAAAACAGGACAAAACAAAACAAAAAAGTATATGATCAAATATGGTCAGGCTGGTGCATAGATCAATGCCACACACTAGATTTTGGGTGTATTTTGGTCTGTTAGAAGGAAGTGCCTCCCAACATTTTAAAGAAAGAAAAACGTATATATGTACAAATATAAGGGTTGATATGATGAAGGGATGGAATATGATTGTAATTATGAAAATTATAAAAAATTTTATAAAAGGCATTTATAAGAAGTTGTTTAAAAAGAAAGAAGAGTATTTAGAAAAAAAAAAGGGAGAGAATGTTATTAGGCAGGAGAGTAGAACAAAACTATACACTAGAGATTTAGGGTATATTTTGATCTGTTAGAAGAAAGTATCTCAAAATTTAAAGGGAGAACAACTTATATAATATGCCAAAAATAAGGGTAACTACTATGAAGGGATAGAATATGACTTATAAATTAAAAATAAAAATGTTTTTTAAAAAAGGGATTGATAAGATGTTGGTTGCAAAAGGGAAAAAATAAAGACAGTTAAAAAAATTAAATTTGAAAGACTAAAGAATCATGGTAAATAAGCCATGGATTCTATGTGCAGTATTCCCCTAGCGCTGGAGTTCTGCCATTCTCATTGTTCGGTAAACTTGTTCTTCGCTGGCTTTTCTCGCTGATCTTCTGGGAGAGGGGCCTGTTGCCATGGTGCCCAGATGTTTTTGCCGGAGGGGGAACTGCCCCGCCCTTGCCTGGTCCGGGCTAAGTAATCTGCTCGGGATTGCTCTCAGGAGCTTTTGTTCCAAGCTTTCTGTACAGCTTTGGAGGCTGAGAGTGAAAATGGCGGTCTCCCAATCTCTGCGACAGAGTAGCCGAGAACTCGGGGCCCACTCCTCGGTGATCCCCCATAGAAAAGCAGTCAGTCACACCAGTCTCCCCAGTCTCTTGTTGCACTCCGTGCTCACCCAGCCTGTGACTGAGCGTTTCTATCTCTGGCACCTGACTTGGAGCGGGGTCTCCAAATCCAGCAGAGGCCTGTGGTGCACTCCCATGCCACTCTTCCTGTGGGAGGAAGGGTAGTCTCCCTGGATCTGCCACTTGTTGGGTCCCTGATGGAGGAGCAGTGGCCCGACTGTGCTGTGGATCATGGTTTATGGTGACCCTGAGCTGAGAGCCCACACCTTGGCTCTGTCTCTGCAGCCAGCTTCCTCACTCCAATACCGGGGAGCTCTGCTGCACTCAGGCACCCCCAGTCTTTCTGTGACCCTGAGGGTCCTGAGACCACATTTTCCCACGAGGGTTCCACCCCCCACTTAGCCACTGGAGTGATGTCCCTCAGTGGAGCAGACTTCTAAATGTTCCGATTTTGTGCTCCACTGCTCTATCACTTGCCAGAAGGAGCTGATGGAGGTCCCCTCCCCCGCCATCTATCCTCCCAAATATCACCTCGGATTCACTTCTCCGCACGTCCTACCTTCCAGAAAGGGATCGCTTTTCTGTTTAGAGAGTCGTTGCTCTTCTTTTCTTCGATCTCCTGTTGAGTTTGTAGGTGTTCAGAATGGTTTGATCCCTATCCAGCTGAATTCCTGAGACCAGACATAATGCAGGTCTCCTACTCCCCCACCATCTTCCTCCACCTCCACAGATGCCATGATCTGGCATGTGGAAAACCCAAGAGACTCCACCCCCCCAAATTACTAGAACTCATACAGCAATTCAGTAATGTGGCAGGATACAAAATCAATGCACAGAGATCTGTTGCTTTCTTATACATTGATGATGCATCTGGAGAAAGAGAAATTAGAGAAACGATTCCATTTACAATAGCACCAAAACCATAAGATGCCTCGGAATAAACCTAACCAAAGAGGTAAAGGATCTATACTCTAGGAACTACAAAACACTCATGAAAGAAATGGAAGAAGATACAAAAAGATCGAAAAATATTTCATGCTTATGGATCAGAAGAATAAACATTGTTAAAATGTCTATGCTACCCAGAGCAATCTAAACCTTTAATGCCATCCCGATCAAAATTCCAATGACATTTTTCAAAGTGCTGGAACAAAAAATCCTAAAGTTTGTATGGAATCAGAAAAGATCCTGAATCTCCAAGGAAATGTTGACAAAGAAAAACAAAGCTGGGGGCATCACGTTGCCCGATTTCAAGCTATATTACAAAGCAGTGATCACCAAGACAGCATGGTACTGGCACAAAAACACACATATAGACCAATGGAACAGAATAGAGAACCCAGTTATGGACCCTCAACTCTATTGTCAAATAGTCTTTCACAAAGCAGGAAAAAACATGCAATGGAAAAAAGACAGTCTCTTCAATAAATGGTGCTGGGGAAATAGGACAGCCACATGCACAAGAATGAAACTCGACCATTCTCTAACACCATACACAAAGATAAACTCAAAATGGATGAAATATTTCAATGTGAGACAGGAATCCATCAAAATCCTAGAGGACAACATAGGCAGTAACCTCTTGCCACAGGAAGTTCTTTCAAGATACATCTCCAAAAGCTAGTGAAACAAAAGCAAAAATGAACTTTTGGGACTTCATCAAGATAAAAAGCTTCTGCACAGCCAAGGAAACAGTCAACAAAACAAAGAGGCAACCCACAGAATGGGAGAAGATATTTGCAAATGACACTACAGATAAAGGGCTGGTATCCAAGATCTATAAAGAACTTCTAAAACTCAACACCCAAAAAACAAATAATCCAGTAAAAAAAAAGTGCAGAAGACATGAACCGACACTTCTCTGAAGACGACATACAGATGGCTAACAGACACATGAAAAAATGTTCATCATCAGTAGCCATTAGGGAAATTCAAATAAAAACCACATTGAGATACCCCCTTTCACCAGTTAGAATGGCAAAAATGGACAGGGAAAGAAACAACAAATGTTGGAGAGGTTGTGGAGAAAGGGGAACCCTCTTACACTGTTGGTGGGAATGCAAGTTGCTACAGCCACTTTGGAAAACAGTGTGGAGGTGCCTCAAAAAACTAAAAATAGAGCTATGCTATGACCCAGCAATTGCACTCCTGTGTATTTACCCCAAATTAATGCATGGTGACTAACATAACATAATAAAATAAAAAAATAAATTAATGAAATAAAAGAATGATATAGTTTCCTTCTGTGTCTCTATCTACAGTCTGTAGCTTAAAATCCAATTTGTCTGATATAAGAATTGCTACCACAGCTTTCTTTTGAAGTCTTTTGGCATGGAAGATGGATCTCCATCCCTTCACTTTCAGTCTGGATGTATCTTTAGGTTGAAAATGAGTCTCTTGTAGACAGCACATGGATGGGTCCTGTGTTTTTAATCAATCTGTGACCCTGTGCCAATTTATGGGAGCATTTAGGCCATTCACGTTGAGACTGATTATTGAAATGAATTTATTGTCATCATGTTTCCTGAGAAGACCTTGTTTCTATAGATTGTTCCTGTAAATTTCTGTTTATATCACTCTGGGATCTTTCTCCTTTTTTACATCCCCCCTTAATATTTCTTGTAGGGCTGGCTTAGTGGTCACATATTCTTTCAGTTTGTGCCAGTTTTGGAAGCTCTGTATCTCTCCATCCATTCTAAATGACAGCCTTGCTGGATAAAGTTTCTTGGCTTTATGTTCTTCTCGTTTATTACCCTGAATATATCTTGCCAGCCCTTTCTGGCTTGCCAGGTCCCTGTGGATAGGTCCGATGTCATTCCGATGTTCCTCCCTCTGTACATAAGGAATCTCTTCCACCAACTGCCCTTAAGGTGGTTTCCTTGGTTCTAAGATTTGAATTTTACTATTACATGCCGTGGTGTTGGCCTGTTTTCCTTGATCTTGGGAGGGGTCCTCTCTGCCTCTAGGACACAAATGTTCATTTCATTCCCCAGATTAGGGATGTTCTCAGCTACCATTTACTCAAATATATCTTCTAGTCCTCTCTCTCTCTCCACCCCCTCAGGGATCCCAATAATTCTGACATTGGAACGTTTCATGATGTCACTTATATCTCTGATTCTATTTTCATGGATTTTGAGTTGTTTTTCCTTGGCCTCCTCTTTTCCCTTCTTGTCTATTAATTGGTCTTCTAGATCACTAATTCGTTCTTCTGCCTCACTTACCCTAGTTGTTAGATTATCTAGATTAGATTGGATCTCATTGATAGGATTTTTAAGTTCTGCCAGTTCAGCTTTCATTTCTGCCCTTAGAGACTCTATGTTGCCATTAATCAATTCCTCTATTCTAGGTATTGTCTTCACAATTGCTACCATTAATTCGATTTCCGACATCTTGGTTATATCTGTATCCATTTGTAAATGTGTGGCAGAAGTCACACTCTCTGAGTCTTTCCTATTTTGGGGGTTAGTCCTCCTAGTCATTCTGTTGAGGGGTGGTCGAGGGAATGTACAGAGTCCAAATTATTGACCACTACCCAAGCAAGATGCATCTGTTTTATAGGGACCTTAGGGTTGCCAGCCTCTTGTTCTTCCAGCTTGTCTTCTGGGGGAGGGGCCTTCCATGCTGTTACTCTGGCAACCCTGTTTGGGCAGAGTTGCCCTGTCCCCCATGGGTGGGGGATGGGCTCAGTGAAAACCGGTTTTGGGGGGCTTTTGTTTCTGGCGGCTTTCCCTGGCAGCTTTCTGCATCTCTTCCGAGAGTCAGAGCAGAAGATATCATTTCCAACCCTCTGCTTCAGAGTAGAGAGATTGCAGTCTGTTCTTCAGTGAGCTCTCCAGGCCACACTATCTCCATTTCTGTCTGTGCTGTTATAAACTGCAGCGTCCTGGATTGTGCATCCCTCAGTAGCATTCCCAGTCCTTGCCTCTAGGTCAAGGCACGTCTTTGTCCTTTGTGCTTCTAAAACCACCAGCCACCTCCAGTTCTCACACACAGCCCCACTGCTCCAGGTTTCAGTGTGGGGGGCTGCCCTGAGGTCCTTTCCCCATTGCTACCAGTCTGCAAGTCTGTACCTGGTCCCCAGCTTGGGAGGCTTCTTTTTTTTTTTTTTTAAAGATTTTATTTATTTATTCATGAGAGATAGAGAGAGAGAGGCAGAGGCAGAGGGAGAAGCAGACTCCCCGCGGAGCAGGGAGCCCGATGCGGGACTCGATCCCAGGACCCTGGGATCATGACCTGAGCTGAAGGCAGACGCTTAACCGACTGAGCCACCCAGGCGTCCCAAGGCTTCTGTGCTTCTGTGTTATTTCACCTTCCCAGTGCCAGTGCTTATGGCAGCTCCCTCCCTGTTCCATTTATCTTCCAATACCTGCCCACAGAATCAGGGCTCCCCGCTTCATACCTCAAAACCAACTCCCTGTGATATTCTGTTTGTAGAGATCCAGCTCTATCTTTTTACATCTCAGGCTGATTTTGTGGGCTTTCAGAGTGGTCTGGTAGATACCCAGCTCAATTCCAGGGACCAGTTGGAGTAGGGTCCCCTACTCCTCTGCCTTCTTTTCTCCCTCCTATAAAACATAGCTTGATAAAAGTCCCTCTTTGGTTTGTAGCAGGTTGGAAAGGAAATGTAGCAGAGGTAGGGAAGGAAAACTCAAGGCAGCTGGTGCCTGTTCTATTGAAACCCAGAACTACTGTGATTGTCACTAGTGGCCTAGATTTGATTGCAAGATTTGAAAATGGAATAGATTTCTGCCTGGAATGGACAAGGTTCCTAGGAGGTAATGAGACAATCTGTCTTATGGGTCATTATATGCTCTGAAATAGTCTCTCTATCTTTCAGTCATGGCAGCATTTCATAAACAGAAATGCTTATGGTTGTCCATATTTTCTTATGTAACCATTTGGCATATCATTAGAATCTCTGCAACTACTGAAGCAAGAAGTCGTCTTTTGTCTCCTAGTAAGACAAAAGGCTTGGAACATTGGGTTCCTTTGTCAGAGGCACCTTAACTCTGGAGACCCAGTGTGAATCATCCAAGAACATGGTGTATTAACATTTTCCCTGGACTTTTATTTGTTCCTTTAGACTGTCTGAGAGCAAGACAGAAACAAGATGATGTGAGTGCTTATGTCAGCATGGGCATCCCTATATCTCAGCCTACCAGTCCCTCTGAGAAGGATTTGAAAACATCTGGTGGAGCAAATTCATAGAGCTCTCTGTGCTTGGCACCGTCTCTGTGCTCGCTTAACACAGTCCTTTTGACATGCCAGGTCTTAGCTGATTTGGCCCCACCCTGCATACCATGACTTTTCAAAATATGCTTTGTTAGAGAGGACCATTGATCACCAGTGACTTGGGCTCATCACTAACAGGCTTAATCAGAAAGGGCATTTATTTGCTTACATAATGGGAAAGTCCTAGGACTGGGGCACAGGACAATTTATGACAACCTCCCATACTCAAATACATGGACTGGGAGCAGAAAAGGGAGTGCCTGCTCCTAGGAGAGTTACCAGGAGAGGAATGGAGGCTGTACGGTTGGGGCTCATGTTACAGGAAGGGGGGGATGGCATCAGTCAGCCTCCCACACAGAAGGACAGAGCACACATGTTAATTTTCAGAGGCAGCAACAGGTGTTCCAGGTTCCTCCTGGGTGGGTTGTGCCCAGCTCTGTCTGAATCCCAGGTCTGTTTTCTTAGGTACTGCACCAACTACCTCCCAAGGCATGGCTCCTGCTTGCTTTTCTTAGTGTCTCTTCTAGTCCCTTTGCCCACAGCATTTGTCAGCTTTACAGTTGGCCATGCATTTAACATTTTGTTTAATCCTTAAAACCATCCTGTGAGATATTGCTACTATTCCCATTTTATGGAACAGAAAAACTGACAGGTTCAAAGACTTTCCTCTTTACAATTTAATTTGGCTATAATGTGAGGGATGGAGGAAGCTGAACTTTGACTCAGAATGGTCTATTCGAAGCTATATAAAAATAAGTTAGGAAAATCTGTTCAGATATTTTCCCCTTAAGTTCTCCCTGCCTTTCCATCCTACTTTTAAATTTTTTTAATTTTTATTTATTTAATTCTAGTATAATTAACATACAGTGTTAAATTAGTTTCTGGTGTACAATATAGTGATACAACAACTCTATATTTCTCTCAGTGTTCATCAAGACAAGTGTACTCTTAATCCCCTTTATCTACTTCACACATTCTCCTACCCACCTCCCCTCTGGCAACCACCAGTTTGTTCTCTGTACTTAAGTCTGTTTTTTTGTTTGTTTGCCTTTTTTCAGTTTTTTTTTGTTTGTTTCTTAAATTCCATGTATGAATGAAATCATGTGGTATTTGTGATCCCATTTTATCCTTGACCTCCCCTAATAGCAGGCCCTGGTGGCATGATGGCTATCCATGCCCTGCTTCATTCCCTTGGTCTTTTCTTCAGGAAATCTGCCTGAGATGGAGAGCAGCCTGGCCAGGTGAGTCCTGAGTGCTCAGAAACACTGCACAAGTTGGGGCTTATGTTACAGGAAGGGGGGGGATGGCATCAGTCAGCCTCCCACACAGAAGGAGAGAGCACACATGTTTATTTTCAGAGGAAGTTATCTTAGGAGAAGTCTGCAGAGCTGAGCTGTGAGTGAAGAACAAATCTCTGGAAAAGACTTTGGATGTTTTTTGTCTAATGATTGGGGAAGGACCTCAGAGAGCTCTTGAACTAGGAGGATCTCACTAACAAGCAGGTGCCTTGCTCTGTGCCTTGGACTATATGCATGCTGAGTGGGATACAGATTGGGAGAAGACTTCTTCCTCTCACTCCCAAAATGTTTGCAGTTAGCCAACAAACATTCCAGAGACACAACAGGTTCTGTATAAATATGACTGAGAGGTGGGACAGACATGCACAGGTGGACCACATGTGGAGCTTGGCAAAGAAGTCAAGCACAAAAAGTTTAAGTGACAAAATTTAATTGAGAAAGTGTGAGAGCAGGAGAGTGAGAGAGAAGAAAAAAACAGATTAAATACTACTGACAAATTGTGCCAATGACCTCCAGTGAACATTTGCCCAGGTACGGAGAGAGCAGGAGCCATGGACCTACTATTTTCCCACTCAGGTTGGTCTCATGTGCCTCTAGATATGAGTATCTCACATCACTGATTGTGACTCTGGTAATTAGCAACACTGGTTTTTCATATAACATGTTTTTTAAAACATAAGCCAACTGAGGAAGCAGATCTGTCCCAGTGCTGGGGGGAAAGTTAGCTGGAGGGGCTCACTGTGAGAGTACCTCAGTCTCCAGCATAACATCTTTCTAAGAGAATTTTAAAAGTAATCTTGAAAATCCATGGTTTTAACTTTAGAACCGTATCATAAAGAGAAACCAAAAGAGACATCTCCATGCAGTGTCACAGACTCTGGACGGTCCAACCTTTGTAAAGCCTACCCCATCTCTGGGTATGTTAGCAACACTTATAGCTGTTAGATTCATTTTGTAGGCTTTATCTCTTTCAGTCCCTATCATTATCTGAAAAGAACTACTCTGAAGATAAATACCACATTGTTAGTGCTCATAAAATAATAAATGGTTGCTGGATTTAACTTAATTTAGCTTCCAAACTCTTAAGTGCATAGGGATTCCAAAAAGAGATCGTCCAGTGGGCTGGATAGTTACAGAAAACTTCCTGGAAGGAGGGGCAAAAGCTGCACCTTGAAGAGTGGGTAGAACTAAAGTTGGTGAGGAAGATCAGGGAGAATGTTTGGCTCCTGCTCTTGCCTACTTTCTTTGCTCTGTGCCTTAAGACTCAACAAGTCTCAGATGGCTGCCCACTGGTTCTCCCAACATGGTGCCTGGACTTCCCTAATCTCTCTCCTGACCCTCAAATGTTTTAGTAGTCCTTACCACAATGATGGCATTAACCAGCCTGGAGACTAACCTATTCTCAACGACATTAAGTTATGATGATGAAAGAATGAAACCTACAAAGAAGATTTTGCAAGTAAATGAGAAATTCTCACTGTGTGTGGCAAAGAAATATGTAAGTTTCTCTCATACCCAACTACCTGCCACAGCAAATAGAGATGGGAGGGTGGCTGGGTGGGAGGTAAGCACTGTGGTGTGTGCCCTTTTTTGTGATGATTACATGCCATAGTTGTCATTATGAGGGGAGATGCCAGGATTGGCTGTGGTTTTAAACAACTGATGAAAAACATATTTGAATACTTGGACAAGTTGGACATTTGTTTATTAAGTCAGCTTTCAGCACATAGTTGTTCATATGACACTTGTTTATAGACATATTTAAGGCCAACTTTGTGGAGATGATTAATAGCCCTGAAGTGCAGCTGGGGTAGAAGCAGCTTATGAACCACAGGCTCAGGACCTCTTCCTACACACACTTGCCAGCCAGTTTCTCTTTTACTATTTCTTGGCAACCCATCCTGGTCAGATTTCTTCCCCTTGCTCTTTGCCCTGTTTCCCTCTCATCTACCCTTCTGGATAAAGGAAACAGTCAGACACAGAGGGTCAAATTTTATAGCCCCACTGTTCCCACACATGCAAGCTTAGCAGGCAGGGTAGCACAGTGAGACAATACACATCTGGCACAGAGCACCTACTGCATATATGTGGGCAATTATTTCTGGTTGTCACACTTTACTCATTCTGCCAAAGTTCATTATGATTTCATAACCCTGGGTTCAACTGGGAAAACTTTTTTGGCAATTAAGGGCAGTGTGATGCAAGGGAAAATACAGTGTTATGAGAATTAGGAGACCAGCAGTCTAGCCTAATTACAGCTAATGGCTGTGTGACCTCAAGCAAGTCGTCAAGTCTCTCTGGGATGAAAATAAGGGAAATGCAGATGCTGAACTAGGTGTCTTCAAGGTCTCCCCCAGAAATAATGTTTGTAGGCTCTGTGAGGGCAAGGATAAAAATCAGACTCCCTCTTTGCAAGTGAAGAGGTGTGGTGTCCTGTGGGATTTCTGCATGCATACAAAGGGTTTTGTATGGGTTACCCCCTCAACCATCTGGCCCATTACATAGTTTCACCATTTGTCACTCTGTAGCATTGTCACAGTCTCAACATGTGATTGAATCAAGGCATCATTCTTTAAAACAGTTTATAGAGTTCTTTGCCTGGGAATTAAGTGAATGGAGAAAATAGTATGGTTCAATGAGACGTGATTCAAGAGCATGTGCCTGGTGACACTTTTAGCTTGACTCACATATGGCTTTACAAGCTCAGCTGATTAGAGAAAGATCAAGTAAAATGTAGGTTTATTGATTTAACTAAATGCAGTAAGCTAAAGCAGACTTCCTTTAAAAATAAAAATAAAGTTAAGTCAGTTAAGAATGATGCCTTTGCCCAGCTCCCAGATCTACAGGCACAGAAGGGAAATGGCAGCTGTGCGTATTGCCCAGTAGGCTGGGTGTGTATATCCTTACTACCTTCTAACTGCAGCACCTGATTGTTTATGAATGGCAGTATTTTGTACTCTGGTGAAAAGCTGATTGAAAAGGAGGGACTGAGACCTGGAGGTGGTCATCACAGTTGACCTAAGAGTTTTGATGTCCTTTCTGCTAAGGGTGTGCCTGGGAAGAGAAACTGAGGTCATTAAATTTTGTAACTGCCTAACTCTCTCAACCTTCCTGTGGTGAGTCTTCTGCTCTCCTCAAGTTTGAAGAAGACATTTGACCAATGATAGTGGGCAGCTTCCAACCAGTTTGGCTTAAGCAGTTGGTTAGGACAGTGCACCTGGTATAGCATTCTTATGGTGTCCAGGCTTATGATGTCCATCATCCTTTATGTCTCTGGTCTGTCACCCACAATATCCAATCCCTCTGTCAGTGCCATGAGCTTAACTCATATTCTGATTTTATTCACGTCCCTTTCTCTTAAAAAAAAAAAAGCTTTATTGAGATAGTGTTCACATAATACACAATTCACTCGTTTAGATTGTACAGTTCAATGGTTTTTTGATATTATTAATTTTTAAAATGGTGGTAAAAAATATATAACATAAAATTTGCCACTTTAACCATTTTAAGTGTATAATTCAGTAGAATTAATTGCATTTACAATGTTGTACCACCATTACCACTATTTATTTTTAAAACTTTTTCATTACGCCAAACATGAAGTCTGTACTCATTAAGAAATAACTCCCCATTCCCCTTCTCCCCAGGCTCTGGTGACCTATAATCTACTTTCTGTCTCTCTGAACTTGCCTATTCTAAGCACTTCATCTAAGTGGAATCATACAGTATTAGCTCTTCTGCATCTAATTTATTTCACTTATCATAGTGCTTTCAAGGTTCATCCATGTTGTAGCATGTGTCAGAACTTCATTCCTCAGTTGACAGGGGCAGGGGCAGAGGGAGAGGGAGAAACAGACTCCCCGCTGAGCAGGGAGCCAGATACAGGGCTCCATCCCAGGTCCCTGGGATCTTGACCTGAGCCTAAGGCAGATGCTTAACCAAATGAGCTACCCAGGAACCCTCCTCACTTCTCTTTTAATCACTCCTTCCACCATTTAGTTCCAAGCCATACTGATTTCTCCTCTGGATTACAGAAATAGCCTCTGTGGCAGATGTGATCATTTCCCCACCCACATGCTCTGACTTCTTTTTACAGAGTCCACTCTGATTTTATTATATTTTTTTAAATTTAAATTCAATTAGCCAACATATAGTACATCATTAGTTTCTGATGTAGTGTTCAATAATTCATCAGTTGTGTATAACACCAGTGCTCATTATATCACGTGCTCTCCTTAATGCCCATTGCCCAATTACTCAATTCCCTAACTCACCTCCCTTCCAGCAACCCTCAATTTGATTCCCAAACTCAAGAGTCTCTAATCGTTTTCTCCCTCTCTGATTTCTTCCCATTCAGTTTTCCCTACCTTACCCTATGATCTTCTGCTCTATTTCATATATTCCACATATGAGTGAAACCATATGATGATTGTCTTTCTCTGATTGACTTATTGACTCATTTAACTTAGCATAATCCCCTCTGGATCCACCCATGTCGAAGTAAATGGTAGGTATTCATCCTTTCTGATGACTGAATAATATTCCATTGTATAAATGAACCACATCTTCTTTATCAATTAATCTGTTGAGGACATACCAGCTCCTTCCACAGTTTGGCTATTGTGGACATTGTTGACATGAACATTGGGGTGCAGGTGTCCCTTCTTTTCAGTACATTTGTATCTTTGGGGTGAATACCAAGTAGCAATTGCTGGGTTGTAGGGTAGCTCTATTTTTAATTTCTTGAGGAACCTCCACACTGTTTTCCAGAGTGGCTGTACCAGATTGAAATTCCCACCAACAGTGTAAGAGGGTTCCCCTTTCTCCACATCCTCACCAACATTTGTTGTTTCCTGCCTTGTTAATTTTTGCCATTCTAACTGGTGTAAGGTGGTATCTCAATGTGTTTTTTTTTAATGTTATATTAGTCACCATACATTACATCATTAGTTTTTGATGTAGTGTTCCATGATTCATTGTTTGCACATAACACCCAGTTAGCCATTCAGTACATGCCCTCTTTAATACCCATCACCAGGCTAACCCATCCTCCCACCCTCTCCCCTCTAGAATCCTCAGTTTGTTTCTCAGAGTCCATTGTGTTTCATGGTTTGTCTCCCCCTCCGATTTCCCCCCCTTCATTTTTCCCTTCCTGCTATCTTCTTCTTCTTCTTTTTTTTCCCTAACATATATTGCATTATTTGTTTCAGAGGTACAGATCTGAGATTCAACAGTCTTGCACAATTCACAGTGGTCACCAGGGCACATACCCTCCCCAGTGTCTATCACCCAGTCACCCCATCCCTCCCACCCCCCACCACTCCAGCAACCCTCAGTTTGTTTCCTGAGATTAAGAATTCCTCATATCAGTGAGGTCATATGATACATGTCTTTCTCTGATTGACTTATTTCGCTCAACATAATACCCTCCAGTTCCATCCATGTCATTGCAAATGGCAAGATCTCATTCCTTTTGATGGCTGCATAATATTCCATTGTATATATATACCACATCTTCTTTATCCATTCATTTGTCGATGGACATCTTGGCTCTTTCCATAGTTTGGCTATTGTGGACATTGCTGCTATGAACATTGGGGTGCATATGGCCCTTCTTTTCACTACATCGGTGTCTTGGGGTAAATACCCAGTAGTGCAATTGCTGGGTCATGGGTTTTTTTTTTAATTTTTGAGGAACCTCCACACTGTTTTCCAAAGTGGCTGTACCAACTTGCATTCCCACCAACAGTGTAAGAGGGTTCCCCTTTCTCCACAACCTCTCCAACATTTGTTGTTTCTTTCCCTGTCCATTTTTGCCATTCTAACTGGTGTAAGGTGGTATCTCAATGTGGTTTTGATTTGAATTTCCCTGATGGCTAATGATGATGAACGTTTTTTCATGTGTCTGTTATCCATTTGTATGTCATCTTCAGAGAAGTGTCTGTTCATGTCTTCTGCCCATTTCTTGACTGAATTACTTGTTTTTTGGGTGTTGAGTTTGATAAGTTCTTTACAGATCTTGGATACTAGCCCTTTATCTGTAGTGTCATTTGCAAATATCTTCTCCCATTCTGTAGGTTGCCTTTTAATTTTGTTGACTGTCTCCTTGTTGTGCAGAAATTTTTATCTTGATGAAGTCCCAATAATTCATTTTTGCTTTTGTTTCCCTTGACTTTAGAGATGTGTCTTGCATGAGGTTGCTTTGTCCAAGGTTGAAGAGGATGTTGCCTCTGTTCTTATGCAGGATTTTGATGGATTCATCTCACATTTAGGTCTTTTCATCCATTTTGAGTTGATCCTTGTGTATGGTGTAAGAGAATGGTCCAGTTTCATTTTTTTTCTGTATGTGGCTGTCGAGTTTTCCCAGCACCATTTCTTGAAGAGACTGTCTTTTTTCCATTGGATATTCTTTCCTGATTTGTCAAAGATTAGTTGGCCATAGAATTGAGGGTCCATTTCTGGGTCTCTATTCTGTTCCATTGACCTACGTGTCTATTTTTGTGCCAGTACCATACTGTCTCGGTGATCACAGCTTTGTAATATAGCTTGAAGTCAGGCATTGAGATGCCCCCAGCTTTGGTTTTCTTTTTCACCATTCCCCTGGCTACTCGGGGTCTTTTCTTGTTCCATACAAATTTTAGGATTATTTGTTCCAGCTCTGTAAAAAATGTCAATGATATTTTGATAGGGATTGCATTGAATGTGTAGATTGCTTTGGGTAGCATAGACATTTTTTTTCTTTTTTAATTTTATTAGGTTATGTTAGTCACCATACAATACATCATTAGTTTTTGATGTAGTGATCCACGATCCATTGTTTTCATATAACACCCAGTGCTCCATGCAGTATGTGCCCTCCTTAATACCCATCACCGGGTTAACCAATCCCCCTCCCCCCTCCCCTCTAAAACGCTGTTTGTTTCTCAGGTCCATAGTCTCTCATGGTTCATCTCTCCCTCCAATTCCCCCCCCTTCATTTTTCCCTTCCTTCTCCTAATGTCCTCCATGTTATTCCTTATGTTCCACAAATAAGTGAAACCATATGATAATTGACTTTCTCTGCTTGACTTATTTCACTTAGCATAATCTCCTCCAGTCCCATCCATGTTGATTTGAAAGTTGGGTATTCATCTTTTCTGATGGCTGAGTAATATTCCATTGTATATATGGACCACATCTTCTTTATCCATTTGTCTGTTGAAGGGCATCTCGGCTCTTTCCACAGTTTGGGTATTGCGGACATTGCTGCTATAGCATAGACATTTTAACAATGTTTATTCTTCCAATCCATGAGCATGGAATGTTTTTCCATCTCTTTGTGTTTTCCTCAATTTCTTTCATAAGTGTTCTGTAATTTTTGGAGTACAGATCATTTACCTCTTTGGTTAGGTTTATTCCTAGATATCTTACGGTTTTTGTTTAATTGTGAATGGGACCAATTCTTTAAATTTTCTTTCTTCTGTCTCATTGTTAATGTATAGAAATGCAACTGATTTATGTGCATTGATTTTCTATCCTGCCACCTTGCTTAACTGCTGTATGAGTTCTAGTAATTTTGGGGTAAAGTCTTTTGTGTTTTCAGCATAAAGTATCATGTTATCTGTGAAGAGTGAGAGTTTGACTTCTTCTTTGTCAAGGTGAGTGCATTTTGTTTCTTTTTGTTGTCTGATGGCTGAGACTTTGAACAGCAGTAGTGAGAGTGGACATCCTTGTATTCCTGACCTTAGGCAAGAAGCTCTGTTTTTCCCCATTGAGGATGACATTTACTGTGGGCTTTTTAGATGGCTTTTATGATATTGAGGTATATTCCCTTTATCCCTACACTGCAGAGAACTTTAATCAGAGAACTTTAGGTGTATTTGGTCATACGCTTTTTCTGCATCAGTTGAGAGGATCGTATGTTTCTTGTCTTTTATTAATTTGCTTTATCATGTTGATTGATTTGTGGATGTTGTATCACCCTTGCAGCCCAGGAATAAATCCCATTTGGCCATGGTGGATAATCATTTTAATGTACTGTTGGATCCTATTGGCTAGGATCTTGGTGAGTTGTTTGGCATCCATGTCCATCAGGGATATTGGTCTGTAATTCTTTTTGATGGGGTCTTTGTCTGGTTTTGGATCAAGGTAATACTGGCTTCACTGAATGAGTTTAGGAGTTTTCCTTCCATTTCTATTTTTTGAAACAGCTTCAGGAGAATAGTTATTATTTCTCCTTTTTAAAAAGATTTTATTTATTTATTTGAGAAAGAGAGAGAGAGAACATGAGCGGGGAGAAGGGCAGAAGGTGAGGGAGAAGCTGACTCCCTGCTGAGCAGGGAGGCTGATGCGGGACTCAATCCCAGAGCCCTGGGATCATGACCTGAGGCAAAGGCAGACTCTTAACTGACTGAGCCACCCAGTCCCTGGTATTATTTCTTCTTTAAATGTTTGGTAGAATTCCCCTGGGAAGCCATCTTGCCCTGGACTCTTGTTTTTTGGGAGGTTTTTGATTACTGCTTTAATTTCTTTGCTGTTTACTGGTTTGTTCAGATTTTCTATTTTTCCCTGTTTCAGTTTTGGTAGTTTATAAGTTTCCAGGAATGTATCCATTTCTTCCAGATTGTCTAATTTGTTGGCATATAGTTGCTCATAATATGTTCTTAAAATTCTCTGTATTTCCTTGGTGTTGGCCATTATCTATCCCCTTTCATTCATGATTTTATTAATTTGGACATTTCTCTTTTCTTTTGGATAAAGCTGGCCAGAGGTTTATTGACCTTATTAATTCAAAGAACCAGCTTCTAGTTTCATTGATCTGTTCTATTGTTCTGGTTTCTATTTCATTGACCTGTAGTCTAATCTTTATTATTTCTCTTCTCTTGCTTGGTTTAGGCTTTATTTGCTGTTCTTTCTGCAGCTCTTTAGGGGTAAGTTTATCTTGTGTATTTGAGATTTTTCTAGTTTTTTGAGAGTGTTTTCTATTGTGATGTACTTCCCTCTTAGGACCGCCATTGCTACATCCCAAAGTTTTGTGTTTTCATTCTCATTAGTTTCCATGAATTTTTAAAATTCTTCTTTAATTTCCTGGTTGATGCATTCATTCTTTAGTAGGATTCTCTTTAACCTCCAAGTGTTTAGTTTCCTTCCAAATTTCCTATTGTGGTTGAGTTCCAGTTTCAAAGCATTGTGGTCTGAAAATATGCAGGGAATAATCTCAATCTTTTGGTATCCATTGAGACCTGATTTGTGACCAAGTATGTGGTCTATTCTGGAGAACGTTCCATATGCACTTGAGAAGAATGAGTATTCTGTTGTTTTAGGATGAAATGTTCTGTATATACCTGTGAAGTCCATCTGTGCCAGTGTGTCATTCAAAGCCCTTGTTTCCTTGTTGATCTTCTGCTTAGATGATCTATTGCTGTGAGTGGGGTACTGAAGTCTCCTACTATTAATGTATTTTTATCAACGTGTTTCTTTACTTTGGTTATTAATTGGTTTATATAATTGGCTGCTCCCCTGTTGGGGGCATAAATATTTACAATTGTTAGATCTTCTTGTTGGATATATCCTTTAAGTGTGATATAGTGTCCCTCTTCATCTCTTATGACTGTCTTTGGTTTAAAATCTAATTTGTCTGATATGAGGATTGCTACTCTAGCTTTCTTTTGAATCCATTTGTGTGGTAAATGGTTCTCTACCCCCCTCAGTTTCTGTCTGGAGGTGTCTTTAGGTCTAAAATGAGTCTCTTATGGACAGCATATGCATGGGTCTTGCTTTTTTTATTCAATCTGAAACCCTGTGTCTTTTGATGGGAGCATTCAGCCCATTTACATTCAGAGTAACTATTGAAAGATATGAACTTAGTGCCATGTATTGCCTGTAAAGTCCCTGTTTCTGTAGATTGTCTTTGTTTCTTTCTGGTCTATGTTTTTCTTGGGCTTTCTCTTCGCTTACAGAATCTCCCTTAATATTTCTTACAGAACTGGCTTGGTGGTCACATATTCTTTCAGGTTCTGTCTGTCCTGGAAGCTCTTTATCTCTCCATCCATTCTGAATGACAGCCTTGCTGGATAAAGTATTCTTGGCTGCATGTTCTTCTCATTTAGTACCCTGAATATATCATGTCAGCTCTTTCTGGCTTGCCAAGTTTCTGTGGATAGGTCTGATGTTAGTCTGATGTTCCTTCCTCTGTAAGTAAGGAGACTCTTGTCTTGAGCTGCTTCCAAGATTTTCTCTTTTTGTCTAAAATTTGCAAGCTTCACTATTATATGTTGGGGTGTTGATCTATTTGTACTGATTTGGGGAAAGTCCTCTCTACCTCTTGGTCATGAATGCTTATTTCCTTCCCCACATTAGGGAAGTTCTCAGCTATGATTTCTCAATATGCCTTCTGGCTCTCTCTCTCTCTCTCTCTTTTCCCCTTTAGGCATACCAATAATTCTGACATTGGTTCGTTTCAGGGAATTATTGATTTCTTGAACCCTTTCCTCATGAGTTATTTGTTATTTTTCTCTCTTTTCCTCAACTTCCTTCCTTTCCATAAGCCTGTCTTCTAGATCACTTATTCTCTTCTGCCTCATTTACCTTAGCTGTTAGACCATCCAATTTAGACTGCCTCTCAGTTATAACATTTTTAAGTTCGGCCTGATTAGATCTCATTTCTGCACTTAGAGATTCTCTACTCTCTTTTATGCTTTTCTCAATTCCAGCTATTAATTTTATAATTGCTATCCTGAATTCCATCTCTGACATCTTACTTATATGCATACTGATTAGATCTGTGTCAGAGAACATTACCCTGTTTCTTTATTTTGTTTTGAATTCCTCCTAGTCATTTTGCCCAGAGAAGAATGGGTGAGCAAGTGAGCAGAATCCAAAATATCAATCACGACCCAAGCAAAATATACCCTAGACAAATCCAAAGCAGTCAGAAACCAAAACAGAAAAGCAAACAAAAACAAGGCAAAACAGAACAGAAAAGAAAAAGAGAAAAAAATAGGAGGGGAGGAAGAGAGACCATAATCTCACAGGGAGGAGCATGGTGATCCACTTGTTCCTGAGTGAATTTTGGTCTGCGTGTTAAAAGACACTAAATCCCAAAACTGCGAAGAAAGCAAAACTTATATAGATATACAAAAACAATATTACATAGAGTGAAAATAGGCCAAAAATGAAGCATATATCTATAAAATGTAGATATAAAAACTAAAGTTTAAAAGCAACTTAAAAATGTAGAGTTGGTTAAATAAGAAACTAGCTGAAATGGGAAAAAAGAAAAAAAAAGAAATGGAAAATTTTAGACTGAAAGATAAAGGAATCATGAGAAAAAAACCTCAAGCTCTCTATACTATATTCCTCTGGCACTGGAGTTTTACAGTCTTATGGGATCTATAACCTAGTTTGAACCTGTTCTTCATGTTTGTCTTCCGGGGGTTGGGCCTGCTGTGCTTCTTCTCAGGTGTCTTTGCCTGGATGGAGTTGCACTGTCCCTTGCCAGGGGGCTGGGCTCAGTGTAAGCTGGTTCTCTGTGTTGTTGCTTTTTTTTTCTTTTCCCTGAAGGCTATACGCACCTCTTTAGAGGATCAGAATAAAAATCACCATGCCCAATCTCTGGCCCCAGAACAGAAAGATTGAAATCCCCCTTCTTCAGCAAACCTTCTGGGACAAACAGTCTTCACCTTTGCGTATGCCAAACTCCACAGACTTTTGTGGTGCAGGCCCATGATAATCTTCCTGGGGAGAGTTTGAGGGACCCATATCACAGCCCTTTGTGTGTCCTGGGGCAGAGAGTGGTCACCTGCTTATGCGCAAACCGGCTCTACCACTCCCAGGGGTGGCTGATCATTGCCCCATTCTCCCTTCTGGCGCCGCCACCCTGAGAGTTGTTGCTTGGTCATGGGCACCCTTGTTATGCTCCTCCCAGGGAATGACAGCTGGTTAGTGAGTTCCAGTTCTTTTCAGGTTACTTAGGGGGAGAGTGGTCACCGGACCAGCCAGCTTGGAGTTTATGGCGACCCGAGCTGAGAGTGCCCTCTTGGGCTCACTGACCATAACCAGTTTTCCCCCTCCACTGCTTGGGCACTCTACTGTCTCAGGCACCCCCATTCCTTCTGTGACTCCTGGAATCCTGAGACCACACTGACCCACCTAGAATTCTGCCCCTTTCATCCCCTGAGCCCCTTTTAGACAAGGATGTCTCTCATTGGAGGGATTTTGCCCTCTTATATCACTTTCCCAGAGCTGGCTTACGGAAGCTCCCTCCCCACTCTGTTTATCTTCCAATATCTCCCCGCAGATTCACATTTCTGCACCTCCTACCTTGCAAAAAGTGGTTGTTTTTCTACTCATAGAGTTCCAAGTATATTTTCTTATATCTCAGGCCAAATTTGTGGGGTCCAGAATGGTTTGATAGTTATGCAGCTAAATTCAAGGGACTGGATGAAATGAGGTCCCCTACTCTTCTGCTATCTTGTCTCCTCCTCAAGCCCATTCTGATTTTAGACACATCAGACCAGAAGTGCCAGGGAATTAACTCTGGTGGAATAATGCTCCAGTTCCCTAAAATTTTGGGTAGCATAAACTAAGAAGCATGTTCTACAGAACCTCCTCAAATTCCCAGTGAGATTAAGTTCCAGTTGCCCGCAGTGGTGGCCTGCTTGAGAATGGCTTCTTCCCATTCCTTATCTCACTTCCCTTTTCTCCAGCCAGTTTTCAGGCATCACTTCCCAAATAAACTACTTACACTACCTCAGAGTCTATTTCTGAGGAACACAAATGTATACAGCTTCCTAACCAACTCTCTGCTTTCACTTTCATCTTCCTAAAATCCACACTTCACAAAGCAGTTGAAGTACTCTTTTAAAATACAATTCCGAGTATGTCACTGTCCTGTCTAAAACAGTCCCATGGCACAAAAACAGACACATAGATCAATGGAACAGAATAGAGAGCCCAGAAAGGGACCCTCAACTCTATGGTCAACTAATCTTCGACAAAGCAGGAAAGAATGTCCAATGGAACAAAGACAGTCTCTTCAACAAATGGTGTTGGGAAAATTGGATAGCTGAATGCAGAAGAATGAAACCGGACCATTTCCTTACACCACACACAAAAATAGACTCCAAATGGTTGAAAGACCTCAATGTGAGACAGGAGTCCATCAAAATCCTAAAGGAGAACACAGGCAGCAACCTCTTTGACCTCAGCCGAAGCAACTTCTTCCTAGAAACTTCGCCAAAGGCAAGGGAAGCAAGGACAAAAATGAACTATTGGGACTTCATCAAGATAAAAAGCTTTTGCAAAGCAAAGGAAACAGTCCACAAAACCAAAAGACAACCGACAGAATGGGAGAAGATATTTGCAAATGACATATCAGATAAAGGGCTAGTATCCAAAATCTATAAAGAACTCATCAAACTCAACACCCAAAGAACAAAGAATCCAATCAAGAAATGGGCAGAAGACATGAACAGACATTTTTCCAAAGAAGACATCCAAATGGCCAACAGACACATGAAAAAGAGCTCAATATCGCTCGGCATCAGGGAAATCCAAATCAAAACCTCAATGAGATACCCCCTCACACCAGTCAGAATGGCTAAAATTAACAAGTCAGGAAACGACAGGTGTTGGCGGGGATGCGGAGAAAGGGGAACCCTCCTACACTGTTGGTGGGAATGCAAGCTGGTGCAGTCACTCTGGAAAACAGTGTGGAGGTTCCTCAAAAAGTTGAAAATAGAGCTACCCTATGATCCAGCAATTGCACTACTGGGTATTTACCCCAAAGATACAAAAGTAGGGATCCGAAAGGGTACGTGCACCCCGATGTTTATAGCAGCAATGTCCACAATAGCTAAACTGTGGAAAGAGCCAAGATGTCCATCGGCAGATGAATGGCTAAAGAGGAGGTGGTATATATATACAATGGAATATTATGCAGCCATCAAAAGGAATGAGATCTTGCCATTTGCAACGATGTGGATGGAACTGGAGGGTATTATGTTGAGTGAAATAAGTCAAACAGAGAAAGACATGTATCATATGATCTCACTGATATGAGGAATTCTTAATCTCAGGAAACAAACTGAGGGTTGCTGGAGTGGGGGTTGAGTGGGAGGGATGGGGTGACTGGGTGATAAACACTGGGGAGGTATATGCTATGGTGAGTGCTGTGAATTGTGTGAGACTGTTGAATCACAGATCTGTACCTCTGAAACAAATAATGCAATATATGTTAAGAAAAAAAAAAGAAGAAGAAGAAGGTAGCGGGAGGGGAAGAATGAAGTGGGGGAAATCGGAGGGGTAGATGAACTGTGAGAGACGATGGACTCTGAAAAACAAACTGAGGGTTCTAGAGGGGAGGGGGGTGGGAGGATGGGTTAGCCTGGTGGTGGGTATTGAGGAGGGCACATTCTGCATGGAGCACTGGGTGTTATGCACAAACAATGAATCATGGAACACTTCATCTAAAACTAATGATGTAATGTATGGGGATTAACATAAGAATAAAATAAATAAATAAATATAACATAGCATTTTGGTGGGAAAAAAAAAACAAAACAGTCCCATGCACTGGAAATAAAATCCAAATACCTTACCAAGATGGACTAGATGTACACAGCTGGTCCCCCATACTGGCCATGTTTTTGTTACCTCAGCTCACCTTCTGTTCCATGAGCACATGTTCCCTCTCATCTTAGGCACTTCATAACTCATACTCTGGCCATTTATTTTATCTTGGCTGGGACCAGAAGAAATGGATATTAAAAATACTTAACAACCATAGCAGCTTGGGCACTGACCAATCATGGAGGACAATAGTTGCGGCCAATGTGAATGTCTACACTGTATATCAGTCTGGGTAGAGCCTTATTTTATTCAGGCTTCAGACTAAACATCACCTCCTAAGAGAGGCCTTCCCTGACCATCTAATCTAAATTGCCCTTCTCCCTCATAATCTGCTCTTTCTCATATCACCCTGCTTTTATATGCCCATAGCATTTGCTACTACCTGCAATTATGTTGATTTTTAAAATTTATTTTTTGCATATTTTGTGTTTATCCAACTGGAATGTGAGTTCCATCAGGGCTGAGGCCTTGCTGTTTTGTTCCTTGCTTACTCTCCAGTGTCTGACCCATGTCTGTCACATAGTAGATGTTCAGTAAGTATTTGCTGAATGAGTAACTGAATGCATGGCTGTCATAGTCCCTGAAATCAAGATTCTCATGGTCTTAATAAGTGGTAGGCCCCTTACAGGATCTAGATCCCCTCAGGGGGACAGACAGGATACTGTGGCCACCTGAAGAGGACCTAGAAGCCTGTGAGCTGCCCAAAGATTGCAGTGAGGGCAAGTGCATTGCCCATGGTGCAGGTGGTTCTGAGAGGTGGATGAGCATTATAATTTGTGTGATCAGGACCCTGGGGATTTCTGAAAGTAGTGCCAGGAGCTATGGGGAGCGGAACCAGATTGTAAAGGAATAGGGAAGAAGAAGTGTGAAGGGAGCAGGTATAACCCGAAAAGGAAGGCATGATGCAGAAGGAGTGGTGGAGTAACAGCATCCATGCAGAATACCAAGTACCACTCCAAGCTGCTGGCTTCCTGGTGTTGGAAGGGGGCATACAGCTACAGTGTCTGCTGGGAAAACTCCAAGGAGTGGGTAGCTATTTGTCCCTAGCACCTTCAGGAGGGGGGAGGCTTGTTTGTGGGCTGTGGAAAAGGGTAAGGGGGGTGGAGCACAGACTGAAGGTGCAAAGAGTGGAGACTGGGGTAAGTGAGGCCTGGTGGAGTGAGAGGATGGGATCAGGGTCTCAGGGTAGAGTTTGTCCTGGGCCAGAAAAAGGGACATCTTTTCCTAGGAAATGAAAGGAGAATTTGGGTAGAGAAAGAGGAAGTTCATGTGGGAGAGTGAGGAGAGAAGGTAACCCCAGGGTCCTTGGAGTCAAAGGGGACAGAGATGGGGGTTCCTGAGGTCCTTTAGAAGGAGGCTATTTTTTTTTTAGCAGATCCACCAGGAGAACTGGGAGTGCATGGGATTTTCAGCTCTCCCTCAAGAGTGAGGAGGTTGGGTCTTTCTCCTCTTTCAACTGGAACACCAACTGCAGTTATTACCACCACTGGAAATTAAACTGCTCAGTGGGGCCTCTTTGTGGAGGATCTACAGGGGAGCAGAGGCAGGCTGAGTTGCATTTCAAACAAAGCCTACCAGCAGGGCTGACATAACCCCTCTGTTGCCTAGAAGGGTGGGGTGGAAAGCAGCTGCATTTTCTCCAGTACCTGAGGAAGGCCTGCTGGGCCCAGCTATCAAGGCTCCACTTGTAATGTGAATATCATGCCCAAAGTGTTTTGGGCAGACCCTTGAGTGGGCAAATGGACACACAGGCTGCCTGCAATGGAACACCATGCATCCCTGCCTCTTATCACTTGGAGTTTTCCCAGCAGACACTGTAGTTGTATGCCCCCTTCCAACACCAGGAAGCCAGCAGCTTGGAGTGGTACTTGGTATTCTGCATGGATGCTGTTACTGACACAGAAATTATAGGTTTTTGCATTGTTTATGCCTCTCCAAAAGCATAGCTGAGTGCTTTGAACCAGCAGCTGGAAGGCACTCTGCTAGGTTTCATTACAATTTGTAATTGTATTTACCCCTTCAGGCCTCCTAGACTGTTGGTGACTTTTGCAGCTTTAACACTATTCACTTTTCTCATAATTAAATCACTTATTGAATGGAAAAAAAAAAAGAAAAAGAAAAACCTAAATCATTTTCCTAAACAGTGATCCAACATGGCTTGGGCTCATTAACATAAAAGCACCCAACTTTCTGTCTCTACATTTTTTTCTGCTCTGATCTAAGGCTTTGCACTGCCCTGGTGTCAGTCTGGAATCCAGCATCCTTGGCTGGCCTGGCCTACCCCTCAGGGTTAGGGTCTCCTGCCCTGACCCTATCCATCTTTCTGCAAACCTTTGCTAGTGCCCTGAGTGGAAACACTTTCTTCTACACTCTGGGATGCTGGGTGAATAAGAGGTTGCCCTTGCCTGTTCACGTTTTCACAGCCCATAAATATTCTTCCTCCTCTGGGTGCCTTTGCTCAGAGCTAGGCCAAATTTGAATGTGTGTGTATGTGTGTGTGTGTTCCCAGATGACACAATGTATATGCATGCCTGAATTAAATAGCTCCTTCCTGGATCTTCTGATTGCAAAATCAAGGGGAATGGAGCATTCCTCTCATTCTTTCTGCCTCAGAGCCCCTGCTTTGCTGGTGCCCTAGCACTAGTACAGTTGGCTCATCAGATAACCCTGTTACAGGCTGCCTCCTAGGGTTGCTCTGTGCTAGGGGGCCAGGCAGACAGAGCTCACTTAGGAAGTTTCCCTCAGGAAGAAAAACTCCTATGGGGCCTTCACCCCTCCCTTCAGCCTGAAATGTCTTTTTGTTTTACCATTATTAAGACTAACACTCTATTGCAAATTCCTCTAAGAGAATGAATCAATGTCTTAAATTTATACCATGGAGCAAATGACCAATCAGGACCTCCATTGAGTAGGCCTTGAACAGTATTAGAAATTTAATATGGGGCGCCTCGGTGGCTCAGTCGTTAAGCGTCTGCCTTCGGCTCAGGTCATGATCCCAGGGTCCTGGGATCAAACCCCGCAGCGGGCTACCTGCTCGGCGGGAAGCCTGCTTCTCCCTCTCCCACTCCCCCCCTGCTTGTGCTTCCTCTCTCGCTATGTCTCTCTCTCTGTCAAATAAAATTAAAAAAAAAAGAAATTTAATAATAATAATAACAAACATTTCTATAGCTCTATGTTCTAAGTGCTAAGTGTTGTAAATATGTTAACACATATGAAATACCAACTGTGAGGTAATTAAAGCCTGGACAGATAAGTAACAAGGCCAAGATTCTAATTTGCCCATGCCCTTAACCTCTAATTATGCAAGACATAAAAGCATGTGTTAGTTGGAGCTGGGGCTTGGTGCATGTATCAATGCTGTGGAGTTTCAAAACAAGTTCTGCAGACCCCTAGGTGTTGATGGAGGTCAGCTTCTGTGGGAAGGATGGAGGGGTAGGGCACAAGAAGGTATGACATGGCTCTTATTTTCTGGCAGTATTTAGGCCAGAAATAATGATCATATTTTTTTCAATTGGCAAATGTTGGGCACTTAGGAAACTGTCCTAGAAAGCCATGTGTTAAAATCAAACATTTTAATCCACCTCTTTTAACAGATTACATGGTTGTGATAATTAGACTGCTGGGAGCAGAAGTACAGTGTTTAATTAATGTGATTTTTTTAAAAGAGAAATTTAATTGTTGAGAAAAATACAATAAGGAATTAAAACTTCAAATTAGCATAAATTAGCATTACTCACCTCCCCAGGTAGCTTGCCCTGCTTGATCTTGTTCTTGGTGTTTCCTGGGGGAGTTTAAATACTGTCAGGCTAAGTAGGAAAGTGGAGTCATGTGTGGACTGCTAGGAGGTGGAATGCTGCAGGTTGTGGGGGTGGGGGTGGAGACACTGCAAGGACTTACGTCCACCCTTAGTCCCCAAATGGGAAACGATATGAACCATAGGGCAGGTTTTCAGGTGCTAAGTGTACTTCATGTGTTCTACTGTCATTGGGAGAAGCAAAACAACAAAACACACACTAAATTCCAAAGGGCATTACTGCTCCTGCTTGCATTAACACATCAACACCCCTCACCTCAGTTTTCCTCTTATTACTATTCCTGCCCCTTTCTAGTAAGATCTCCAGAATAATGTGTATAAAACAACCCCAATAAGAACAATGAAATAATCTCTTCAAACTGTTCTAGGGGCTTCCCATTGCCCTTATAGGAATGCAATTCTTTAATGGAACTTTGAAGGAACTTTATGATTTGGCTTTTGAGCACCTCTCCTGCCTCATCCTTCAACACCACTCACACCACATACACTAGACTCCAGCAAAATCTAGTTGCTCGACCTAAAACCTGCAGGTGATTTTTTTTTTTTTACTTTTACTTTTCTCTCACCAAATTCTGCTGGTATTGCTGTTTCTGCCTATGTAATATATTTCAAATACCTCCATTTCTTTTCTCCATGACCACCAACTGTGTTCACACCATTGTCATTTCTCACCTTGGCCACTAGGATAACATCCTAATGGATCTTCCTACAATTTTTTCTCCACAAGCAGGTAGAGCAATCTGTCTAAAGGCTAAAATGGGTCATATAACTCCCCAATTAAAGCCTCCCAAATGCTCCCCAGGCACTTGGACTGAAACTCTTACCTTGGCCCTCTTGGACCCCCAAGATCAGTCTATCCACCTCACCTCAAGCCACTCTCTATTTTGCCTCCTACATTCTATAGATAATAGCCTTCTTTCTCATCTTCAGTGTGGTCTATTTCTGTTCTTCAAATAGACCAAGCCCTCTCTGCCTTCAGCTTTGCCCTGCTGTTTCCTCTTTCCAGTATGTTCTTCCCCTAGCTCTGAAGGGACTGTTGGTTTTCATCCTTCAGGCTTTACCTCAAATGTTGCCCAACCACTGTCTTAATATGCACTTCTACACACTCCTCTCCATATTCTCTCTCTCGTCTTGCAGGATTAACTACAATCTGTAATTGGTCTTTTTATTTTTGAAATCTTTGTTATTTTCCGTGAAATTTGAAGGCAACTGGCCTGTTTGCCACTGCACTCTTGGTGTAGCCCCTCAGTAAACATTTGTTGAATGAATGGAAGAATGTTGGGTTCTTAATTTTCCCTATGATCCCTGCTCTTTCTTCCTAACAGAACTTTGTGCTTACTGCCAAACCCTTCCTGCCCCATTTTTTAAAAAAGATTTTATTTATTTATTTGACAGGGAGAGAGAAAGTGAGAGAGGGAACACAAGCAGGGGGGTGAGAGAGAGAGAAGCAGGCTTCCCTCTGAGCAGGGAGCCTGATGTGGGGCTTGATCCCAGGACCCTGGGATCATGATCTGAGCTGAAGGCAGATGCTTAATGACTGAGCCACCCAGGTGCCCCCCTTCCTCCCCTTTTAAGTGTTGGCCTAAGCACCATTCCCTTGAGAAGCCTTCACTGATTCCTTCAGCCTCAGTTAGATGTCCCTTTCATGTGTTCCTACACCATCTGTATGTCCCCTATAATTTTGCTTATCCACTTCATTTCCTTGCCTGCTTGATTCTTTGCCTATAAGTTCAGTGAAGGCAGGGATCCTGCCTGGCTTCCACTGTACTATATCCCAGAACCTGCGCAATGGCTGGCACACATCATGATCCCATGAATCTAGACCACTGGGCATGTGGTCCCTGGTAGGTAATATTGTTTTTTGGTGATCATTAAAGTTTTATACCCTATGTCTTTTGATTTTCATACTTGAGACTATAAACTTAGCTCTTGTCTTTTAAAGAGACTTTTTCCTCAGAAGGCCTACATCAGTGATGCAGTAATTTTTTTTTCTATCTCCATTCTTGATTCCTGAGCCTTGGTCCCAGGAAGTCTGGTGGGCACCAGGACGAACCACAGTAATTAGCTATGGCACTGAAAGAGTACCATCTTGACGTGGGTAGGCTTTATCCTTTTTTTTTTTTGAGAGGGAAAGAGAGTGAGGGTGAATGGGGCAGAATGAGAGGGAGAGAGAATCCTAAGCAGGCTTGATACCCAGCATGGAGCCCCAAGCAGGGCTCATCTACCAAACTTCAGATCATAACCTGAGCAGAAACCAAGGGTTAGATGTTCAACCAACTGAGCTACCCAGGAGCCCCTGAATCCTTATGTGTATCTAAATTCACCCAGTGTCTTGCTGTGTGATGTGAGGAATGTAATTCCCTTGGTATCTTTGTGCTTGCCTGAAGGATGGTTCTTTAGTGGTGTACTTTTTTGTGCAGGAGAAAGGGGTAGCTCTCATCTAAAAGTGTGAAGAGGAGACTTTCCATGCACCTTTTGTATATGCCATTTCTGAGGAGTTTTAGGGTCATATGGTGAGGTTAGAGTTATCAAGAGTTTATGACTTTATGGTTATATGCATTTATTTTTGCAGACTATGGTCTCTTTAGAGTACTACTTCTTCCCCATTATTCTCATCCCTTGTGATCCAGGAGGAGCTTACTCTATCTCTTGGCTACAAGGCATTTGACTCACACCTGGCCAATCAGAGTACCATACCTGGTCAAGTGACTGAAGGAAAGCCAATCAGAGCATTCCCACCACTTTTGTTGGAATTTCTGGGTAAGAGACTTTTTTTTTTTTTTTTTACTAAAATTAGTTTTGTGAGGATGGTGTAAGTCCATAGCTATTGGTAATCATCTTTGCTACCATGTGGGTGAACTTGCTTTGGAAGACTCCATTACTAAGGAAAAAGAAATTGAGAAATGGAGAGAGAAATAGTCCTTGTGACATTGTTTGAGCTCCTGGATTTATGTCTAAAGTTTGTATTTTCTTAATTATTATTATTTTAATTAGAAGAGTTTGAATTGAATTTTTGTCATTTTCAACCATAAGAATGCTGATTAATACAATGGAGGTCATATTAAAAGGAAAGGGAAAAACAAAGAATCATAATTATACGACTAGAAATTAGCTGACACATGACAAAGCAAAATACATCAGTTAGTAAAAATAATTAGATAATTTAAGAAAAGACTATTTAAAAGTGTGATCACACTGCCTGACCTCAAGCTATATTACAAAGCTGTGATCATCAAGACAGCAAGGAATTGGCACAAAAACAGACACATAAATCAATGGAACAGAATAGAGAGCTCCAGAAATGGACCCTTAACTCTATGGTCAACTAATCTTCTACAAAGCAGGAAAGAATATCCAATGGAAAAAAGACAGTCTCTCCCATAAATGGTGCTGGGAAAATTGGACAGCCACATGCAGAAGAATGAAACTGGACCATTCTCTTACACTATACACAAAGATCAACTCAAAATGGATGAGAGATCTAAATGTGAGATAGGAATCCACCAAAATCCTAGAGGAGAACACAAGCAGCAACCTCTTTGACCTTGGACAAGGCAACTTTTTGCACAACAGGTCTCTAAAGGCAAAGGAAGCAAGGGCAAAAATGAACTATTGGGACTTCAAGATAAAAAGCTTTTGCACAGCAAAGAAACAGTCAACAAAACTAAAAGGCAACCTACAGAATGGGAGAAGATATTTGCAAATGACATTACAGATAAAGGGCTTGTATCCAAGATCTATAAAGAACTTCTCAAACTCAACACCCAGAAAACAAATAATCAAGTCAAGAAATGGGCAGAAGACATGAGCAGACACTTCTCCAAAGAAGACATAAAAATGACCAACAGACACATGGAAAAATGTTCCACATCACTTGGCATCAGGGAAATACAAATCAAAACCACAGTGAGATACCGCCTTACACCAGTTAGAATGGCAAACATTAACAAGACAGGAAACAACAAATGTTGGAGAGGATGTGGAGAAAGGGGAGCACTCTTACACTGTTGGTGGGAATGCAAGCTGGTACAGCCACTCTGGAAAACAGTATGGAAGTTCCTCAAGATGTTAAAAATAGAGCTACCCTATGACCCAGCAATTGCAGTACTAGGTATTTACCCCAAAGATACAGATGTAGTGAAAAGAAGGGGCACCTGCACCCCAATGTTTATAGCAGCAATGATCACAATAGCTAAACTCTGGAAGGAGCTGAGTTGTCCTTCAACAAATGAATATATAAAGAAGATGTGGTTCATATATATAATGAAATATTACTGAGCCATTAGAAAGGATGAATACCTACCATTTACATCTACAAGGATGGAACTGGATGATATTATGCTAAGTGAAATAAGTCAATCAGAGAAACACAATTATAATATGGTTTCACTCATATGTGGAACATAAGGAATAGTGCAGAGGACCATAGGGGAAGGGAGGGAAAAATGAATGGGAAGAAATCATTGAGGGATACAAACCATATGAGACTCTTGACTCTGGGAAACAAACTGAGGGTTGCAGAAAAGGAGGGGGTGGAGGATGTGGTAACTGGGTGATTGAAATTGAAGAGGGCACATGATATAAGCACTGGGTGTTTTCTTCAACTAATGAATCATTGAACATTATATCAAAAACTAATGATATACTATACCTTGGCTAATTGAATTTAAATAAAAAAATAAAAAGAGAAAAGATGGACTAGAAGATAACTAAAAAAAAGTGTGATTAGGCTGTAGGGTAATGGGGCCAGCTTCAGGGAGAGCTCTTATTACCTTTAGATCCTAAGGGAGAAGAGGAGGGAACAATTAATGGAAACTTGAAAGTTCTCTAGAGTAGCTCTCCTTGAGATGAGTGGTACCTCTACTGAGGAATGTTCAGCCTGAGTGAAGGAGTCATGTGATTTACACCCTGATCTCAGTCTCCTTCGTTGCTGTGTTGCTGGTAAGCAGAGGGTGTGGGAACCTGCAGTCCTCCAGCAGAAAAACACAAGTGGAGAGGATGGCAAGTGAGGAGGAGCCAGTAGAAAACATCTAGCCCAAAATGTAAACCTGCAGAAAAGCCAGTGGAACACCTGGCCCTGAGTGTGAAACACATTACACAAAGAGAAGATGGAAACGGTGAAGGAAAATCATAAAAAAAAAAAATGTGGAGCTGGTTGATAAGCAGTTAGCATGCAACTTTTGTGGATATTTTGTTGGTTTGTCTGATTGAGTAAAAAAAATCTATTGTACAAATGTTTATTTAGAAGTACATTCCTTTTTTTGTAAAATTTTGCAAGGTGAGAAACATGTTAGTCACAGTTTTACTACTGAAAAAATATATATGAATTTGCTTTTTTTTTTTAACCTGTCAAGTATGTATGCTGAGATTTGCAGTCTAAAATATGGAGAATAAATAATGATAATGGTAATGTTTAACATTTGCTAAAGGCTTCTTATTTGCTGCATGCTCTTTTTTATTCAACCCTCACACAACATGAAGAGGTAGGTACTTGTATTTTTCTCTACTTTGCAAGTGAATAATCTCAGTGGAATTATAAAGTTGACCAACGTCAGTGGGGGAGATATATGACCTGGAGCCTGAGCTGGTGGCCTCTGTCATTCCTTTTAGTTCTGTGGCCAGAGGGCTCTGGCTGGCCTATCTTCTGTGTTTTACAGAAACCAGTAGTGAATCATTCTGCTCTGACGTGGACCTAGACTGAGTTCCTGTCAATGCTGTTCACAATCTTGGGGCCCTGAGAAAATCCTTGCATCTTGCTGCACACCCAGGTTTTCACATCTATCTCCTGTCTTTGGCTCTGTGTAATACAAAATAGCCAGGGTTAAGTTGGTCACAGGTGTTTTCAAATTCCATTTAGTGAATTGTTTAGTTAAGAGTTGTTTAAAAGCTGAAGATTGAGTCTGAATTTTCTCCTCCTAATTTCTTAAAACAACAAAAAACCACGACTACCACCATCACAATACATAACTAAATGGCTTGCCCTGACCACTCCTAATATGATTATTTTTGACAGTGAATCTTTTGTGGTAAATTTCCAGGCTGTGAGACAGTGGAATAGGCTTCATCAGACTGCACTGGGTATGGACATTTCCAACTGGAAATGGAGATTCTCTTGGCCACTTGATTTCAAGGACTGGTGAGTTATGTCCTAAAAAGAGTAAAGACTCCTTTTTTTTTTAACTTTTTTATTGTTATGTTAATCACCATACAGTACATCATTAGTTTTTGATATAGTGTTCCATGATTCATTGTTTGTGCATAACACCCAGTGCTCCATGCAGAATGTGCCCTCCTCAATACCCACCACCAGGCTAACCCATCCTCCCACCCCCCTCCCCTCTAGAACCCTCAGTTTGTTTTTCAGAGTCCATCGTCTCTCATGATTCGTCTACCCCTCTGATTTCCCCCCCTTCATTCTTCCCCTCCTGCTATCCTCTTCTTTTTTTTTTCTTAACATATATTGCATTATTTGTTTCAGAGGTACAGATCTGAAATTTAAGTCTTGCACAATTCACAGCGCTTACCAGAGAACATGCCCTCCCCAGTGTCTATCACTCAGTCACCCCATCCCTCCCACACCATCCCCCACTCCATCAACCCTAGGTTTGTTTCCTGAGATTAAGAATTCCTCCTATCAGTAAGGTCATATGATACATGTCTTTCTCTCATTGACTTATTTTGCTCAGCATAACACCCTCCAGTTCCATCCACGTTGTTGCAATAACAGGATCTCATCCTCTTGATGGCTGCATAATATTCCATTGTATATATATACCACCTCTTTTTTATCCATTCATCTGTCGATGGACATCTTGGCTCTTTCCACAGTTTGACTATGGTGAACATTGCTGCTATAAACATCGGGGTGCACATACACATTCGGGTCCCTAGATTTGTATCTTTGGGGTAAATACCCAGTAGTGCAATTACTGGATTGTAGGGTAGCTCTATATTCAACTTTTTGAAGAACTTCCATACTGTTTTCCAGAGTGGCTGCACCAGCTTGAATTCCCACCAACAGTGTAGAAGGGTTCCCCTTTCTCCGCATCCCCACCACCATCTCTCATTTCCTGACTTGTTAATTTTAGCCATTCTGACTGGTGTGAGGTGGTATCTCATTGAGGTTTTGATTTGGATTTCCCTGATGCCGAGCAATGTTGAGCACTTTTTCATGTGTCTGTTGGCCATTTGGATGTCTTCCTTGGAAAAATGTCTGTTCATGTCTTCTGCCCATTTCTTGATTGGATTCTTCATTCTTTGGGTGTTGAGTTTGATAAGTTCTTTATAGATTTTGGATACTAGCCCTTTATCTGATACGTCATTTGCAAATATCTTCTCCCATTCTGTCGGTTGCTTTTGGTTTTGTGGACTGTCTCTTTTGCTATGCAAAAGCTTTTTAAATTGATGAAGTCCCAATAGTTCATTTTTGCCCTTGCTTCCCTTGCCTTTGGCGATGTTTCTAGGAAGAAGTTGATGCGGCTGAGGTTGAAAAGTTTGTTGCCTGTGCTCTCCTTTAGGATTTTGATGAAGTCCTGTCTCACATTGAGGTCTTTCAACCATTTGGAGTCTATTTTTGTGTGTGGTGTAATGAAATGGTCCAGTTTCATTCTTCTGCATATGGCTGTCCCATTTTCCCAACACCATTTGTTGAAGAGACTGTCTTTTTCCATTGGACATTCTTTCCTGCTTTGTCAAAGATGAGTTGACCATAGAGTTGAGGGTCCATTTCTGGGCTCTCTATTCTGTTCCATTGATCTATGTGTCTGATTTTGTGCCAGTACCATCTGTCTTGAAGATGACAGCTTTGTATTAGAGCTGGATGTCCAGAATGGTGATGCTGCCAGCTTTGCTTTTCTTTTTCAACATTCCTCTGGCTATTTGGGGTCTTTTCTGGTTCCATACACATTTTAGGATTATTTGTTCCATTTCTTTGAAAAAAGTGGATGGTATTTTGATGGGGATTGCATTGAATGTGTAGATTGCTCTAGGTAGCATTGACATCTTAACAATATTTGTTCTTCCAATCCATGAGCATGGAACGTTTTTCCATTTCTTTGTGTCTTCCTCAATTTCTTTCATGAGCATTTTATAATTCTCTGAGTACAGATTCTTTGCCTCTTTGGGTAGAGTTATTCCTAGGTATCTTATGCTTTTGGGTGCAATTGTAAATGGGATCGACTCCTTAATGTCTCTTTCTTCTGTCTTGTTGTTGGTGTATAGGATTGCCATTGACTTCTGTGCATTGATTTTATATCCTGCCACTTTACTGAATTCCTGTCTGAGTTCTAGCAGTTTTGGGGTGGAGTCTTTGGGGTTTTCCACATAAAGTATCAGATCATCTGCAAAGAGTGAGAGTTTGACTTCTTCTTTGCCAATTTGGATGCCTTTCATTTCTTTTTGTTGTCTGATTGCTGTGGAAAGGACTTCTAATACTGTGTTGAATAGCAGTGGTGATAGTGGACATCCCTGCCACTTTCCTGACCTTGGGAAAAGCTCTCAGTTTTTCCCCATTGAGAATGATATTTGATATAGGCTTTTCATAGATGGCTTTTATGATATTGAGGTATGTACACTCTATGCCTATACTCTGAAGACTTTTGATCAAGAAAGGATGCTGTACTTTGTCAAATGCTTTTTCTGCATCTATTGAGAGGATCATATGATTCTTGTCCTTTCTTTTGTATTACATGGATTGATTTGCGGATGTTGAAACAACTTTGCAGCCCAGGGATAAATCCCACTTGGTGGTGGTGAATAGCCCTTTTAATGTACTGTTGGATCCTATTGGCTAGTATTTTGGTGAGAATTTTTGCATCCATGTTCATCAGGGATATTGGTCTGTAGTTCTCCTTTTTGATGGGGTCTTTGTCTGGTTTTGGGATCAAGGTAATGCTGGTCTCATAAAATGAGTTTGGAAGTTTTCCTTCCATTTCTATTTTTTGGAACAGTTTCAGAAGAATACGTATTCATTCTTCTTGAAATGTTTGGTAGAATTCCCCTGGGAAGCCATCTGGCCCTGGGCTTTTGTTTTTTGGGAGATTTTTGATGACTGCTTCAATTTCCTTAGTGGTTATAAGTCTGTTCAGGTTTTCTATTTCATCCTGGTTCAGTTTTGGTAGTTGATACATCTCTAGGAATGCATCCATTTCTTCCAGGTTTTCTAATTTGCTGGCATAGAGTTGCTCATAATATGTTCTTATAATTGTTTGTATTTCTTTGGTGTTGGTTGTGATCTCTCCTCTTTCATTCATGATTTTGTTGATTTGGGTCCTTTCTCTTCTCCTTTTGATAAGTCTGGCCAGGGGTTTATCAATCTTGTTAATTCTTTCAAAGAACCAGCTCCTAGTTTCGTTGATCTGTTCTACTGTTCTTTTAGTTTCTATTTCATTGGTTTCTGCTCTAATCTTTATTATTTCTCTTCTCCTGCTGGGTTTAGGCTTTATTTACTGTTCTTTCTCCACCTCCTTTAGGAGTATGGTTAGGTTGTGTACTTGAGACCTTTCTTGTTTCTTGAGAAAGGCTTGTATTGCTATATACTTTCCTCTTAGGACTGCCTTTGCTGCATCCCAAAAATTTTGAACAGTTGTGTTTCCATTTTCATTGGTTTCCATGTATTTTTTTTTCTTCTTTAATTTCCTGGTTGACCTATTCATTCTTCAGTAGGATGCTCTTTAGCCTCCATGTATTTGAGTTCTTTCCGACTTTCCTCTCGTGATTGAGTTCTAGTTTCAAAGCATTTTGGTCTGAAAATAGGCAGGGAATGATCCCAATCTTTTGGTACCGGTTGAGACCTGATTTATGACCTTTATTTCCTTGTTAATCTTTTGCTTACATGATCTGTCCATTTCAGTGAGGGAGGTGTTAAAGTCCCCCACAATTATTTTTTTGTTTTTGATGTGTTTCTTTGCTTTTGTTATTAATTGCCTTATATAATTGGCTGCTCCCATGTTAGGGGCATAGATATTTACAATTGTTAGATCTTGTTGGATAGATCCTTTAAGTAGGATATAATGTCCTTCCTCATCTCTTATTACAGTCTTTGGTTTAAAATCTAATTTGTCTGATATAAGGATTGCCACCCCAGCTTTCTTTTGGTGTCCACTAGCATGGTAAATGGTTTTCCAACCACTCACTTTCAATCTGGGGGTGTCTTTGGTTCTAAAATGAGTCTCTTGCAGACAGCATATCGATGGGTCTTGTTTTTTAATCCAGTCTGATAGCCTGTGTCTTTTGGTTGGGGCATTTAGCTCATTTACATTCAGGGTAAGTATTGAGAGATAGGAATTTAGTGCCATTGTATTGCCTGGAAGGTGACTGTTACTGTATATTGTCTGTGTTCCTTTCTGGTCTATGTTGCTTTTAGGCTCTCTCTTTTTTAGAGGACCCCTTTCAAGATTTCCTGTAGGGCTGGTTTTGTGTTTCCAAAGTCCTTTAGTTTTTGTTTGTCCTGGAAGCTTTTTATCTCTCCTTCAATTTTCAATGACAGCCTAGCTGGATATAGTATTCTTGGCTGCATATTTTTCTCATTTAGTGCTCTGAATACATCCTGCCAGTCCTTTCTGGCCTGCCAGGTCTCTGTGGATAGGTGTGTTGCCAATCTAATGTTTCTACCCTTGTAGGTTACAGATCTCTTCTCCCGAGCTGCTTTCAGGATTTTCTCTTTGTCTCTGAGACTCGTAAGTTTTACTATTAGATGTCGGGGTGTTGACCTATTTTTATTGATTTTGAGAGGGGTTCTCTGTGTTTCCTGGATTTTGATGCCTGTTTCCTTCCCCAAATTAGGGAAGTTCTCTGCTATAATTTGCTCTATTATACCTTCTGCCCCTCTCTCTCTTTTTTCTTCTTCTGGGATCCCAATTATTCTAATGTTGTTTCATCTTATGGTATCGCTTATCTCTCGAATTCTGCCCTCGTGATCCAGTAGTTGTTTATCTCTCTTTTTCTCAGCTTCTTTATTTTCCATCATTTCATCTTCTATATTACTGATTCTCTCTTCTGCCTCATTTATTCTAGCACTTAGCGCCCCCATTTTTGATTGCACCTCATTAATAGCCTTTTTGATTTCTACTTGGTTAGATTTTAGTTCTTTTACTTCTCCAGAAAGGGTTTCTCTAATAACTTCCATATTTTTTTCAAGCCCAGCTAGTATCTTTAAAGTGATGATTCTGAACTCTAGATCTGACATCATACTAATGTCCGTATTGAGTAGGTCCCTGCCAGTCAGTACTACCTCTTGTTCTTTTTGTTGAGGTGATTTTTTCCATCTTGTCATTTTGTGCAGAGGAGGATAGATTAATGAGAGAACAAAATGCTAGCAGAGTAACAATGTCCCCAGAAAATATACTCTAAACAAATCAGAAAAGACCTGAAGCAGTGGGAAAAGAAAGGGAAAGAGAGAAAAAAGAAAAAGAAAAAGATAAAGATAAAAACAAAAGCAAACAAAACAAAACAACAACAACAAGAAAAAGAAACAGAATGTGATCAAATATGATGAGGCTGGTATATAGATCCTTGGCACACACTAGATTTGGGGTTTATTTTGGTCTTTTAGGAGAAAGTGCCTCCCAAAATTTTAAAGAAAGAAAAACTTATATATGTACAGATATAAGGGTTGATATGATGAAGGGATGCAATATGACTGTAAAGATGGAAATTAAAAAATTTTATAAAAGGAATTGATAAGAAGTTGTTTGAAAAAAGAAAGAAGAGGATTTAAAAAAAGAAAAAAGAAAAAAAAGGGAGAGGATGTGATCAGGCAGGGGAATAGAAAACACCATATACTAGAGATTTAGGGTATATTTTAATCTGTTAGAAGAAACTATCTCAAAATTTTAAAGAGAGAACAACTTATATATATAAGCAAAAATATGGGTAACTACTATGAAGGGATAGAATATGACTCTAAAAATGAAAAATAAAAATGTTTTTTTTTTTTTTAAAAAGGGATTGATAAGATGTTGGTTGAAAAAGGGAAAAAAATTCAAAAAGAAAAAAAAAGGAAAAAAGACAGTTAAAAAAAAATTAAGTTTGAAAGACTAAAGAATCATGGTAAAAAAGCCATGAATTCTATGTGCAACAGTCCCCTAGCGCTGGAGTTCTGCCGTTCTCATTGATCGGTAAACTTGGTCTTGGCTGGCTGTTCTCGCTGATCTTCTGGGGAGGGGCCTGTTGCTGTGGTTTCCAAATGTCTCTGCCAGAGGCAGAATTGCTCCGCCCTTGTCTCCTCCTGGCTAAGTAATCTGCTCGGGTTTGCTCCCCAGGGCTTTTGTTCCCTGCAAGCTTCCCGTAGAGCGTTGGAGGCGGAGAGTGAAAATGGCGGCCTCCCAATCTCTGTCCCGGAGGAGCCGAGAACCCGGGGCCCCGCTCCTCAGTGAGCCCCCAGAGAAAAGCCGTCAGTCACTCCCGTCTCCCCGGTCTCCAGCCGCACTCCGTGCTCACCCGGCCTGTGACCGCGCGTTTCTATCTCTGGCACCCGACCCCGGGTGGAGTCTCCAAACCCAGCAGATCCCTGTGGTGCACTCCCGCGCGGCTCCTCCCGGGGGAGGAAGGGGAGTCTCCCCGGATCTGCCGCTTGTTGGGTCCCTGCTGGAGGAGCAGGGGCCCGACTGTGTCGCGGATCACAGTTTATGGCCACCCTGAGCTGAGAGCCCTCGCCTGGGCTCCGCCTCTGCAGCCGGCTTCCCTGCTTCGTTACCTGGGAGCTCTGCCACACTCAGGCACCCCCGGTCTTTCTGTGACCCCAAGGGTCCTGAGACCACAGTGTTCCGGAGGGTTCCACACACCGCTTAGCCACCAGAGTGACGTCCCTCGGTGGAGCAGGCTTTTAAGTGTTCCGATTTTGTGCTCCGCGGCTCTATCACTTGCCAGAAGCGGCGGACGGAGGCCCCTCCCCCGCCTTCTATCCTCCCAAATATCGCCTCGGATTCACTTCTCCGCACGTCCTACCTTCCAGAAAGTGGTCGCTTTTCTGTTCAGAGAGTTGTTGCTATTCCTTTCTTCGATCTCCTGTTGGGTTTGTAGGTGTTCAGAATGGTTTGATCCCTTTCCAGCTGAATTCCTGAGAGGAGACGAAATCCAGGTCTGCTACTACTCCGCCATCTTGCTCCGCCCCCCTGTCCCATTTCTTTAAAAAAGTGGGTGGTGTTTTGATGGGGATTGCATTGAATGTGTAGATTGCTCTAGGTAGCATTGACATCTTCACATTATTTGTTCTTCCAATCCATGAGCATGGCACGTTTTTCCATTTCTTTGTGTCTTCCTCAATTTCTTTCATGAGCATTTTATAGTTTTCTGAGTACAGATTCTTTGCCTCTTTGGTTAGAGTTATTCCTAGGTATCTGATGGTTTGGGGTGCAATTGTAAATGGGATCGACTCCTTAATGTCTCTTTCTTCTGTCTTGTTGTTGGTGTATTGTATTGCCACTGACTTCTGTGCATTGATTTTATATCCTGCCACTTTACTGAATTTCTGTATGAGTTCTAGCAATTTTGGGGTGGAGTCTTTTGGGTTTTCCACATAAAGTATCATATCATCTGCAAGAGTGAGAGTTTGACTTCTTCTTTGCTGATTTGGATGCCTTTGATTTCTTTTTGTTGTCTGATTGCTGTGGCTAGGACTTCCAACACTATGTTGAATAGCAGTGGTGATAGTGGACATCACTGCTGTGTTCCTGACCTTAGGGGGAAGCTCTCAGTTTTTCCCCATTGAGAATGATATTCGCTGTAGGTTTTTCTTTTTTTTTTTTCTTTTTTAGATTTTGTTTATTTATTTGATGGAGAGAATGAGAGAGAGAAAGAGCACATGAGAGGGGGGAGAGTCAGAGGGAGAAGCAGACTCCTTGCTGAGCAGGGAGCCCGATGTGGGACTGGAGCCCGATGTGGGACTCGATCCCGGGACTTCAGGATCATGACCTGAGCTGAAGGCCGTCGCTCAACCAACTGAGCCACCCAGGTGCCCCGCTGTAGGTTTTTCATAGATGGTTTTTATGATATTGAGGTATGTACCCTCTACGCCTATACTCTGAAGAGTTTTGATCAAGAAAGGATGCTGTACTTTGTCAAATGCTTTTTATGCATCTATTGAGAGGATCACATGATTCTTGTTCTTTCTTTTGTTAATGTATTGTATCACGTTGATTGATTTGCAGATGTTGAACCAACCTTGCAGCCCAGGTATAAATCCCACTTGGTCGTGGTGAATAATCCTTTTATTGTACTGTTGGGTCCTATTGGCTATTAGTTTGTGAGAATTTTTGCATCCATGTTTATCAGAGATATTGGTGTGTAATTCTTTTTGATGGGGTCTCTGCTGGTTTGAGGATCAAGGGAATGGGGGGCTCAAAAAACGAGTTTGGAAGTTTTCCTTCCATTTGTATTTTTTGAAACCATTTCAGAAGAATAGGTATTCATTCTTCTTCAAATGTTTGCTATATAATTTCCTCTTAGGACCGCCTTTGCTCTATCCCAAAGATTTTGAATAATTCTGTTTTCATTTTCTTTTCTTTCCATGAATTTTTTAAATTCTTCTTTAATTTCCTGGTTGACCCATTCATTCTTCAGTAGGATGCTCTTTAGCCTCCATGTATTTGAGTTCTTTCCGACACTCCTTTTATGATTGTGCTCTATTTTCAAAGCATTGTGTTCTGAAAATATGCAGGGAATGATCCCAATCTTTTGGTATCAGTTCAGACCTGATTTTTGACCTAAGATGTCATCTATTCTGGAGAATGTTCCATGGACACTAGAGAACAATGTGTATTCTGTTGCTTTGGGATGGAATGTTCCGAATATGTCTGTGAAGTCCATTTGGTCCAGTGTGTTATTTAAAGTCTTTATTTCCTTGTTGATCTTTTGCTTAGATGATCTGTCCATTTCAGTGAGGGGGGGCGTTAAAGTTCCCCACTCTTATTGTATTGTTGTCGATGTGTTTCTTTGCTTTTGTTATTAATTGGCTTATATAATTGGCTGCTCCCATGTTAGGGGCATAGATATTTACAATTGTTAGATCTTCTTGTTGGATAGACCCTTTAAGTAGGATATAGTGTCCTTCCTCATCTCTTATTACAGTCTTTGGTTTAAAGTCTAATTTGTCTGATATAAGGATTGCCACCCCAGCTTTCTTTTGTTGTCCATTAGCATGGTAAATGGTTTTCCACATGCTCACTTTCAATCTGGGGTGTCCTGGGTCTAAAATAAGTCTCTTGCAGACAGCATATCAATGGGTCTTGTTTTTTAATCCAGTCTGATAGCCTGTGTCTTTTGATTGGAGCATTTAGCCCATTTACATTCAGGGTAACTATTGAGAGATAGGAATTTAGTGCCATTGTATTGCCTGGAAGGTGACTGTTACTGTATATTGTCTGTGTTCCTTTCTGGTCTATGTTGCTTTTAGGCTCTCTCTTTTCTTAGAGGACCCCCCAATATTTCTTGTAGGGATGGTTTTGTGTTTCCAAATTCCTTTAGTTTTTGTTTGTCCTGGAAACTTTTTATCTCTCCTTCTATTTTCAGTGATAGCCTAGCTGGATATAGTATTCTTGGCTGCATATTTTTCTCATTTAGTGCTCTGAATATATCCTGCCAGTCCTTTCTGGCCTGTCAGGTCTCTGTGGATAGGTGTGTTGCCAATCTAATGTTTCTACCCTTGTAGGTTACAGATCTCTTCTCCCGAGCTGCTTTCAGGATTTTCTCTTTGTCTCTGAGACTCGTAAGTTTTACTATTAGATGTCGGGGTGTTGACCTATTTTTATTGATTTTGAGAGGGGTTCTCTGTGCTTCCTGGATTTTGATGCCTGTTTCCTTCCCCAAAGTAGGGAAGTTCTCTGCAAGCAGTTCTGTTTACATTACATTTGTTTCCATGAAATTTTTAATTCTTCTTTAATTTCCTGGTTGGCCTATTCATTCTTTAGTTGGATGCTCTTTAGCCTCCATGTATTTGAGTTCTTTACAACTTTTCTCTTGTGACTGAGTTCTAGTATCAAAGCAGTGTGGTCTGAAAATATGCAGGGAATGATTCCAATCTTTTGGTACTGGTTGAGACCTGATTTGTGACCTAGGATGTGATCTCTTCTGGAGAATGTTCCATGGGCACTAGAGGAGAATGTGTATTCCGTTGCTTTGGGATGGAATGTTCTGAATATCACTGTGAAGTCCATTTGGTCCAGTGTGTCATTTAAAGTCTTTATTTCCTTGTTGATCTTTTGCTTAGATTATCTGTCCATTTCAGTGAGGGAGGTGTTAAAGTCCCCCACAATTATTTTTTTGTTTTTGATTTGTTTCTTTGCTTTTGTTATTAATTGGCTTATATAATTGGCTGCTCCCATGTTAGGGGCATAGATATTTACAATTGTTAGATCTTCTTGTTGGATAGACTCTTTAAATAGAATATAATGTCCTTCTTCATCTCTTAATATTGTAATTGGTTTAAAATCTAATTTGTCTGATATAAGGATTGCTAGCTCAGCTTTCTTTTGGTGTCCATTAGCATGGTACATGATTTTCCACCCCTTTACTTCAATCCGGAGGTATCTTTGGATCTAAAATTGGTCTCTTGCAGGCAGCGCATCAATGGATCTTGTTTTTTAATCCAATATGGTACCCTCTGTCTTTTGATTGGGGCACTTAGCCCATTTACATTCAGGGTAGCTATTGAAAGATAGGAATTAAGTGCCATATTGCCTGTAAGGTGAGTGTTACTGTATATTGTCTATGTTCCTTTCTGGTCTATGTTACTTTTAGGCTCTCTTTGCTTAGAGGACCCCTTTCAATATTTTTTGTAGGGCTGGTTTCATGTTTGTAAATTCCTTTAGTTTTTGTTTGTCCTTGAAGCTTTTTATCTCTCCTTCTATTTTCAATTATAGCCTCGCTGGATATAGTATTCTTGGCTTCATATTTTTCTCATTTAGTGCTCTGAATATATCCTGCCAGTCCTTTCTGGCCTGCCAGGTCTCTGTGGATAGATCTGTTGCCAATCTAATGTTTCTACCATTGTAGGTTACCAACCTCTTGTCCCAAGCTGCTTTCAGGATTTTCTCTTTGAGACTCATAATTTTTCTATTAGATGTAGGGATGTTGACCTATTTTTATTGATTTTGAGGGGTGTTCTTTGTGCCTCCTGGATTTTGATGGCTGTTTCCTTCTCCAAATTAGGGAAGTTCTCTGCTCTAATTTGCTCCATTATACCTTCTGCCCCTCTCTCTCTCTCTTCTTCTTCTGGGATCCCAATTATTCTAATGTTGTTTTGTCTTATGTTATGACTTATCTCTCGAATTCTGCCCTCGTGATCCAGTAGTTGTTCATCTCTCTTTTTCTCAGCTTCTTTATTTTCCAGTATTTGGTCTTCTATATCACTGATTCTCTCTTCTGCCTCATTTATTCTAGCATTTCGAGCCTCCATTTTTTATTGTACCTCATTAATAGCCTTTTTGATTTCAACTTGGTTAGATTTTAGTTCTTTTACTTCTCCAGAATGGGTTTCTCTAATATCTTCCATGCTTTTATCAAACCCAGCTAGTATCTTTAAAATCATCATTCTGAACTCTAGTTCTGACATCTTACTAATGTATGTATTGTTTAAGTCCCTGGCTGTTGGTACCGCTTCTTGTTCTTTTTTTTGAGGTGATTTTTTCTGACTTGTCATTTTGTCCAGGGGAGAGTAAATGAATGAGAGAACAAAATGCTAACAGGATAACAACGTCCCCAGAAAATTACACTAAACAAATCAGAAAAGACTTGAAACTGGGGGAAAAGAAAGGGAAAGAATGAAAAAAGAAAAAAAAAAAGATAAAAACTAACAAAAAAACATAATATGATCAAATATGATCAGGCTGGTGCATAGATCGGTGCCGCACAGTTGAATTGGGGGGTATTTTGGTCTGTTAGAAGAAAGTGCCTCCAAAATTTTAGAGAAAGAAAAACTTATATATGTACAAAAATAAGGGTAAATACAATGAAGGGATGGAATATGACTGTAAAGATGAAAATTAGGAAAGATTTTATAAAAGGAATTGATAAGATAAGTTGGTTGAAAAACGGAGGATTAAAAAAAAAACAGAAAGGGAGAGAATGTGATCAGGCAGAAGACTAGACAAAAGCCATACACTAGAGATTTAAGGTATATTTTGGTTTGTTTAAAGAGAGAACAACTTATATATATATACCAAAAATAAAGTTAACTACTATAAGGGATAGAATATGACTTTAAAAATGAAAAATAAAAATGATTTTTTAAAAAAGGGATTGATAAGATGTTGGTTGAAAAAGGGAGAAAGAAAAATTCAAAATAAAAAGAAAGGAAAAAAAGTAAAAAAAAATTAACTTTGAAAGATTAAAGAATAATGGGGAAAAAGTCATGAATTCTATGAGCAGTATTCCCCTAGCGCTGGAGTTCTGCCATTCTCATTGATATGTAAACTTGGTCTTGGCTGGCTGTTCTTGCTGATCTTCTGGGGGAGGGGCCTGTCGCAGTGGTTCTCAGATGTCTTTGCTGGAGGCAGAATTGCCCTGCCCTCTCTGGGGGCCATACTAAGTAATCTGCTCGGGTTTGCTCTCTGGAGCTTTTGTTCCCTGCAAGCTTTCCGTACAGCTTTGGGGGCCGAGAGCGAAAATGGCAGCCTCCCAATCTCCACCCCAGAGGAGCCAATAACTCAGGGCCCCACTCCTCAGTGTGCCCCCAGAGAAAAGCAGTCAATCACTCCCATCTCCCCGGTCTCTGGCCGCACTCCGTGCTCATCCGGCCTGTGACCGAGCATTTCTATCTCTGGCACCTGACCCGGTTTGGAGTCTCCAAACCCAGCAGATTCCTGCAGTGTGCGTCCTTGCCACTCCTCCCAGGGGAGGAAGGGGAGTCTCCCCAGATCTGCTGCTTGTTGGGTCCCTGCTAGAAGAGCAGTGGCCCGACTGTCCTGTGTTTCATGTTTTATGGCAACCCTGAGCTGAGAGCCCACTCCTCGGCTCCATCTCTGCAGTCGGCAGAGATACGTGGGAGCTCTGCCGCACTCAGGCACCGTGGGTCTTTCTGTGACCCTGAGAGTCCTGAGACCACACTGTCCCACAAGGGTTCCATGTCCCACTTAGCCAATGGAGCGACGTCCCTTAGTGGAGCAGACTTCTAAAACTTCCGATTTTGTTCTCTCCTGCTCTATCACTTGCAAGAAGTGGCCACCGGAGGCCCCCTCCCCTGCTGTCTATCCTCCCGAATATCGCCTCGGATTCACTTCTCTGCACGTCCTACACTTCCAGGAAGTGGTTGCTTTTCTGTTCAGAGAGTTGTAGCTCTTCTTTTCTTCGATCTCTTGTTGAGTTCGCAGGTGTTCAGAATGTTTTGATCCCTATCTAGCTAAATTCCTGAGACCAGATGAAATCCAAGTCTCCTATTCCTCCGCCCTTTTGCTCCACCCATTCGATCATAAGATTCTTATCCTTTCTTTTATTAATATGGTGTATCACATTGTGTGATTTGCAAATATTGAACTACTCTTGCAATCCAGAAATAAATCCTACTTGATTGTGGTGCATGATTCTTAATTTTCTATTTCTTGGAATAGTTTAAGAAGAATAGGTATTAACTCTTCATTAAATGTTTGGTAAAATTCACCTTGAATCATCTGGCTCTGGACTTTTTTTTTTTTTTTTGGAGATTTTTTATTGTTGGTTCAATTTCTTTGCTAGTTATCAGTCTGTACAGTTTTCTATTCCTCCTGTTTCAGTTTTGATAATTTGTATGTTTCTAGGAATCTTTCCATTTCTTCCAGGTTGTCCAATTTGTTGGTATATAGTTTTTCATAATGTTCTCTTATAATTGTTTGTATTTCTGTGGTGGTGGTTCTTATTTCTCCTTTCCCATTTGTGATTTCATTTAGTTGAGTCCTTTCTCCTTTTTTGATAAGTCTGGCTTGAGGTTTATCAAAGGAAACTTGGTAAGGCAGAAGGGGGTGACATGATATTTTTTCATGATATTGACATTTATCAATTTATTTAATTTTTTTCAATGAACCAGCTCCTGGTTTCATTGGTCAATTCTTTTTTTTTTTTTAGCGTCTATATACTTTATTTCTGCTCTTAGCTTTATTACTTCTTTGCTTCTGCTGGCCCTAGACTTCATTTATTGTAGCTCCTTTAGGTGTAAGGTTAGGTTATTTATATGAGGGTTTTCATGCTTCTTGAGACAGGCCTTTTTTGCTATATATTTCCCTCTTAGGACTACTTTTGCTGCATCCCAAAGGTTTTTGACTATTGTGTTTTCATTTTCATATGTTTCCATGTATTTTAAAATTTCTTCTCTGTGAACACTGTTTATCAGTAATGTACTCCCCACTGTGTGCCCCAGGTATTCTTCAAATCGCTGTGTCCACACTGCCTGCCCCTAGGTTGTTTGCCTACCTTCTCTCCAGGAGCAGCACAGTGCACTCCAGGCTCTATCCCAGCCAAGCTCACTGGCCTTTACAACTCCAGGTTTTAAGCTCCACTGGTTGCAAGAACTCACATAATTCAGCCCCTCTCATTTTCCAAGTCAATGGCTTTGGGGAAACATTCTCCTTGTGCATTTGTCTATGTGTTCCCCCCCTCCCTTCTCCACAATCACAGCTCCCTCCCTCCCTTCCATAGCACCTGTGATCTGTTTTTCCCCTAAACCCCATCTCCACACTTCCTGCCTTCCTTGATGTGGCCTCTCCTCTCCCTTTAGTTGTGGAGTTTGTTCTGTTAGTCTTCAGGTTGATTTCTGGGGTATTTAGGATGATTTGATAGTTATCTAGTTGTGCTCATGGGATGAGAAGAGCCTAGGGTCCTCCTGCTATGCCACCATCTTCCCACCCCTACACTATGAACTAGTTTTGATAGGAAAAGATCGTCACCTGTGAGTTGATACAAGGACAACAGCTCCATAGAATTTGGCAGTTTCAGGTTTAGGGAAGGCCCAGTGGTGTAGTCTCCATGCATGTCTGTCAGCTGATGTTAGCATTGACAAAATTTGTAGGAATCACAGAGCAGCCATGGGGCCAGAATCGGAAATGCACAGTCTAGATTCATGCAGAAAAGTCACAGAGCTGGGGTCTGGAGCTTAGATGCACATGAGGCAGCCTTGGAGCTGTGATCTTAAGTGAAGGTGCATGCAGAACAGTCATTGAGATGCATGCTAATGAACACTATAGGTCCTTTTGCTGTTGTTGTGAAAGCTGCATGAATCTAAAGCTATTACAAGGGCTTCTGAGCTCCTCTGCAGAGTAGGCCACTGGGACCATGATAACACCTGCCATGTGGCTGATGCTGATAGCCTCCACCCTTCATCTTTGGTCCTAGCTATCTTCAGACATCAACTCTAAGCTGACCTCCCTAATGATTCTTTCTGTGTGGTTATTCTCCTTTTTTTGCTCTATTGTGTTGCTGTAGGTTCTTTTTATATTTTATTTTTAAAAGTTGTTTAAGTTTTATTGGGAAATACTGAATATATCACTATATAAGTTTATGACATGTAGCATGTAATGACATCAGCATGATGGCTTGATTTACATATGTTGTGAAATGATTACAATAGCTTCAGCTAATATCCATCTTCTAACATAGATACAATAAAAGGAAAAGAAAGAAAAAAGGGGAGACTGGGGAGCAAGATGGCAGAGAGTAGGAGACTTAAATTTCATCTGGTCCCAGGAATTCAGCTAGATAGGGATCAAACCATTCTGAACACCTACAAACTCAACAGGAGAGCAAAGAAAAGAATAGCAGCAACTCTCTGAACAGAAAAACGACCACTTTCTGGAAGGTAGGACATGCAGAGAAGTGAATCCGAGGCGATATTCAGGATAGATGGCGGAGGAGGGGGCCTCCGTCTGCCACTTCTGGCAAGTGACAGAGCCATGGAGCACAAAATCAGAACTTTTAGAAGTCTGCTCTGCTGAGGTACGTTGCTCCAGTGGCTAAGCAGGGGGTGGAATCCTCACTGGGACAGTATGGTCTCAGGACCCTCGGGGTCACAGAAAGACCAGGGGTGCCTGAGTGTGGCAGAGCTCCCAGGTATCAGAGCGGGGAAGCCGTCTGCAAAGACAGAGCTGAGGAGTGGGCTCTCAGCTCAAGGTTTCCATAAACCATGATCCACGGCACATTCGGGCCACTGCTGTTCAAGCAGGGACCCACAAGCGCAGATCCGGGAAGACACCCCTTCCTCTCCCAGGAGGAGCAGTGCAGGAGTGCACCATAGGAATTGACTGGGTTTGGAGACTCCAAACAGGGCCATGTGCCAAAGATAGAAACACTTGGTCACTAGCCGGGTGAACACAGAGTGTGGCCGGAGAGCCGGGAGACAGGAGTGACTGCTTTTCTCTGGCAGCTCATTGAGGAGTGGGGCCCCAAATTCTCGGCTGCTCCAGGGCAGAGATTAGGAGGCCGCCATTTTCTTTCTGGTCCTCCAAAGCTGTATGGAAAGCTTGCAGGGAACAAAAGCTACCGAGAGCAAACCTGAGCAGATTACTTAGCCTGGCCCCTGGCAAGGGTGGGGCAATTCTGCCTTGGACAAAGACATTTGAGAATAACTGCATCAGGCCCCACCCCCCAAAGATCAGCAAGAACAGCCAGCCAAGACCAATTTTACCAATCAATGAAAACTACAGAACTCTAGCACTAGGAGAATACTACACATAGAATTCACGGCTTTTTTTCCAAAGATTCTTTAGTCTTTCAAAGTTAATTTTTAAAATTTTCTTAATTGTTTCTCTATTTTTTTGGAACTTTTCTTTTTCCCTTATTTAAACAACACCTTATCAATCCCCTTTTTAAAAAATCTTTTTTATTTTTCGTTTTTAGAGTCATACTGTATCCCTTCATTGTAGTTAACCTTATTTTATATATATATATATTTGTTTTCTGCTTTTAAATTCCTTCTTTATTTTTTCAACCAACTTCTTATCATCAATTCCTTTTATAAAATCTTCTATAATTTTCATCTTTACAGTCATCCTCTATCCCTTCATCATATTTACCCTTATTTTTGTACACAAATAAGTTTTTCTTTCTTTAAAAATTTGGGAGGCACTTTCTTCTAACAGACCAAAATACACCCAAAATCTAATGTGTGGCACTGATCTATTCACCAGCCTGATAATATTTGATCATATTCTTTTCTTTCTTTCTTTCCCTTTATTTTCCCCCCAGTTTTGGTTCTCTTCTGATTTGTTTAGTGTATATTTTTCTGGGGCCAATGTTACCCTGTTAGCATTTTGTTCCCTCATTCATCTATTATCCTCTGGACAATACGACAAGACAGAAAAACTCACCTCAAAAAAAAAAAAAAAAAGAACAAGAGGCAATACCAACTGCCAGGGACCTAATCAGTACGGACATTGGTAAGATGTCGGAACTACAGTTCAGAATGATGATTATAAAGATACTAGCTGGGCTTGAAAAAACCATGGAAGTTATTAGAGAATCCATTTCTGGAGAAATAAAAGAACTAAAATCTAACCAAGTCGAAATCAAAAAGGCTATTAATGAGGTCCAATAAAAAATGGGGGCGCTAACTGCTAGGATAAATGAGGCAGAAGAGAGAATTCATGATATAGAAGACCAAATGATGGAAAATAAAGAAGCTGAGAAAAAGAGAGATAAACAACTACTGGATCATGAGGGCAGAATTCGAGAGATAAGTGAAAGCATAAGATGAAACAATATTAGAATAATTGGGATCCCAGAAGAAGAAAAAGGGGGGGGGGCAGAAGGTATATTGGAGCAAATTATAGTAGAGAACTTCCCTAATTTGGGGAAGGAAACAGGCATCAAAATCCAGGAGGCACAGAGAACCCCTCTAAAAATCAATAAAAATAGGTCAACACCCCAACATCTAATAGTAAAACTTATGAGTCTCAGAGACAAAGAATATCCTGAAAGCAGCTTGGGAGAAGAGATCTGTAACCTACAATAGTAGAAACATTAGACTGACAACAGACCTATTCACAGAGACCTGTCAGACCAGAAAGGACTGGCATGATATTTTCAGAGCACTAAATGGGAAAAATATGCAGCCAAGAATACTATATCCAGCTAGGCTGTCATTGAAAATAGGAGAGATAAAACCTTCCAGCAAACAAAAACTAAAGGAATTTGCAAACATGAAACCAACCCTACAAGAGATATTGAAAGGGGTCCTCTAAGCAAAGAGAGAACCTAAAAGCAACATAGACCAGAAAGGAACACAGACAATATACAGTAACAGTCACCTTACGGGCAATACAATGGCACTAAATTCCTATCTTTCAATAGTTACCCTGAATGTAAATGGGCTAAATGCCCCAATCAAAAGACACAGCCTATCAGATTGGATTAAAAAAAAAAAAAACAAGACCCATCGATATGCTGTCTGCAAGACTCATTTTAGACCCAAAGACACCCCCAGATTGAAAGTGAGGGGGTAGAAAACCATTTACCATGCTAATGGACAGCAAAAGAAAGCTGGGGTGGCAATCCTTATATCAGACAAATTAGACTTTAAACCAAAGACTGTAATAAGAGATGAGGAAGGACACTATATCCTACTTAAAGGGTCTATCCTCAAGAAGATCTAACAATTGTAAATATCTATGCCCCTAACATGGGAGCAGCCAATTATATAAGGCAATTAATAACAAAAGAAACACATCAACAACAATACAATAATAGTGGGGGACTTTAACATCCCCCTCACTGAAATGGACAGATCATCTAAGCAAAAGATCAACAAGGATATAAAGACTTTAAATGACACACTGGACCAAATGGACTTCACAGACCTATTCAGAACATTCCATCCCAAAGCAACGGAATACACATTGTTCTCTAGTGCCCATGGAACATTCTCCAGAATAGATCACATCCTAGGTCACAAATCAGGTCTCAACTGGTAGCAAAAGATTGGGATCATTCCCTGCCTATTTTCAGACCACAGTGCCTTGAAACTAGAACTCAATCACAAGAGGAAAGTCAGAAAGAACTGAAATACATGGATGCTAAAGAGCATCCTACTAAAGAATGAATGGGTCAACCAGGATATTAAAGAAGAATTTAAAAAATTCATGGAAACAAATGAAAATGAAAACACAACTGTTCAAAATCTTTGGGATGCAGCAAAGGCAGTCCTAAGGGGAAAGAATATAGCAATACAAGCCTTTCTCAAGAAACAAGAAAGGTCTCAAATACACAACCTAAACCTACACCTAAAGGAACTAGAGAAAAAACAGCAAATAAAGCCTAAACCCAGCAGGAGAAGAGAAATAATAAGGATCAGAGCAGAAAGCAATGAAATAGAAACCAAAAGAACAGTAGAACACATCAACGAAACTAGGAGCTGGTTCTTTGAAAGAATTAATAAGATTGATAAACCCCTTTCCAGACATATCAAAAAGAAAAGAGAAAGGACCCATATAAATTAAATAATGAATGAAAAACGTTCCATACTCATGGATTGGAAGAACAAATATTGTGAAGATGTCAATGCTACCCAGAGCAATCTACACATTCAATGCAATCCCCATCAAAATATCATCCACTCTTTTCAAAGAAATTGAACAAATAATCTTAAAATTTGTATGGAATCACAAAAGACGCTGAATAGCCAGAGGAATGTAGAAAAAGAAAAGCAAAGCTGGTGGCATCACAATTCCGGACTTCCAGCTCTATTACAAAGCTGTCATCATCAAGGCAGTATGGTACTGGCACAAAAACAGACACATAGATCAATGGAACAGAATATAGAGCCCAGAAATGGATCATCAACTCTGTGGTCAACTCATCTTTGACAAAGCAGGAAAGAATGTCCAATGGAACAAAGACAGTCTCTTCAACAAATGGTGTTGGGAAAATTGGACAGCCACATGCAGAAGAATGAAACTGGACCATTTCGTTACACCACACACAAAAATAGACTCAAAATGGATGAAAGACCTCAATGTGAGACAGATGTCTATCAAAATCCTAAAGGAGAACACAGGCAGCAACCTCTTCGACCTCAGCCACAGCAAATTCTTCGTAGAAACATTGCCAAAGGCAAGGGAAGCATGGGTAAAAATGAACTATTGGGACTTCAACAAGAGAAAAAGCTTTTGCACAGCAAAAGAGTCCACAAAACCAAAAGACAACCGACAGAATGGGAGAAGATATTTGCAAATGACATATCAGATAAAGGGCTAGTATCGAAAATCTATAAAGAACTTCTTAAGCTCAACACCCAAAGAACAAATGATCCAATCAAGAAATGGGCAGAAGACATGAACAGACATTTTTCCAAAGAAGATATCCAAATGGCCAACAAACATGAAAAAGCGCTCAATATCGCTTGGCATCAGCAAATCCAAATCAAAACCTCAGTGAGATATCACCTCACACCAGTCAGAATGGCTAAAATTAACAAGTTAGGAAAAGACAGATGTTGGTGGAGATGCGGAAAAAGGGGAACCCTCCTGCACTGTTGGTGGGAATGCAACCTGGTGCAGCCACTCTGGAAAACAGTATGTTGGTTCTTCAAAAAGTTGAAAATAGAGCTACCATATGATCCAGAAATTGCACTCCTCGGTATTTACCCCAAAGATACAAATGTAGGGATCTGAAGGGGCACGTGCACCCCAATGTTTATAACAGCAATGTCCACAATAGCCAAACTATGGAAAGAGCCAAGATGTCCATGGACAGATGAATGGCTAAAGAAGAGGTGGTATATATATACAATGGAATATTATGCCGGCATCAAAAGGAATGAAACCTTGCCATTTGCAATGACATGGATGGAACTGGAGGGTATTATGCTGAGCGAAATAAGTCAATCAGAGAAAGACATGTGTCATATGATCTCACTAATATGAGGAATTCTTAATCTCAGGAAACAAACTGAGTGTTGCTGGAGTGGTGGTGGTGGGAGGGATGGGGTGGCTGGGTGATAGACATTGGGGTGGGTATGTGCTATGGTGAGCGCTGTGAATTTTGTAAGACTGTTGAATCACAGACCTGTAACTCTGAAACAAGTAATACATTATATGTTAAAAAAAAGAAGAAAAAGAATATAGCAGGAAGGGAAAAATGAAGGGGGGGAAGTCGGAGGGGGAGACGATCCATGAGAGACTATGAACTGTTAGAAACAAACTGAGGGTTCTAGAGGTGTGGCATGTTGGGGGAATGCATTAACCTGGTGATGGGTATTAAAGAGGACACGTACTGAATGGAGCACTGGGTGTTATATGCAAACAATGAATCGTGGAACAGTACATCTAAAACTAATGATGTAATGTATGGTGATTAACATAACATAATAAAGAGAGAGAGAGAAAGAATAAACCTAACCAAAGAAGTAAAAGACCTGTACTCTGAAAATTATTAAATGCTGATGAAGGAAATTGAAGATGACAGAAAGAAATGGAAAGACATTCCATGCTCATAGATTGGAACAAATGTTAAAATGCCCATACCCTCAAAAACAATCTATGCATTTAATGCAATCCCTATTAAAATGCCAACAGCATTTTTTACAGAGCTAGAACAATCAATCCTAAAATTTATATTGAACTGCAAGACTTGGAATAATAAAAGCAACCTTGAAATACAAAAAGAAAGGTGGAGGCATCAGAATTCTGGACTTCAAATTATATTACAAAGCTGTAGTAATCAAAACAGTATGGTACTGGCACAAAAATATACATTGTTCAATGGAACAGAATAGAAAATCCAGAAGTTAACCCACAACTCTATGGCTAATTAATCTTTAAGCAGGAAACAATATCCAATGGGGGAAATAAGTGTCTCTTCCACAAATGGTGTTGGGAAAACTGGACAGCAACATGGAAGGAATGAAACTGCACCACTTTCTTAACCATACACAAAAATGAATTCAAAATGGATGAAAGACCTAAATGTGAGCCCTGAAACCATACAAATCCTAGAAACGAACATAGGCAACAATATCTTTGACATCTGCCATAGCAGCTTCTTTCTAGATATGTCTCCTGAGGAAAGGGAAACAAAGGCAATATAATAAACTATTGAGACTTTATCAAAATAATGATAATAATAATAATAATAAACTTTTGCATAGCAAAGGAAACAGTCAACATAAAGAAAAGGTAACCTACAGAATGGGAGAATATATTTGCAAATGGTATATTGGATAAAGGGTTAGTATCCAAAATACAGAATCTGTAAAACTCAATACCTCTTCAAAATGAATAATTCAATTAAGAAATTGTCAGAAGACTGAATAGGTATTTTTCCAAAGGAGACATCCAGATGGCTAGCAGACAAATGAAAAGATGCTCAGTATTACTCATCATCAGGGAAATACAAATCAAAACTACAGTGAGATATCACCTTACAATTGTCAGAATAGCTAAAATCAACAACAAGAAAGAACAGGTGTTGGCTAGGATGTGGATAAAGGGGAACCCTTGTGCACTGTTTTTGTGAATGCAAACTAGTGCAGCCACTCTGGAAAAAATATGGAGGTTCCTCAAACAGTTAAAAATAGAAGTATTCTGTGATCCAGCAACTGCACTTTTAGGTATTTATCTAAAGGATACAAAAATACTAATTCAAAGGGATACATGCACCTTGATGTTTATAGCAGCATTATCTATAATAGCCAAATTATGGAAACAGCCCATGTGTCCATTGATAGAAGAATGGCTACTTCATCAAGATAAAAAGGTTCTGCACAGCGAAGGAAACAGTGAACAAAACAAAGAGGCAACCCACAGAATGGGAAAAGATATTTGCAAATGACACTACAGACAAAGCACTGATTTCCAAGATCTATAAGGAACTTCTCAAACTCAACACCTAAAAAACAAATAATCAAGTCAAAAAATGGGCAGAAGACACGAACAGACACTTCCCCAAAGAAGATATACAAATGGCTAACAGACACATGAAAAAATGTTCATCACCATTAGCCATCAGGGAGATTCAAGTCAAAACCACATTGAGATACCACCTTACACCAGTTAGAATGGCAAAAATTGACAAGGCAAGAAACAACAAATGTTGGAGAGGTTGTGGAGAAAGAGGAACCCTCTTACACTGTTGGTGGTAATGCAAGTTGGTACAGCCACTTTGGAAAACAGTGTGGAGGTTCCTCAAAAATTTAAAAATAGAGCTACCCTATGACCCAGCAATTGCACTACTGGGTATTTACCCCAAAGACACAGATGTAGTGAAAAGAAGGGCCATATGCACCCCAGTGTTCATAGCAACAATGTCTGCAATAGCCAAACTATGGAAAGAGCCGAGATGTCCTTCAATAGATGATTGGATAAAGAAGATGTGGTCCATATATGCAATAGAATATTACTCAGCCGTCGGAAAGGATGAATACCCAACTTTTACCTCAACATGGATGGGACTGGAGGAGATTATGCTAAGTGAAATTAGTCAAACAGAGAAAGTCAATTATCATATGGTTTCACTTATTTGTGGAATGTAAGGAATAGCATGGAGGACATTAGGAGAAGGAAGGGAAAAATGAAGGGGGGGAATCAGAGGGGGAGACGAACCATGAGAGACTATGGACTCTGAGAAACAAACTAAGGGTTTTAGAGGGGAGGGCTGTGGGGGGATGGGTTAGCCCAGTGATGGGTATTAAGGAGGGCATGTACTGCATGGAACACTGGGTGTTATATGAAAACAATGAATTGTGGATCACTATATCAAAAACTAATGATGTATGGTGGCTAACAAACATAATAAAATTAAACAATGGATCGTGGATCATCACATCAAAAACTAATGATGTATTGTATGGTGACTAACATAACATGAAATTTTAAAAATTAAATTTAAAAGAAGAATGGATAAAAATCATATATATAAAATGCAATATTATTCAGCCCATAAAAATAATGAAAATTTGCAACATGGATATAGCTAGAGTATAACACTAAATGAAATAAGTCAGTCAGGGAAAGACAAATGCCATATGATTTCAGTCATATGTGGAATTTAAGAAACAAAACACATGAGCAAAGGGATAAAAAATATAGAGAGACAAACCAAGAAACAGAATCTTAACTATAGAGAACAAACTGATGGGGAAGGTAGGTGGGAGAATGATGTTAAATAGGTGATGGGGATTAAGGATTGCACTTGTGATCAGCACCGGGTGTTGTATGGAAGTGTGGAATCACTATATTGTGCACCTGAAACTAATATTACAGTGTATGTTAACTAACTACAATTTAAATAAAAACTTAAAACTAGTGCACAAAATATGGAACGGGTGACTATACCATTGAATATGTAGACATTAACACAAGACTGTAAGAAACATGAAAGATCAAGGAAACATTATACTACCAAAGGAACACAATAATTTTTTCTAGTGACTAACCTGAAAGAAATGATTATGCATTACTGGACAACTACTTCAAAATTATTATTTTAAGGAAGTTCATTGAGCCACAAGAAGAGACAGATAGGCAAATCAACAAAATCAGAAAAACAGTACATGAACAAAATGAGAAGTTCATCAGAAAGATAAAAATTGTTAAAAAGAACCATGGAAATTCTGGAGGTGAATACAATGACTGAAATTTAAAATGCAATAGAGAACATCAATGTCAGGTTTGGTTATGTAGGAGATAGAATCTGTAATCTCAAAGAGAGGTCATTTGAAATTATCCAAGCAGAAAAAAGAAAAAGAATGAAAAGAGTGAAGAAAGTATGTGTGAATTAAAGGACAATATTAAGTAAAACAATATTTGCCCAATGGGAGTCCCTGAAAGTTGAAAGAAAAGAAAGAAAGAAAGAGAAAGATAGAAAGAAAAAAAAAGAAGAAAGAAAGAAGAAAGAAAGAAAGAAAGAAAGAAAGAAAAAGAAAGAAAGAAAGAAAGAAGAAAGAAAGAAAGAAAGAAAGAAAG